>NW_027328741.1:24410923-24783518 GCF_048564905.1 Vicugna pacos | reverse complement strand
AGCCCAAACCCCACTTTCTCCCGCACTCCGGCCTAGGCATGCCATCAGGGAAGACAAGGTAAGGGATACTATTAGAACCCAGGCGCTGCTGTCATTTGGAAGAGCCTCCCCTCAATCAGGATACCTTAAAAAGTCTGTGTGTTGTACTGGATGTGGGGAAATAGAGTCCACGCAAATTTATGCGGGCAGAGTTGTTCACAGGTTAGGGATGTTATTTAACACCTATAATGCCCATAGAGATGCACTCGATAACACTTGGTTTTAGAGCCCAACCCCCACGATTGCTCACAGCGCGGCCTAGGAACACACTCGGGGAAGTCTAGCTGAGGGATACTTTAATATCCCAGGGGCTGCTGTAAGTTGGAGGATCCTCCCCACACTCAAGACACGAGAACACTTGTTCGTCAGTGTGCTGGAGGTGGGAAAACAGAGTCCATGCATATTTCATTGGGCACAGGTATTCACAGATTGGGGGTTGTAGGAAAAACACCTGCATAGCACATGGAGAGGAAATCGCTAATACTTGGTTTAAGAGCCCAAACCTCACTTTCCCCCGCCCTCAGGCCTAGGCAAACCATCAGTGAAGTCAAGCTAAGGGATTCTATTAGAACTCACGGAATGCTCTCAGTTGGAGGAACTTCCCCCACTCAGGATTCCAGAACCCAACTTTGTGTGGGGCAGGTGAGGATCCCCACCCCACGCAGATGAATGGGGGCACAGCTCTTCCCCGTTAGGGAGAAGCCCTTTAAGCACTTCCTCAGTCGATTTGTGAGCACTCGCTGCTAATTGAACTCCAAGAGTAACCCCGAGATTCCCTCGAATCCCGGCCTAGGGATATGCTCAGGTGACACAACTTAAAGGATTCTTTTAGAACCCAGGCGCTGCTGTCAGTTAGGCGAACTTCCCCACTCTCAGGATTCCAGAACCCAACCTTGTGTGTGGAGGAAATTTGGAGCCCCACTTCACGCAGTTGAATAGTGGCGCAGGTGTTCCCCTTTAGGGAGAAGTCCTCTAAGTACTTCCTCAGTACATCGGGAGGCACTCGATGCTACATGGATTCCATGCCCAACCCTCAGCTTTTCCTGATAGCCTGGCCTAGGGAAAAATTCAGGGAATACAAGCTAAGGGATTCTATTAGATCCCAGGCGCTGCTGTCTGTTGGAGGTGTTTCCCCACATTCAGGATACCTGAACAACTCTTCTTGTGTGTGCTGGAGGTTAGGTTACAGATTCTACTCATCTTTCTGTGGGCACAGGTGTTCCCAGGTTGAGGATGTAGTTTAAACACCTCCACTTCCCATAGAGTGGCCCTCGCTAATACTTGGCTTTAGAGCCCAATCTCCACCTTCGCTCACTGCACGGCTTGGGCAAACACTCAGGGAAGTCAACCTAAGGGATCCTATTAGATCCCAGGTTCTGCTGTGATTTGGAGGAGCCTCCCCACACTCAAGATAACAGAACACTTTTCCGTGTGTCTGCTGGAAGTGGGGAAACAGAGTTCAGGCATATTTCAGGGGCCACAGGTATTCCCAGTTTGGGGGTTGTTGGTTAAACAACTCCACTTCCCATGCAGAGGCACTCGATGATACTAGGATTTAGAGCACAACCCCTACTTTCCCCCGCATTCTGGCCTAGGCAAACCATCAGGGAAGACATGCTAAGGGATTCTATTTTAATCCAGGCGCTGCTGTCAGATGGAAGAACTTCCCCACTCTCAGGATTCCGAAACACAGCCTTGTGTGTGGGGAAATAGTGGAGCCCCAGTCCACGCAGATGAATGGGGGCACAGGTGTTCCCGGTTAGGGACAAGTCCTCTAAGTTCTTCGTCAGTCCTTCAGGGGGCACTCGCTGCTACTTGTCCTCAAAGCCCAACCCCTATCGTTTCCCTTGCCACCCGGACTAAGGAAACAGTAATACAATACAAGTTAGAGCATTTAATTAGAATCCAGGCACTGCTGTCACTTGGAGGAGCCTCCCCACACTCAGGATAACTTAACACTTCTTCGTGACTGTGCTGGAGGTGGGGAAACAGAGTCCACGCATCTTTCAGGGGGCATAGGGTTTACCCGGTTGGGGGTTGTATGTTAAACACTTCCACATCCCATTGAGAGGCACTCGCTAACATTGGGTTTTAGAGGCCACCCCCACTATCCCCCGGACCTGGGCCAAGGCAAGCCATCAGGGAAAACCAGCTAAGGAATTCTATTAGAATCCAGGCACTGCTGTCAGTTGGAGGAGCCTGCCCACCCTAAGGATAGCAGAACACGTCTCGGTGTGTGTGCTGAACTTGGGGTAATATCGTCCTCGCATCATTCAGGGGGCAAAGTTATTCCCAGGTTGTGGTATGTAAGTTAAAGATCTCCACATCAAATGGAGAGGCACTCGCTAATACTTGGCTTAAGAGCCCTAACCCCAAATTACCCCGCACTCCGTTCTAGGCAAATCATCAGTGAAATCAAGCTAATGGATTCAATTTGAGGCCAGTAGCTGCTGTCAGTTGGAGGATCTTCCACAAACTCAGGAATTCTGAACGCAGCCGTTTGTTGGGGGGGGGGTTTTGGAGCCCCACTCCACGCAGAGGAATGGGGGTACAAGTGTTCCACATAGGGGGAACTCCTCTTAGTACTACTTCAGTCCATCGGGGGGCACTCGCGGCTACTTGCCCTCCAAGCCCAACCTGTAACTCTCCCTCGCTGCCCGGCCTAGGGAAACACTCAGGGAATACAAGCAAAGGGATTCTATTGGAACCCAGGCGCTGCTGTCAGTTGGAGGATCCTCCCCACACTCAGGAAGCCAGAACACGTCTTCGTGTGTGTGCTAGAGGTGGGGAAAGAGACTACACGAATCTTTATGGGGGCACAGGTGTTCCCAGGTTAGGGATGTAGGATAAACACCTCCACAGCCCATACAAAGGCACTCGCTAATACTTGGCTTTAGAGAACAACCCCCACATTCGCTCAAAGCCCATCCAAGGAAATCAGTCAGGGAAGTCAACCTAAGGGATGCTATTAGATCCCAGTTGCTGCTGTCAGTTGGAGATTCCTCCCCACACTCAGGATACCAGAACAATGCTTTGTGTGTGTGCTCTAGGTTAGGAAACAGAGTCCACGCATATTTCTGGGAGCACCGGTATTCCCAGGATGGGGGTTGTAGTTAAAGACGTCCATTTCCCATACAGAGGCACTCACTAATACTTTTTTGAGGAGCCAAAAGCCCACTCTTCTCCTCACTCTGGTCTTGGCAAACCGTCAGGGAATACAAGCTAAGGGATTCCTTTAGTACCCAGGCGCTGCTGTCAGTTGGAGGAACTTCCACACACTCCGGATTCCGGAACACAACCTTGTGTGTGGGGGAATTGTAGAGCCCCAATCCACGCAGATGAATGGGGGCTCAGGTGTTCTCCGTTTGGGAGAATTCCTCTAAGTATTTCTTCAGTCTGTCAGGGGGCACTCCATGCTCATTGGCCATCAAGCCTAACCCCCACCTTTTCCTCACAGCCTGGCCTAGGTCAACACTCAGGGAATACAAGCTAAGGGATTCTATTAGATCCCAGGTGCTGCTGTCAGTTGGAGGAGCCTACCCACATTCAGGATACCAGAAGAATTCTTCGTGTTTTTGCTGGAAGTGGGGAACAGGGTCCACGCATCTTTCAGGGGTCACAGGTATTCCCAGGTTGGGAGTTGTAGGATAAACACCTCCAAATACCATGGAGAGACTCTCGTTATTTCTTGGTTTTAGAGCCCATACCACACTTTCCCCCGCACTGCGGCCTAGGCAAACAATCATGTAAGACAAGCCATGGAATTCTATTACAGCCCAGGCGCTGCTGTTAGTTGCAGGGTCCTCCGTACACTGAGGATTCCGGAAACTAGAATTCAGTGTGGGGGAGTTGTGGAGCCCCGATCCACGCAGATGAATGGGGTAAGAGGTGTTCCCCGTTAGGGAGAAGTCCTCTAAATAGTTCCTCAGTCCATCGGGGGGCACTCGCATCTACTTGACTCCCTAAACCCAACCCCCAGCTTTCCCACGCAGCCCGGGTTAGGGAATCACTCAGGGAATACAAGCTAAGGGATTTTATTAGGACCCAGGGGCTGCTGTCATTTGGAGGAGCCTCCCCTCACTCAGGATACCTGAACACGTCTTCGTGTGTGTGCTGGAGGTGGGGAAACAGAGTCCACGCATATTTTTTGGGTCACAGGTGTTTCCAGGTTTGGGATGTTGTTTAAACACCTCATTGCCCATAGAGAGGCACTCGCTAATACTTTGATTTAGACCCCAACCCCCACCTTCGCTCACAGCCCGGCATGGAAAACACTCAAGGAAGTCAAGCAAAGGGATTCTACTAGATCCCAGGTGCTGCTGTCACTTTGAGGAGCCACCCAACACTGAGAATATCAGAACTCCTCTTCATGTGTGTGCTGGAGGTGGGGAAGCAGAGTCCACACATATTTGAGAGGGCTTAGGTATTCCCAGGTTGGGGGTTGTAGGTAAACGACTCCACATCTCATGGAGAAGCACTCCATAATACTTGGATTTAGAGCCCAAACCCCACTTTCTCCCGCACTCCGGCCTAGGCATGCCATCAGGGAAGACAAGGTAAGGGATACTATTAGAACCCAGGCGCTGCTGTCATTTGGAAGAGCCTCCCCTCAATCAGGATACCTTAAAAAGTCTGTGTGTTGTACTGGATGTGGGGAAATAGAGTCCACGCAAATTTATGCGGGCAGAGTTGTTCACAGGTTAGGGATGTTATTTAACACCTATAATGCCCATAGAGATGCACTCGATAACACTTGGTTTTAGAGCCCAACCCCCACGATTGCTCACAGCGCGGCCTAGGAACACACTCGGGGAAGTCTAGCTGAGGGATACTTTAATATCCCAGGGGCTGCTGTAAGTTGGAGGATCCTCCCCACACTCAAGACACGAGAACACTTGTTCGTCAGTGTGCTGGAGGTGGGAAAACAGAGTCCATGCATATTTCATTGGGCACAGGTATTCACAGATTGGGGGTTGTAGGAAAAACACCTGCATAGCACATGGAGAGGAAATCGCTAATACTTGGTTTAAGAGCCCAAACCTCACTTTCCCCCGCCCTCAGGCCTAGGCAAACCATCAGTGAAGTCAAGCTAAGGGATTCTATTAGAACTCACGGAATGCTCTCAGTTGGAGGAACTTCCCCCACTCAGGATTCCAGAACCCAACTTTGTGTGGGGCAGGTGAGGATCCCCACCCCACGCAGATGAATGGGGGCACAGCTCTTCCCCGTTAGGGAGAAGCCCTTTAAGCACTTCCTCAGTCGATTTGTGAGCACTCGCTGCTAATTGAACTCCAAGAGTAACCCCGAGATTCCCTCGAATCCCGGCCTAGGGATATGCTCAGGTGACACAACTTAAAGGATTCTTTTAGAACCCAGGCGCTGCTGTCAGTTAGGCGAACTTCCCCACTCTCAGGATTCCAGAACCCAACCTTGTGTGTGGAGGAAATTTGGAGCCCCACTTCACGCAGTTGAATAGTGGCGCAGGTGTTCCCCTTTAGGGAGAAGTCCTCTAAGTACTTCCTCAGTACATCGGGAGGCACTCGATGCTACATGGATTCCATGCCCAACCCTCAGCTTTTCCTGATAGCCTGGCCTAGGGAAAAATTCAGGGAATACAAGCTAAGGGATTCTATTAGATCCCAGGCGCTGCTGTCTGTTGGAGGTGTTTCCCCACATTCAGGATACCTGAACAACTCTTCTTGTGTGTGCTGGAGGTTAGGTTACAGATTCTACTCATCTTTCTGTGGGCACAGGTGTTCCCAGGTTGAGGATGTAGTTTAAACACCTCCACTTCCCATAGAGTGGCCCTCGCTAATACTTGGCTTTAGAGCCCAATCTCCACCTTCGCTCACTGCACGGCTTGGGCAAACACTCAGGGAAGTCAACCTAAGGGATCCTATTAGATCCCAGGTTCTGCTGTGATTTGGAGGAGCCTCCCCACACTCAAGATAACAGAACACTTTTCCGTGTGTCTGCTGGAAGTGGGGAAACAGAGTTCAGGCATATTTCAGGGGCCACAGGTATTCCCAGTTTGGGGGTTGTTGGTTAAACAACTCCACTTCCCATGCAGAGGCACTCGATGATACTAGGATTTAGAGCACAACCCCTACTTTCCCCCGCATTCTGGCCTAGGCAAACCATCAGGGAAGACATGCTAAGGGATTCTATTTTAATCCAGGCGCTGCTGTCAGATGGAAGAACTTCCCCACTCTCAGGATTCCGAAACACAGCCTTGTGTGTGGGGAAATAGTGGAGCCCCAGTCCACGCAGATGAATGGGGGCACAGGTGTTCCCGGTTAGGGACAAGTCCTCTAAGTTCTTCGTCAGTCCTTCAGGGGGCACTCGCTGCTACTTGTCCTCAAAGCCCAACCCCTATCGTTTCCCTTGCCACCCGGACTAAGGAAACAGTAATACAATACAAGTTAGAGCATTTAATTAGAATCCAGGCACTGCTGTCACTTGGAGGAGCCTCCCCACACTCAGGATAACTTAACACTTCTTCGTGACTGTGCTGGAGGTGGGGAAACAGAGTCCACGCATCTTTCAGGGGGCATAGGGTTTACCCGGTTGGGGGTTGTATGTTAAACACTTCCACATCCCATTGAGAGGCACTCGCTAACATTGGGTTTTAGAGGCCACCCCCACTATCCCCCGGACCTGGGCCAAGGCAAGCCATCAGGGAAAACCAGCTAAGGAATTCTATTAGAATCCAGGCACTGCTGTCAGTTGGAGGAGCCTGCCCACCCTAAGGATAGCAGAACACGTCTCGGTGTGTGTGCTGAACTTGGGGTAATATCGTCCTCGCATCATTCAGGGGGCAAAGTTATTCCCAGGTTGTGGTATGTAAGTTAAAGATCTCCACATCAAATGGAGAGGCACTCGCTAATACTTGGCTTAAGAGCCCTAACCCCAAATTACCCCGCACTCCGTTCTAGGCAAATCATCAGTGAAATCAAGCTAATGGATTCAATTTGAGGCCAGTAGCTGCTGTCAGTTGGAGGATCTTCCACAAACTCAGGAATTCTGAACGCAGCCGTTTGTTGGGGGGGGGGGTTTTGGAGCCCCACTCCACGCAGAGGAATGGGGGTACAAGTGTTCCACATAGGGGGAACTCCTCTTAGTACTACTTCAGTCCATCGGGGGGCACTCGCGGCTACTTGCCCTCCAAGCCCAACCTGTAACTCTCCCTCGCTGCCCGGCCTAGGGAAACACTCAGGGAATACAAGCAAAGGGATTCTATTGGAACCCAGGCGCTGCTGTCAGTTGGAGGATCCTCCCCACACTCAGGAAGCCAGAACACGTCTTCGTGTGTGTGCTAGAGGTGGGGAAAGAGACTACACGAATCTTTATGGGGGCACAGGTGTTCCCAGGTTAGGGATGTAGGATAAACACCTCCACAGCCCATACAAAGGCACTCGCTAATACTTGGCTTTAGAGAACAACCCCCACATTCGCTCAAAGCCCATCCAAGGAAATCAGTCAGGGAAGTCAACCTAAGGGATGCTATTAGATCCCAGTTGCTGCTGTCAGTTGGAGATTCCTCCCCACACTCAGGATACCAGAACAATGCTTTGTGTGTGTGCTCTAGGTTAGGAAACAGAGTCCACGCATATTTCTGGGAGCACCGGTATTCCCAGGATGGGGGTTGTAGTTAAAGACGTCCATTTCCCATACAGAGGCACTCACTAATACTTTTTTGAGGAGCCAAAAGCCCACTCTTCTCCTCACTCTGGTCTTGGCAAACCGTCAGGGAATACAAGCTAAGGGATTCCTTTAGTACCCAGGCGCTGCTGTCAGTTGGAGGAACTTCCACACACTCCGGATTCCGGAACACAACCTTGTGTGTGGGGGAATTGTAGAGCCCCAATCCACGCAGATGAATGGGGGCTCAGGTGTTCTCCGTTTGGGAGAATTCCTCTAAGTATTTCTTCAGTCTGTCAGGGGGCACTCCATGCTCATTGGCCATCAAGCCTAACCCCCACCTTTTCCTCACAGCCTGGCCTAGGTCAACACTCAGGGAATACAAGCTAAGGGATTCTATTAGATCCCAGGTGCTGCTGTCAGTTGGAGGAGCCTACCCACATTCAGGATACCAGAAGAATTCTTCGTGTTTTTGCTGGAAGTGGGGAACAGGGTCCACGCATCTTTCAGGGGTCACAGGTATTCCCAGGTTGGGAGTTGTAGGATAAACACCTCCAAATACCATGGAGAGACTCTCGTTATTTCTTGGTTTTAGAGCCCATACCACACTTTCCCCCGCACTGCGGCCTAGGCAAACAATCATGTAAGACAAGCCATGGAATTCTATTACAGCCCAGGCGCTGCTGTTAGTTGCAGGGTCCTCCGTACACTGAGGATTCCGGAAACTAGAATTCAGTGTGGGGGAGTTGTGGAGCCCCGATCCACGCAGATGAATGGGGTAAGAGGTGTTCCCCGTTAGGGAGAAGTCCTCTAAATAGTTCCTCAGTCCATCGGGGGGCACTCGCATCTACTTGACTCCCTAAACCCAACCCCCAGCTTTCCCACGCAGCCCAGGTTAGGGAATCACTCAGGGAATACAAGCTAAGGGATTTTATTAGGACCCAGGGGCTGCTGTCATTTGGAGGAGCCTCCCCTCACTCAGGATACCTGAACACGTCTTCGTGTGTGTGCTGGAGGTGGGGAAACAGAGTCCACGCATATTTTTTGGGTCACAGGTGTTTCCAGGTTTGGGATGTTGTTTAAACACCTCATTGCCCATAGAGAGGCACTCGCTAATACTTTGATTTAGACCCCAACCCCCACCTTCGCTCACAGCCCGGCATGGAAAACACTCAAGGAAGTCAAGCAAAGGGATTCTACTAGATCCCAGGTGCTGCTGTCACTTTGAGGAGCCACCCAACACTGAGAATATCAGAACTCCTCTTCATGTGTGTGCTGGAGGTGGGGAAGCAGAGTCCACACATATTTGAGAGGGCTTAGGTATTCCCAGGTTGGGGGTTGTAGGTAAACGACTCCACATCTCATGGAGAAGCACTCCATAATACTTGGATTTAGAGCCCAAACCCCACTTTCTCCCGCACTCCGGCCTAGGCATGCCATCAGGGAAGACAAGGTAAGGGATACTATTAGAACCCAGGCGCTGCTGTCATTTGGAAGAGCCTCCCCTCAATCAGGATACCTTAAAAAGTCTGTGTGTTGTACTGGATGTGGGGAAATAGAGTCCACGCAAATTTATGCGGGCAGAGTTGTTCACAGGTTAGGGATGTTATTTAACACCTATAATGCCCATAGAGATGCACTCGATAACACTTGGTTTTAGAGCCCAACCCCCACGATTGCTCACAGCGCGGCCTAGGAACACACTCGGGGAAGTCTAGCTGAGGGATACTTTAATATCCCAGGGGCTGCTGTAAGTTGGAGGATCCTCCCCACACTCAAGACACGAGAACACTTGTTCGTCAGTGTGCTGGAGGTGGGAAAACAGAGTCCATGCATATTTCATTGGGCACAGGTATTCACAGATTGGGGGTTGTAGGAAAAACACCTGCATAGCACATGGAGAGGAAATCGCTAATACTTGGTTTAAGAGCCCAAACCTCACTTTCCCCCGCCCTCAGGCCTAGGCAAACCATCAGTGAAGTCAAGCTAAGGGATTCTATTAGAACTCACGGAATGCTCTCAGTTGGAGGAACTTCCCCCACTCAGGATTCCAGAACCCAACTTTGTGTGGGGCAGGTGAGGATCCCCACCCCACGCAGATGAATGGGGGCACAGCTCTTCCCCGTTAGGGAGAAGCCCTTTAAGCACTTCCTCAGTCGATTTGTGAGCACTCGCTGCTAATTGAACTCCAAGAGTAACCCCGAGATTCCCTCGAATCCCGGCCTAGGGATATGCTCAGGTGACACAACTTAAAGGATTCTTTTAGAACCCAGGCGCTGCTGTCAGTTAGGCGAACTTCCCCACTCTCAGGATTCCAGAACCCAACCTTGTGTGTGGAGGAAATTTGGAGCCCCACTTCACGCAGTTGAATAGTGGCGCAGGTGTTCCCCTTTAGGGAGAAGTCCTCTAAGTACTTCCTCAGTACATCGGGAGGCACTCGATGCTACATTGATTCCATGCCCAACCCTCAGCTTTTCCTGATAGCCTGGCCTAGGGAAAAATTCAGGGAATACAAGCTAAGGGATTCTATTAGATCCCAGGCGCTGCTGTCTGTTGGAGGTGTTTCCCCACATTCAGGATACCTGAACAACTCTTCTTGTGTGTGCTGGAGGTTAGGTTACAGATTCTACTCATCTTTCTGTGGGCACAGGTGTTCCCAGGTTGAGGATGTAGTTTAAACACCTCCACTTCCCATAGAGTGGCCCTCGCTAATACTTGGCTTTAGAGCCCAATCTCCACCTTCGCTCACTGCACGGCTTGGGCAAACACTCAGGGAAGTCAACCTAAGGGATCCTATTAGATCCCAGGTTCTGCTGTGATTTGGAGGAGCCTCCCCACACTCAAGATAACAGAACACTTTTCCGTGTGTCTGCTGGAAGTGGGGAAACAGAGTTCAGGCATATTTCAGGGGCCACAGGTATTCCCAGTTTGGGGGTTGTTGGTTAAACAACTCCACTTCCCATGCAGAGGCACTCGATGATACTAGGATTTAGAGCACAACCCCTACTTTCCCCCGCATTCTGGCCTAGGCAAACCATCAGGGAAGACATGCTAAGGGATTCTATTTTAATCCAGGCGCTGCTGTCAGATGGAAGAACTTCCCCACTCTCAGGATTCCGAAACACAGCCTTGTGTGTGGGGAAATAGTGGAGCCCCAGTCCACGCAGATGAATGGGGGCACAGGTGTTCCCGGTTAGGGACAAGTCCTCTAAGTTCTTCGTCAGTCCTTCAGGGGGCACTCGCTGCTACTTGTCCTCAAAGCCCAACCCCTATCGTTTCCCTTGCCACCCGGACTAAGGAAACAGTAATACAATACAAGTTAGAGCATTTAATTAGAATCCAGGCACTGCTGTCACTTGGAGGAGCCTCCCCACACTCAGGATAACTTAACACTTCTTCGTGACTGTGCTGGAGGTGGGGAAACAGAGTCCACGCATCTTTCAGGGGGCATAGGGTTTACCCGGTTGGGGGTTGTATGTTAAACACTTCCACATCCCATTGAGAGGCACTCGCTAACATTGGGTTTTAGAGGCCACCCCCACTATCCCCCGGACCTGGGCCAAGGCAAGCCATCAGGGAAAACCAGCTAAGGAATTCTATTAGAATCCAGGCACTGCTGTCAGTTGGAGGAGCCTGCCCACCCTAAGGATAGCAGAACACGTCTCGGTGTGTGTGCTGAACTTGGGGTAATATCGTCCTCGCATCATTCAGGGGGCAAAGTTATTCCCAGGTTGTGGTATGTAAGTTAAAGATCTCCACATCAAATGGAGAGGCACTCGCTAATACTTGGCTTAAGAGCCCTAACCCCAAATTACCCCGCACTCCGTTCTAGGCAAATCATCAGTGAAATCAAGCTAATGGATTCAATTTGAGGCCAGTAGCTGCTGTCAGTTGGAGGATCTTCCACAAACTCAGGAATTCTGAACGCAGCCGTTTGTTGGGGGGGGGTTTTGGAGCCCCACTCCACGCAGAGGAATGGGGGTACAAGTGTTCCACATAGGGGGAACTCCTCTTAGTACTACTTCAGTCCATCGGGGGGCACTCGCGGCTACTTGCCCTCCAAGCCCAACGTGTAACTCTCCCTCACTGCCCGGCCTAGGGAAACACTCAGGGAATACAAGCAAAGGGATTCTATTGGAACCCAGGCGCTGCTGTCAGTTGGAGGATCCTCCCCACACTCAGGAAGCCAGAACACGTCTTCGTGTGTGTGCTAGAGGTGGGGAAAGAGACTACACGAATCTTTATGGGGGCACAGGTGTTCCCAGGTTAGGGATGTAGGATAAACACCTCCACAGCCCATACAAAGGCACTCGCTAATACTTGGCTTTAGAGAACAACCCCCACATTCGCTCAAAGCCCATCCAAGGAAATCAGTCAGGGAAGTCAACCTAAGGGATGCTATTAGATCCCAGTTGCTGCTGTCAGTTGGAGATTCCTCCCCACACTCAGGATACCAGAACAATGCTTTGTGTGTGTGCTCTAGGTTAGGAAACAGAGTCCACGCATATTTCTGGGAGCACCGGTATTCCCAGGATGGGGGTTGTAGTTAAAGACGTCCATTTCCCATACAGAGGCACTCACTAATACTTTTTTGAGGAGCCAAAAGCCCACTCTTCTCCTCACTCTGGTCTTGGCAAACCGTCAGGGAATACAAGCTAAGGGATTCCTTTAGTACCCAGGCGCTGCTGTCAGTTGGAGGAACTTCCACACACTCCGGATTCCGGAACACAACCTTGTGTGTGGGGGAATTGTAGAGCCCCAATCCACGCAGATGAATGGGGGCTCAGGTGTTCTCCGTTTGGGAGAATTCCTCTAAGTATTTCTTCAGTCTGTCAGGGGGCACTCCATGCTCATTGGCCATCAAGCCTAACCCCCACCTTTTCCTCACAGCCTGGCCTAGGTCAACACTCAGGGAATACAAGCTAAGGGATTCTATTAGATCCCAGGTGCTGCTGTCAGTTGGAGGAGCCTACCCACATTCAGGATACCAGAAGAATTCTTCGTGTTTTTGCTGGAAGTGGGGAACAGGGTCCACGCATCTTTCAGGGGTCACAGGTATTCCCAGGTTGGGAGTTGTAGGATAAACACCTCCAAATACCATGGAGAGACTCTCGTTATTTCTTGGTTTTAGAGCCCATACCACACTTTCCCCCGCACTGCGGCCTAGGCAAACAATCATGTAAGACAAGCCATGGAATTCTATTACAGCCCAGGCGCTGCTGTTAGTTGCAGGGTCCTCCGTACACTGAGGATTCCGGAAACTAGAATTCAGTGTGGGGGAGTTGTGGAGCCCCGATCCACGCAGATGAATGGGGTAAGAGGTGTTCCCCGTTAGGGAGAAGTCCTCTAAATAGTTCCTCAGTCCATCGGGGGGCACTCGCATCTACTTGACTCCCTAAACCCAACCCCCAGCTTTCCCACGCAGCCCGGGTTAGGGAATCACTCAGGGAATACAAGCTAAGGGATTTTATTAGGACCCAGGGGCTGCTGTCATTTGGAGGAGCCTCCCCTCACTCAGGATACCTGAACACGTCTTCGTGTGTGTGCTGGAGGTGGGGAAACAGAGTCCACGCATATTTTTTGGGTCACAGGTGTTTCCAGGTTTGGGATGTTGTTTAAACACCTCATTGCCCATAGAGAGGCACTCGCTAATACTTTGATTTAGACCCCAACCCCCACCTTCGCTCACAGCCCGGCATGGAAAACACTCAAGGAAGTCAAGCAAAGGGATTCTACTAGATCCCAGGTGCTGCTGTCACTTTGAGGAGCCACCCAACACTGAGAATATCAGAACTCCTCTTCATGTGTGTGCTGGAGGTGGGGAAGCAGAGTCCACACATATTTGAGAGGGCTTAGGTATTCCCAGGTTGGGGGTTGTAGGTAAACGACTCCACATCTCATGGAGAAGCACTCCATAATACTTGGATTTAGAGCCCAAACCCCACTTTCTCCCGCACTCCGGCCTAGGCATGCCATCAGGGAAGACAAGGTAAGGGATACTATTAGAACCCAGGCGCTGCTGTCATTTGGAAGAGCCTCCCCTCAATCAGGATACCTTAAAAAGTCTGTGTGTTGTACTGGATGTGGGGAAATAGAGTCCACGCAAATTTATGCGGGCAGAGTTGTTCACAGGTTAGGGATGTTATTTAACACCTATAATGCCCATAGAGATGCACTCGATAACACTTGGTTTTAGAGCCCAACCCCCACGATTGCTCACAGCGCGGCCTAGGAACACACTCGGGGAAGTCTAGCTGAGGGATACTTTAATATCCCAGGGGCTGCTGTAAGTTGGAGGATCCTCCCCACACTCAAGACACGAGAACACTTGTTCGTCAGTGTGCTGGAGGTGGGAAAACAGAGTCCATGCATATTTCATTGGGCACAGGTATTCACAGATTGGGGGTTGTAGGAAAAACACCTGCATAGCACATGGAGAGGAAATCGCTAATACTTGGTTTAAGAGCCCAAACCTCACTTTCCCCCGCCCTCAGGCCTAGGCAAACCATCAGTGAAGTCAAGCTAAGGGATTCTATTAGAACTCACGGAATGCTCTCAGTTGGAGGAACTTCCCCCACTCAGGATTCCAGAACCCAACTTTGTGTGGGGCAGGTGAGGATCCCCACCCCACGCAGATGAATGGGGGCACAGCTCTTCCCCGTTAGGGAGAAGCCCTTTAAGCACTTCCTCAGTCGATTTGTGAGCACTCGCTGCTAATTGAACTCCAAGAGTAACCCCGAGATTCCCTCGAATCCCGGCCTAGGGATATGCTCAGGTGACACAACTTAAAGGATTCTTTTAGAACCCAGGCGCTGCTGTCAGTTAGGCGAACTTCCCCACTCTCAGGATTCCAGAACCCAACCTTGTGTGTGGAGGAAATTTGGAGCCCCACTTCACGCAGTTGAATAGTGGCGCAGGTGTTCCCCTTTAGGGAGAAGTCCTCTAAGTACTTCCTCAGTACATCGGGAGGCACTCGATGCTACATGGATTCCATGCCCAACCCTCAGCTTTTCCTGATAGCCTGGCCTAGGGAAAAATTCAGGGAATACAAGCTAAGGGATTCTATTAGATCCCAGGCGCTGCTGTCTGTTGGAGGTGTTTCCCCACATTCAGGATACCTGAACAACTCTTCTTGTGTGTGCTGGAGGTTAGGTTACAGATTCTACTCATCTTTCTGTGGGCACAGGTGTTCCCAGGTTGAGGATGTAGTTTAAACACCTCCACTTCCCATAGAGTGGCCCTCGCTAATACTTGGCTTTAGAGCCCAATCTCCACCTTCGCTCACTGCACGGCTTGGGCAAACACTCAGGGAAGTCAACCTAAGGGATCCTATTAGATCCCAGGTTCTGCTGTGATTTGGAGGAGCCTCCCCACACTCAAGATAACAGAACACTTTTCCGTGTGTCTGCTGGAAGTGGGGAAACAGAGTTCAGGCATATTTCAGGGGCCACAGGTATTCCCAGTTTGGGGGTTGTTGGTTAAACAACTCCACTTCCCATGCAGAGGCACTCGATGATACTAGGATTTAGAGCACAACCCCTACTTTCCCCCGCATTCTGGCCTAGGCAAACCATCAGGGAAGACATGCTAAGGGATTCTATTTTAATCCAGGCGCTGCTGTCAGATGGAAGAACTTCCCCACTCTCAGGATTCCGAAACACAGCCTTGTGTGTGGGGAAATAGTGGAGCCCCAGTCCACGCAGATGAATGGGGGCACAGGTGTTCCCGGTTAGGGACAAGTCCTCTAAGTTCTTCGTCAGTCCTTCAGGGGGCACTCGCTGCTACTTGTCCTCAAAGCCCAACCCCTATCGTTTCCCTTGCCACCCGGACTAAGGAAACAGTAATACAATACAAGTTAGAGCATTTAATTAGAATCCAGGCACTGCTGTCACTTGGAGGAGCCTCCCCACACTCAGGATAACTTAACACTTCTTCGTGACTGTGCTGGAGGTGGGGAAACAGAGTCCACGCATCTTTCAGGGGGCATAGGGTTTACCCGGTTGGGGGTTGTATGTTAAACACTTCCACATCCCATTGAGAGGCACTCGCTAACATTGGGTTTTAGAGGCCACCCCCACTATCCCCCGGACCTGGGCCAAGGCAAGCCATCAGGGAAAACCAGCTAAGGAATTCTATTAGAATCCAGGCACTGCTGTCAGTTGGAGGAGCCTGCCCACCCTAAGGATAGCAGAACACGTCTCGGTGTGTGTGCTGAACTTGGGGTAATATCGTCCTCGCATCATTCAGGGGGCAAAGTTATTCCCAGGTTGTGGTATGTAAGTTAAAGATCTCCACATCAAATGGAGAGGCACTCGCTAATACTTGGCTTAAGAGCCCTAACCCCAAATTACCCCGCACTCCGTTCTAGGCAAAGCATCAGTGAAACCAAGCTAATGGATTCAATTTGAGGCCAGTAGCTGCTGTCAGTTGGAGGATCTTCCACAAACTCAGGAATTCTGAACGCAGCCGTTTGTTGGGGGGGGGTTTTGGAGCCCCACTCCACGCAGAGGAATGGGGGTACAAGTGTTCCACATAGGGGGAACTCCTCTTAGTACTACTTCAGTCCATCGGGGGGCACTCGCGGCTACTTGCCCTCCAAGCCCAACCTGTAACTCTCCCTCGCTGCCCGGCCTAGGGAAACACTCAGGGAATACAAGCAAAGGGATTCTATTGGAACCCAGGCGCTGCTGTCAGTTGGAGGATCCTCCCCACACTCAGGAAGCCAGAACACGTCTTCGTGTGTGTGCTAGAGGTGGGGAAAGAGACTACACGAATCTTTATGGGGGCACAGGTGTTCCCAGGTTAGGGATGTAGGATAAACACCTCCACAGCCCATACAAAGGCACTCGCTAATACTTGGCTTTAGAGAACAACCCCCACATTCGCTCAAAGCCCATCCAAGGAAATCAGTCAGGGAAGTCAACCTAAGGGATGCTATTAGATCCCAGTTGCTGCTGTCAGTTGGAGATTCCTCCCCACACTCAGGATACCAGAACAATGCTTTGTGTGTGTGCTCTAGGTTAGGAAACAGAGTCCACGCATATTTCTGGGAGCACCGGTATTCCCAGGATGGGGGTTGTAGTTAAAGACGTCCATTTCCCATACAGAGGCACTCACTAATACTTTTTTGAGGAGCCAAAAGCCCACTCTTCTCCTCACTCTGGTCTTGGCAAACCGTCAGGGAATACAAGCTAAGGGATTCCTTTAGTACCCAGGCGCTGCTGTCAGTTGGAGGAACTTCCACACACTCCGGATTCCGGAACACAACCTTGTGTGTGGGGGAATTGTAGAGCCCCAATCCACGCAGATGAATGGGGGCTCAGGTGTTCTCCGTTTGGGAGAATTCCTCTAAGTATTTCTTCAGTCTGTCAGGGGGCACTCCATGCTCATTGGCCATCAAGCCTAACCCCCACCTTTTCCTCACAGCCTGGCCTAGGTCAACACTCAGGGAATACAAGCTAAGGGATTCTATTAGATCCCAGGTGCTGCTGTCAGTTGGAGGAGCCTACCCACATTCAGGATACCAGAAGAATTCTTCGTGTTTTTGCTGGAAGTGGGGAACAGGGTCCACGCATCTTTCAGGGGTCACAGGTATTCCCAGGTTGGGAGTTGTAGGATAAACACCTCCAAATACCATGGAGAGACTCTCGTTATTTCTTGGTTTTAGAGCCCATACCACACTTTCCCCCGCACTGCGGCCTAGGCAAACAATCATGTAAGACAAGCCATGGAATTCTATTACAGCCCAGGCGCTGCTGTTAGTTGCAGGGTCCTCCGTACACTGAGGATTCCGGAAACTAGAATTCAGTGTGGGGGAGTTGTGGAGCCCCGATCCACGCAGATGAATGGGGTAAGAGGTGTTCCCCGTTAGGGAGAAGTCCTCTAAATAGTTCCTCAGTCCATCGGGGGGCACTCGCATCTACTTGACTCCCTAAACCCAACCCCCAGCTTTCCCACGCAGCCCGGGTTAGGGAATCACTCAGGGAATACAAGCTAAGGGATTTTATTAGGACCCAGGGGCTGCTGTCATTTGGAGGAGCCTCCCCTCACTCAGGATACCTGAACACGTCTTCGTGTGTGTGCTGGAGGTGGGGAAACAGAGTCCACGCATATTTTTTGGGTCACAGGTGTTTCCAGGTTTGGGATGTTGTTTAAACACCTCATTGCCCATAGAGAGGCACTCGCTAATACTTTGATTTAGACCCCAACCCCCACCTTCGCTCACAGCCCGGCATGGAAAACACTCAAGGAAGTCAAGCAAAGGGATTCTACTAGATCCCAGGTGCTGCTGTCACTTTGAGGAGCCACCCAACACTGAGAATATCAGAACTCCTCTTCATGTGTGTGCTGGAGGTGGGGAAGCAGAGTCCACACATATTTGAGAGGGCTTAGGTATTCCGAGGTTGGGGGTTGTAGGTAAACGACTCCACATCTCATGGAGAAGCACTCCATAATACTTGGATTTAGAGCCCAAACCCCACTTTCTCCCGCACTCCGGCCTAGGCTTGCCATCAGGGAAACAAGGTAAGGGATACTGTTAGAACCCAGGCGCTGCTGTCATTTGGAAGAGCCTCCCCTCAATCAGGATACCTTAAAAAGTCTGTGTGTTGTACTGGATGTGGGGAAATAGAGTCCACGCAAATTTATGCGGGCAGAGTTTTTCACAGGTTATGGATGTTATTTAACACCTATAATGCCCATAGAGATGCACCCGATAACACTTTATTTTAGAGCCCAACCCCCATGATTGCTCACACCGCGGCCTAGGAACACACTCAGGGAAGTCAAGCTGAGGGATACTTTAATATCCCAGGTGCTGCTGTAAGTTGGAGGATCCTCCCCACACTCAAGACACAAGAACACTTCTTCGTCAGTGTGCTGGAGGTGGGGAAACAGAGTCCACGCATCTTTCAGGGGTCACAGGTATTTCCCGGTCGTTGTTTGTATGTTAAACACTTCCACATCCATTGAGAGGCATTCGCTACCATTGGGTTTTAGTGGCCACCCCCACTATCCCCCGGACCTGGGCCAAGGCAAGTCATCATGGAAAACCAGCTACTGATTTCTATTAGAATCCAGGCACTGCTGTCAGTTGGAGGATCCTCCCCACACTCAGGAAGCCAGAACACGTCTTCGTGTGTGTGCTGGAGGTGGGGAAAGAGACTCCACGAATCTTTATGGGGGCACAGGTGTTCCTAGGTTAGGGATGTAGGATAAACGCCTCCACAGCCCATACAAAGGCACTCGCTAATACTTGGCTTTAGAGAACAACCCCCACATTCGCTCAAATCCCATCCAAGTAAATCAGTCAGATAAGTCAACCTAAGGAATGCTATTAGATCCCAGTTGCTGATGTCAGTTGGTGATTCCTCCCCACACTCAGGATACCAGAACAATGCTTTTTTGTGTGCTCTAGGTTAGGAAACAGAGTCCACGCATATTTCTGGGAGCACCGGTATTCCCATGGTGGGGGCTATAGTTAAAGACGTCCATTTCCCTTATAGAGGCACTCACTAATACTTTTTGAGGAGACAAAAGCCCACTCTTCTCCTCACTCTGGTCTTGACAAACCATCAGGGAATACAAGCTAAGGGATTCTATTAGGACCCAGGGGCTGCTCTCAGTTGGAGGAGCCTCCCCTCACTCAGGATACCTGAAGACGTCTTCATGTGTGTGCTGGAGGTGTGGGAAGAGATTCCACGCATCTTTTTTGGGTCACAGGTGTTTCCAGTTTTGGGATGTTGTTTAAACACCTCATTGCCCATAGAGAGTCACTCGCTAATACTTTTATTTAGACCCCATCCCCAACCTTCGCTCACAGCCCGGCATGGAAATCACTCAAGGAAGTCAAGCAAAGGGATGCTACTAGATCCCAGGTGCTGCTGTCACTTTGAGGAGTCACCCCACACTGAGAATATCAGGAGTCTTCTTCATGTGTATGCTGAATGTGGTGAAGCAGAGTCCAGACATATTTGAGCGGGCTTAGGTATTCCCAGGTTGGGGGTTGTAGGTAAACGACTCCACATCTCATGGAGAAGCACTCCATAATACTTGGATTTAGAGCCCTATCCACACTCTCTCCCGCACTCTGGCCTAAGCATGCCATCAAGGAAGACAAGTTAAGGGATACTATTAGAACCTAGGCGCTGTTGTCATTTGGAAGAGCCTCCCCTCAATCTGGATACCTTAAAAAGTCTGTGTGTTTTACTGGATGTGGGGAAATAGAGTCCACGCAAATTTATGCGGGCAGAGTTGTTCACAGGTTAGGGATGTTATTTAACACCTATAATGCCCATTGAGTTGCACTCGATAACACCTGGTTTTACAGCCCAACCCCCACGATTGCTCACAGCGCGGCCTAGGAACACACTCAGGTAATTCTATCTGAGGTATACTTTAATATCCCAGGTGCTGCTGTAAGTTGGAGGATCCTCCCCACACTCAATACACGAGAACACTTCTTCATCAGTGTGCTGGATGTGGGAAAACAGAGTCCATGCATATTTCATTGGGCACAGGTATTCACAGATTGTGGTTTGTAGGAAAAACACCTGCATAGCACATGGAGAGGAAATCGCTAATACCTGTTTTAAGAGCCCAAACCTCACTTTCCCCCGCCCTCAGGCCTAGGCAAACCATCAGTGAAGTCAAGCTAAGGGATTCCATTAGAACTCACGGAATGCTCTCAGTTGGAGGAACTTCCCCCACTCAGGATTCCAGAACCCAACTTTGTGTGGGGCAGGTGTGGATCCCCACCCCACGCAGATGAATGGGGGCACAGCTCTTCCCCGTTAGGGAGAAGCCCTTTAAGCACTTCCTCAGTCGATTTGTGAGCACTCGCTGCTAATTGAACTCCAAGAGTAACCCCGAGATTCCCTCGAATCCCGGCCTAGGGATATGCTCAGGTGACACAACTTAAAGGATTCTTTTAGAACCCAGGCGCTGCTGTCAGTTAGGCGAACTTCCCCACTCTCAGGATTCCAGAACCCAACCTTGTGTGTGGAGGAAATTTGGAGCCCCACTTCACGCAGTTGAATAGTGGCGCAGGTGTTCCCCTTTAGGGAGAAGTCCTCTAAGTACTTCCTCAGTACATCGGGAGGCACTCGATTCTACATGGATTCCATGCCCAACTCTAAGCTTTTCGTGATAGCCTGGCCTAGGGAAAAATTAATGGAATACAAGCTAAGGGATTCTATTAGATCCCAGGCGCTGCTGTCTGTTGGAGGTGTTTCCCCACATTCAGGATACCTGAACAACTCTTCTTGTGTGTGCTGGAATTTAGATTACAGATTCTACTCATCTTTCTGTGGGCACAGGTGTTCCCATGTTGAGGATGTAGTTTAACCACCTCCACTTCCCATAGAATGGCCCTCGTTAATATTTGGCTTGAGAGCCCTATCTGCACCTTCGCTCACTGCACGGCTTGGGCAAACACTCAGGGAAGTCAACCTAAGGGATCCTATTAGATCCCAGGTTCTGCTGTGATTTGGAGGAGCCTCCCCACACTCAAGATAACAGAACACTTTTCCGTGTGTCTGCTGGAAGTGGGGAAACAGAGTTCAGGCATATTTCAGGGGCCACAGGTATTTCCAGTTTGGGGGTTGTTGGTTAAACACCTCCACTTCCCATGCAGAGGCATTCGCTAATACTAGGTTTTACGCCTACTTTCCCCCACACTCTGGCCTAGGGAAACCATCAGGGAATACAAGCAAAGGGTTTCTGTTAATACCAAGACGCTGATGTCACTTGGAATAACTACAGCACCCTCAGGAATCTGGAAAACTACCTTGTGTGGTTGGGAGGTTTGTAACCCCACTCCACGCAGATGAATGGGTGCTCAGGTGTTTCCCTTTAGGGAGAATTCCTCTAAGATATTCCTCAGTCCATTGGGGGGTACTCACTGCTACTTGACCTCCAAGCGCAACCCCAGCTTTCCCTCATGGCCCGGTCAAAGGACACACTCAGGGAACACAAGCTAAGGGATTCTACTAGAACCCAGGTTCTGCTGTCATTTGGAGTAGCAACCCATGCTCAGGATTCAAGAAAACTTTTTGATGTGTGTGCTGTTGGTAGAGAAACTGAGTCCAAGCATATTTCAGGGGGAACAGGTATTCCATTATTTGGGGTTGTTAGTTAAACACCTCCAAATCCCATGGATAGGCACTCACTAATACTTGGATTTAGAGTCCAAATCCCACTTTGAACCACACTCCGAATTATGCAACCAATCATGGAAGAGGAGCTTAAGGATTCTACTAGACAACTGGCTCTGCTCTCAGTTAGAGGAACTTTCCCAATTCCAGTATTCTGGAAGCCAGATTTGTGGGGGGGGGATTTCTGTATCCCCACTCCCCGTACATGGATGTGGACACAGGTATTCCTCTTTTGGGAGAATTCATCTAAAAATTTCCTCAGTCCATTGGGGGCACTCGGGACTATTTGTCCTCAAAGCCCAACGCCCAGCTTACCCTAAGAGCCAGGCCTAGGGAAACACTGAGGGATTACAGTCTAACGGATTCTATTAGAACGCAGGCGCTGCTGTCAGTTGGAGGAACTTCCACACACTCAGGATTCCAGATCCCAGTCTTGTGTTTGGGGGAGTTGTGGAGATCTATTCCACGCAGATGAACAGGGGCACAAGTGTTCTACTTTAGGGTGAAATCCTGTAAGTACTTCACCAGTAAATTGGGGAGCACTCGTTTCTACTTGGACTTCAAGACCAACCCCCACTTTCCCCACTCTCCAGCCTAGGCATGCCATCAGGGAAGACAAGCTAAGAGATTCTAGTAGAACCCAGGCACTGCTGTCAGTTGGAGGAGACTCCCCACACTCAGGATACCTGAACAAGTCTTTGTGTGTGTGCTGGTGTTGGGGATACATATTCCATGGAAGTTTATGGGGGCACAGGTGTTCCCAGGAGGGAATGTACTTTAAACACCTCCACTGCCCATAGAGAGGCACTCGCTATTACTAGGCTTTAGAGCCCAACCCCCACCTTCGCTCGCAGCCCGTCCTTGGAAAACACTCAGGGATGTCAACCTAAGGTACCATATTAGATCCCAGATGCTGCTGTCAGTTGTAGGTGCCTCCCCACACTCAGGATACTAGAACACTTCTTCATGTGTGTGATGGAGGTGGGGAAACAGAGTCCACGCATTTTTAAGGAGCACAGGTATTACCAGGTTTTGGGTTTTTGGTTAATTACCTCCACATCCCATGGAGAAGTACTCGCAAATACTTGGAATTAGAGCCCAACCCACACTTTCACCCGCACTCTGTATCAGGCAACCAAACAGGGAAAACAAGTTAAGCGATTTAATTACAAACCAGGCCCTGCTGTCAGTTGGAGGAGGCTGCCCACTCTCAGGATAACTGTGCAAGTGTTCGTGTGTGTGCTGGAGGTATGGAAACAGACTCCACGGATCTATATGGGTGCACAAGTGTTCCCAGTTTAGGGATGTAGTTTAAAAACCTCCACTAACCATAGAGAGGTACTCGCAAATACTTGGTTTTGGGGCCCATAACACACTTTCCCCCGCAGTCACGCGTAGGCATACCATCAGGGAAGACAAGCAAAGGGATTCCATTAGAACCCAGGCGCTGCTGTCAGTTGGAGGAACTTCCGTGCACTCAGGATTCCGGAACACATTCTTGTGTGTGGGGGAGTTGTGCAGCCCCACTCCACCCAGATGAATGGGGGCAAATGTGTTCCCTTTAGGGAGAAGTCCTCTAAGTACTTCCTCAAATAATCAGGGGGCACTAACTGCTACTTGGCCTCCAAGCCCAACCCCCAGCTTTCCCTCACATCCCAGACCAGGGAAACACTCGTATGACAAGCTAAGGGATTCTATTAGAACCCAGTCGCTGCTGTCATTTTGAGGAGCCCCCCCACACTAAGGATATCTGAAAGTCTTCGTGTGTGTTCTGGAGCTGGGAAAGACATTCCACCCATCTATATGGGGGCACAGGTGTTCCAAGTTGGGGATTTGGTTTCAAAACACCACTGCCCATAGAGGGGCACTCGCTAACCCTTGTCTTTAGAGCCCAACCCACACATTCGCTCACAGCCCAGCCTAGGTAAACACTCAAGGAAGTCAAGGTAACGGATTCTACTAGACCCCAGGGGCTGCTGCCATTTGGAGGGAACTCCCACCATTCAGGATAGAAGAACACTTCCTCGTTTGTGTGCTGGTGGTGGGGATAAAGTGTCCAGGCATCTTTCAGGTGGCACATGTATTACCAAGTTGCTAGGTGTAGGTAAAATTTCTCAAATTCCCATGTAGATGCATTGGCAAATTCTTGGTATTAGAGCCGAAACCCCACATTCCCCAGCACTCCAATCTAGGCAAACCATCAGGAAGGCAAGTTAAGGGATTCAAGTAGAACACAAGCGCTGCTGACATTTGGAGGAACTTCCCCACACTCAGGATCCCGGAACTCAACTTTGTGGCGGGGAAATGTGGAGCCACAATCCAAGTAGATGAATGGGGTCACAAATGTTCCCCATTACTGGGAAGTCCTCTAAATATTTCCACATTCTATAGGGAGGCAGTTGCTGCTACTTGCCTCCAAGGCAAACTCCAAGCTTTCCCTCTCAGCCCGGCTTAGGAAAACACACAAGGAATACAAGCTAGTTATTCTATTAGAACCCAGGCACTGCTGTCACTTGGAGGAGCCTCCCCACAATCAGGACACCTGAGCACGTCTCCGTGTGTGTACTGGAGGTCGGGAAACAGATTCCACGCATCTTTATGGGGGAACAGGTTTTCCAAGTTTGGGGAAGTAGTTTAAAACCCTCCACGGCCCACAGAGATGCACTCGCTAATACTTGGTTTTAGAGCCCATCTCCCACCATCGCTCACTGCTAGGCCTAAGAAAACACTTAGGGAAGTCAAGCTAAGGGATACTATTAGGACCCAGGAGCTGCTGTCAGTTGGAGGAAACTACACAGTCTCAGAACACCAGAAAGCATCTTTGTTTGTGTGCTGGATGTAGGGAAACAGAGTCAAAGCATCTTTCAGGGGGCACAGTTATTCCATGGTTGTGGGTTGTAAGCTAACACCCACATCCCATGGATAGGCTCTCGCTAATACTTGGTTTAGAGCCCAATCCCAACTTTCCTCCACACACCGGCCTTGGCAAGCCATCATGGAAGACAAGTTAAGGTATTGTATTTGAACCGAGGGGCTGCTGTTACTTGGAAGAACCTCCCCACACTCAAGATATCTCAACCAGATGTCTTGTGTGTGCTGGAGGAGGGAAACAGTGTCCACGCCTCTTTATGGGGGCACAGGTGTTCCCAGGTTGGGGATATACTTTCAGGACCTCCACTGCATAAAGTTAGGAACTCACTAATACTTGGTTTTAGACCACAACCACCAAATTCGCTCACAACCCGGCCTAGGAATATACTCAAGGAAGTCAACCTAATGGATCCAATTAGATCCCAGGTGCTACTGTCTGTTGCAGGAGCCTTCCCATACTCAGGATACCAGAAAACTTCGTGTGTGTGTGGAGGTGGGGAAACAAAGCACACGTATTTTTCAGGGGGCACAGTTATTCCTAAGTTGTGGGTTTTATGATAAACATCTCCACTTCCCATGGAGAGGCACATGTTGATACTAGGTTTTAGAGCCCAATCCCACTTTCAGCCACACTCTGGCCTAGGAAAACCATCAGGGAAGACAAGCAAAGGGTTTCAATTAAAACCAAGACCCTGATGTAACTTGGTGAAAATACCACACCCTCAGGATTCTGGAATCCAACCTTGTGTGGTGGGGAGGTGTGGAGCCCCACTCCACGCTGATGAATATGTGCTCAGGTGGTCCCTTTAGGGAGAATTCCTCTAAGAACTTCCTCAGTCCATCGGAGGGTACTCACTGCTAATTGGCCTCCAAGCCCAACCCCTAGCTTTCCCTCATGGCCCGGTCTAAGTAAACACTCAGAGAACACAAGCTAAGGGATTCTCATAGAACCTAGGGTCTGCTGTGATTTGGAATAGCCTCCACATGCTCAGGATTCCAGAAAACTTCTTCGTGTGTGTGCTGTTGGTGGAGAAACAGAGTACACGCGTATTTCAGGGGGACAGGTATTTTATTGTTGTGGGTTGTTGGTTAAACACCTCCAATTTCCATGGAAAGGCACTCACTAATACTTGGATTTAGAGGTCAAATCCCACTTTGAACCTCACTCCAGCTTATGGAATCCATCAGGGAAGAGAATCTTAAAGATTCTACTAAACACTGGCACTGCTGCCAGTTGGAGGAACTTTCCCACTATCAGGATTCCTGAATCCAGGCTTGTGGGGGGGGATTAGGGTATCCCCTCTCCCCGTACATGGATGTGGGCACAGGTGTTCCCCTTTAGGGAGAATTCATCTAAATACTTCCTCAGTCCATCGGTGGGCAGTCACTACTATATGGCCACAAAGCCCAACCCCCAGCTTTCCCTCAGAGCCAGGTCTAGTGAAACACTGAGGGATTACAAGCTAACGTATTCTATTAGAGCCCAGGCGCTGCTGTCACTTGAAAGTGCCGGCCCAAACTGAGGATAACTGAACACGTCTTCGTGTGTGTGTTGGTAGTGGGGAAACAGAGACCATGCATCTTTATGGGGGCACAGTTTTTCCCAGGGAGATGTTGTAGTTTAAACACCTTCACTGCCCATAGAGAGGCACTGGCTATTATTGTCTTTAGAGCCCAACCCCCACCTTCGCTCAAAGCCCGGCCTAGGAGAACACTCAAAGAAGTCAAGCTAAGGAATTCTATTAGATCCCTGGTGCTGCTGTTAGTTGGAGGAGCCTCGCCACACTCAGGAAACCAGAACTCTTTTTCGCACGTGTGCTGGAGGTGTGGAAACAGAGTCCAAGCATTTTTCATGGGTCACAGGTATTCCTAGGTTGGAGTATGTAGGTAAAACACCACCGGATACCATGGAAAGGCACTCGCTAATACTTCGTTTTTGAGCCCAACCTCCAATTTCCCCCGCACTCCTGGCAGGGCAAGCCATCAGGGAAGACAAGCTAAGGGATTTTATTGGACCCAGGTGCTGCTGTCACATGGAGGAACTTCCCAACACTCAGGACTCCGGAGACACTCTTGGGTGTGGGGGAGTTGTGCAGCCCCAATCCACGCAGATGAATGGTGACAGAGGTGTTCCCCGGTAGGGGAGTTCCCTAAGAACTTCCTCAGTCAATCGGTTGGCACAAGATGCTACTTGGCCTCCAAGCCCAACCCCCAGGTTTCGCTCGCAGCCCGGCCTTGGGAAACACTCAGGGAATACAAGCTGAGTTATTCTATTCGAACGCAGGTTCTACTGTCAGTTGGAGGAACTTCCACACACTCAGGATTCCGGATCCCTGACTTGTGTTTGGGGGAGGTGTGGAGACCCATTCCACGCAGATGAACAGGGTCACAGGTGTTCCACTTTAGGGTGAAATCCTGTAAGTACTTCCTCAGTAAATTGGGGAGCACTCGTTTCTACTTGGACTTCATGCCCAACCCCCAATTTCCCCCACTCTCCAGCCTAGGCATGCCATCAGGGAAGACAAGCTAAGGGATTCTATTAGAACCCAGGTGCTGCTGTCAGTTGGAGGAGCCTCCCCACAATCAGGATACCTGAGCACGTCTCCATGTCTGGGTTGGTGGTGGTGAAACAGAGTCCACGTATCTTTAAGGCGGCACAGGTGCTCCAAGGTTGGGGAAGAAGTTTATAACTCTCCGCTGTCCACAGAAATGCACTCGCTAATACTTGGCTTAGGATCCCATCCCCCACCATCGCTCACTGCTAGGCCTAGAAAACATTTTGGAAGTTAAGCTAAGGGATTGTATTGGAACCCAGGTACTGCTGTCAGTTGGAGGAACCTCCCCACACTCAAAACACCAGAACATTTCTTCGTGTGTGTGCTGGATGCAGGGAAACAGAGTCAAAGCATCATTCAGGGGGTACAGATATTCCATGGTTTTTGGTTGTAGGTTAAACACCCACATCCCATGGATAGGCTCTCGCTTATACATGGTTAAGAGCCCAATCCAAACTTTCCCCCGCACACCGGGCTTGGCAATCCATCATGGAATAAAAGTTACAGTATTGTAATAAAACCCAGGTGCTGCTGTTAGTTGGAGGAACCACCCCACACATAAAACATCTGAACCCCATGTCGTGTGTGTGCTGGAGTAGAGAAACAGAGTCCACGCATCTTTGTGGGGGCACATGTGTCCAGGTTGGGGATATACATTAACCACATCCACTGTGAAATATAGGAACTCGCTAATACTTGGCTTTAGAGCACAACCCCCAACTTCGCTCACAACCCGGCCAAGGAATATACTCAGGGAAATCAACCAAATGGATCCAATTAGATTTCAGATGCTACTGTCAGTTGCAGTATCCTCCACACACTCAGGATACCAGAAAACATCGTGTGTGTGCTGGAGGTGGGGAAACAAAGCACACGCATTTTTCAGGGGGCACAGTAATTCCCAGGTTGTGCATTATAGTTTAAACATCTCCATTTCCCATGAAGAGACACACACTGATACTTGGTTTTAGAGCCCAAATCCCACTTTCAACCACACTCTGGTTTAGGCAAACCATCAGGGAGGACATTCAAAGGCATTCTATTAAAACCAAGACACTGATGTCACTTGGAGGAACTACCCAACTCTCAGGATTCTGGAACCCTAACTTGTGTGGTGGGGAGGTGTGGAGCCCCAAACCACGCAGATGAATGGGTGCTCAGGTGTTTCCCTTTAGGGAGAATTCCTCTAAGAACTTCCTCAGTTCATCGGGGGGTACTCGCTGCTACTTGGCCTCCAGGCCCAACCCCCAGCTTTCCCTCATGTCCCGGCCTAAGGAAACACTCAGGGAACACAAGGTAAGGGATTCTATTAGAACCAAGGTGCTGCTGTCATTTGGAGTGGCCTCCCCATTCTCAGGATTCCAGAAACTTCTTCATGTGTGTGCTGTTGATGGAGAAACAGAGTCCACGCATATTTCAGGGGGCACAGGTATTCCTTTGTTGGGGGTTGTTGGTTAAACACGCCCACTTCCCATGGAGAGGCACTCACTAATACTTGGATTAAGAGCCAAAATCCCACTTTGAACCGCACTCCAGCTTATGCAATCCATCAGGGAAAATAAGCTTAAGGATTCTCGTAGAACACTGGCACTGCTGTAAGTTGGAGGAACTTTACCACTCTCAGGATTCCGGAATCCAGGCTTGTGGGGGGTGGGTTTGTTTATCCCCACTCCACGTATTTGGATGTGGGCAGAGGTGTTCCCCTTTAGGGAGAATTCATCTAAATACTTCCTCATTCCATCGGGGGCACTCGCTACTATTTGGCCTCAAAGCCCAACCCCCAGCTTTCCCTGAGAGCCAGGCCTAGGGAACCAATCAGGGATTACAAGCTAAGGGATTCTATTAGAACCCAGGCGCTGCTGTCACATGAAAGTGCTGGCCCAAAATCAGGATACATGAACACGTCTTCGTGTGTGTGTTGGAGGTGGGGAAACAGAGTCCATGCATCTTTATGGGGGCACAGTTTTTCCCAGGTAGATGATGTAGTTTAAACACCTTCACTGCCCTTAGAGAGGCACTGGCGATTACTTGGATTTCAAGCCCAAATCCCACCTGAGCTCAAAGCCCGGCCTAGGAAAACACTCAAGGAAGTCAATCTGAGGAATTCTATTAGATCCCTGGTGCTGCTGTTAGTTGGAGTAGACTCCCCAATCTCAGGAAACCAGAACAATTCTTCGCACGTGTGCTGGAGGTGTGGAAACAGTGTCCAAGCATTTTTATGGGGCACAGGTATTCCTAGGTTGGAGGATGTAGTATAAACACCTCCACATCCCATGGATAGGCACTCGCTAATACTTCGTTTTAGAGCCCAACCTACATTTTCCGCCGCACTCCTGGCAGGGCAAGCCATCAGGGAAGACAAGCTAAGGGATTGTATTGAACTCAGGTGCTGCTGTCACATGGAGGAACTTCCCAACACATAGGACTCAGGAGACACTCTTGTGTGTGGGGGAGGTGTGCAGCCCCAATCCACGCAGATGAATGGTGACACAGGTATTCCCCTGTAGGGGAGTTCCCTAAGTACTTCCTCAGTCAATCGTTTGGCTTGATTGAAGAGCACAACGCCCACTCTCCTCCTCACTCTGGTCTTGGCAAACCATCAGGGAAGACAAGCTAACGGATTCTATTAGAACCCAGGCGCAGCTGTCAGTTGTAGGAACTTCCACACACTCCGGAGTCCACAACACATCTTTGTGTGTGGGGGAATCCTGGAGCCCCAATCCACGCAGATGAATGTGGGCATAGGTGTTCTCCATTTGGGAGAATTCCTCAAAGTATTTCTTCAGTCTGTCAGGGGGCACTCCATGCTAATTGGCCATCAAGCCCAACCCCCACCTTTTCCTCACAGCCTCGCCTAGGTTAACACTTAGGGAATACAAGCTAAAGGATTCTATAAGATCATAGGTGCTGCTGTCAGTTGGAGCAGACTACCCAGATTCAGGATACCAGAAGTATTCTTCTTGTGTTTTCTGGAGGTGGGGAAACAGAGTCCACGCATCTTTCAGGGGGCACAGGTATTCCCAGGTTGGGAGTTGTAGGATAAACACCTCCAATTCCCTTGGAGAGGCACTCGATTTTTCGTGGTTTTAGAGCCCATACCACACTTTCCCCCGCACTGTGGCCTAGCCAAACAATCAGGCAATACAAGTTAAGGAATTCTACTACAGCCCAGGTGCTGCTGTTAGTTGCAGTGTCTTCCGTACACTCAAGATTCCGGAAACAACTATTCTGTGTGGGGGAGTTGTGGAGCCTCAATCCACGCAGTTGAATGGGGGGAGAGGTGTCCCCGTTAGGGATAGTCCTCTAAATATTTCCTCAGTCCATAGGGGGGCACTCGCATATACTTGACTACCTTAACCCAACCCCCAGCTTTCCCACACAGCCTGGGATAGGGAAACACTCAGGGAATACAAGCTTAGGGATTCTATTAGGACCCAGGGGCTGCTGTCAGTTGGAGGAGCCTCCCCTCACTCAGGATACCTGAACAGTTCTTCGTGTGTTTGCTGGAATTCGGGAAAATGAGTCTACGCATCCTTATGGGGACACAGTATTCCCGATTTGGTGCTGTAGTTTAAATACCTCCACTGCCCATAGAGAGGCACTTGCTATTACTTGGCCTTATGCAAAAACCCCACTTTTGCTCACAACCCGACCTAAGAAAACACTCAAAGATTTCAACTTAAGGGATCCTATTAGATCCCAGATTCTGCTGTGATTAGGAGGAATCTCTCCACACTCAAGAGAACAGAACACTTTTCCGTGTGTCTGCTGGAAGTGGGGAAACAGAGTTCAGTCATATTTCAGGGGCCACTGGTATTCCCAGTTTGGGGGTTGTTGGTTAAACACCTCCACTTCCCATGCAGAGGCACTCGCTAATACTCGGGTTTAGAGCCCAAGCCCTACATTCCCCCGCACTCTGGCCTAGGCAAACCATCAGGGAAAATATGCTAAGGGATTCTATTTTAATCCAGGCGCTGCTATCAGTTGGAAGAACTTCCCCACTCTCAGGATTCCGGAACACAGCCTTGTGTGTGGGGAAGTAGTGGAGCCCCAGTCCACGCAGATGAATGGGGGCACAGGTGTTCCCGGTTAGGGACAAGTCCTCTAAGTTCTTCGTCAGTCCTTCAGGGGGCACTCGCTGCTACTTAGCCTCAAAGCCGAACCCCTATCTTTCCCTTGCCACCCGGCCTAGGGGAACAGAAAATGAATACATGTTAAAGCATTTAATTTGAACCCAGGCGCTACTTTCAGTTGGAGGAGCTTCCCCACACTTTGGATACAGAACAACTCTCCGTGTGTGTGTTGAAGTTGGGGTAAAATTGTCCTCGCATAATACAGGGGGCAAAGGATAAAGATCTCCTCATCAAATGGAGAGGCACTCGCTAATACTTGGCTTAAGAGCCCATACCCCAAATTAACTCGCACTCTGTTCTAGGCAAAGCAACAGGGAAACCAAGCTAATGGATTCAATTTGAGGCCAGTAGCTGCTGTCAGTTGGAGGATCTTCCACAAAATCAGGAATTCTGAACGCAGCCTTTTGTTGGGGGGTTTTGGAGCCCCACTCCACGCAGATGAATGGGATGCAGGTGTTCCCCGTAGGGGGAACTCCTCTTAGTAATACTTCAGTCCGTCAGGGGGCACTCGCTACTACTTGCCCTCCAAGCCCAACCTGTAACTCTCCCTCGCTGCCCGGCCTAGGGAAACACACAGGGAATACAAGCTAAGGGATTCTATTCGAACCCAGGCGCTGCTGTCAGTTGGAGGAGCCTCCCCTCACTCCGGATACCTTAACACGTCTTGGAGTGTATGCTCGGGGTGGGGAAACAGATTCCACGCATCTTTTTTGGGCCACAGGTGTTTCCAGGTTTGGGATGTTGTTTTAATACCTCATTGCCCATAGAGAGGCACTCGCTAATACTTGGAGTTACAGCCCAACCCCCACCTTCGCTCACAGCGCGGCATGGAAAAACACTCAAGGAAGTCAAGCAATGGGATTCTACTAGGTTCAAGTTGCTGCTATCCCTTGAAGGAGCCACCCAACACTGAGAATATCAGAACTCTTCTTCATGTGTGTGCTGGAGGTGGGGAAGCAGAGTCCATGCATATTTCAGGGGGCTTAGCTATTCCCAGGTTGGGGGTTGTAGGTAAACGACTCCACATCTCATGGAGAAGCACTCCATAATACTTGGATTTAGAGCCCAAACCCCACTTACACCCGCACTTCGGCCTAGGCATGCTATCAGGGAAGAAAAGGTAAAGGATGCTATTTGATCCCAGGCGCTGCAGTCATTTGGAAGAGCCTCCCCTCATTCAGGATTCCTTAAAATTTTTGTGTGTTGTACTGGATGAGGGGAAATTGAGTCCACTTATATTTATGGGGGCAGAGTTGTTCACAGGTTAGGGATGTTATTTAACACCAATAATTCCCATAGAGATGCACTCGATAATACTTGGATTAAGAGCCCAAACCCCACGATTGCTCAGAATGCGGCTAAGGTAGACACTCAGGGAAGTCAAGCTTAGTGATACTTTAATGTCCCAGATGCTGCTGTAAGTTGGAAGATCCTCCCCACACTCAAGACACGAGAACACTTCTTCGTCAGTGTGCTGGAGGTGGGAAAACAGAGACCAAGCATATTTCATTGGCACAGGCATTCAGAGTTTGGGGGATGTAGGTTAAACACCTGCATAGCACATGGAGAGGAACTCGTTAATACTTGTTTTAAGAGCCCAAACCTCACTTTCCCCCGCCCTCAGGCATAGGCAAACCATCAGTGAAGTCAAGTTAAGGGATTCTATTAGAACTCACGGAATGCTCTCAGTTGGAGGAACTTCCCCCACTCAGGATTCCAGAACCCAACTTTGTGTGGGGCAGGTGTGGATCCCCACCCCACGCAGATGAATGGGGGCACAGCTCTTCCCTTTTAGGGAGAAGCTCTTTAAGCACTTCCTCAGTCCATTTGTGAGCACTCGCTGCTAATTGAACTCCAAGAAAAACCCCCAACTTTCCCTCACATCCCGGATCAGTGAGACACTCTTAGTACAAGCTAAGGGATTCTATTAGAACCCAGGCGCTGCTGTCATTTTCAGGAGCCCCCCCAAAACTAAGAATATCTGAAAGTCTTCGTATGAGTTCTGGAGCTGGGAAAGACATTCCACGCATCTTTATGGGGGCACAGCTGTTCCAATGTTTGGGATTTGGTTTAACACATTCACTGCCCTTAGAGGGACACTCGCTAATCCTTGTCTTTAGAGCTCAACCCCCACATTTGCTCACAGCCCGGCCTATGAAAACACTCAAAGATGTCACGTTAACCGATACTATTAGTCCTTAGGTTTTGCTGTCATTTGGAGGAAACTCCCCACATTCAAGATAAAAGAACACTTCCTCGTTTGTGTGCTGGAGGTGGGGAAACAGATTCCAGGCATCTTTCAGGTGGCACATGCATTCCCACGTTGCTGGTTGTAGGTAAAATTTCTCAACTTCCCATGTAGATGCATTGGCTGATACTTGGAATTTGAGCCGAAACCCCACACTCCCCAGCACTCCAGCCTAGGAAAACCATCAGGGAACGCAAGTTAAGGGATTGAAGTAGAACACAATCGCTGCTGACAGTTGGAGGTACTTCCCCACACTCAGGATCCCGGAACCAAACCTTGTGTGGCGGGGAGAGGTGGAGCCACAATCCGAGTAGATTAATGGGGTCACACTTGTTCACCATTTGGGAGAAGTCCTCTATATACTTCCGCATTCTACCGCGGGCTGTTGCTGCTACTTGGCCTCCAAGCGAAACTCCCAGCATTCGCTCTCAGCCCGGCCTAGGGAAACACTCAAGGAATACAAGCTAATGGATTCTATTAGAACCCAGGCGCTGCTGTCTTTTGGAGAAGCCTCCCCACAATCAGGATACCTGAGCACATCTCCGTGTGTGTGCTGGAGGTGGGGAAACAGAATCCACGCATCTTTATGGGGGCACAGGTGTTCCAAGGTTGGGGTAGAAGTTTAAAACCCTCCAATGCCCTCAGAAATGCACTTGCTAATACATGGCGTTAGAGCCCATCCCCCATCATCGCTCACTGCTAGGCCTAGGAAAACACTTAGGGAAGTCAAGCTAAGAGATTCTATTAGAAATCAGGTGCTGCTGTCAGTTGGAGGAACCTCCCCACACTCAGAACTCCAGAATACTTTTTCGTGTGTGTGCTGAATGTAGGGAAACAGAGTCAAAGCATCTTTCAGGGGGCACAGTAATACCATGGATGTGAGTTGTAGGTTAAACACCCACAACCCATGGATAGGCTCTCGCTAATACTTGGTTTAGAGCCCATTCCCAACTATCCCCCGCACACCGGCCTTGGCAGGCCATCATGGAAGACAAGTTAAGGTATTGTATTAGAACCCCGTCGCTGCTGTTAGATGGAGGAACCTCCCCACACTCAAGACATCTGAACCCGATGTCGTGTGTGTGCTGGAGGAGGCAAACAGAGTCCACACATCTTTATGGGGGCACAGGTGTTCCCAGGTTAAGGATGTAGTTAAACACTTCCACTGCTCATAGAGAGGCACTCGCTATTACTTTGGTTTAGTGTGCCACCCCACATTCGCTCACAGCCTGGCCTATGGAAACACTCAGGGAACTCAAGCCAAGTGATTCTATTAGATCATAGGTGCTGCTTTCAGTTGGAGGAGCCTCCCCAAAATCAGGATACCTGAGCACGTATCTGTGTGTGTGCTGGAGGTGGGGAAACAAAGCACACGCATTTTTCAGGGGTCACAGTTATTCCCAAGTTGTTGGTTGTTGGTTAAACACCTCCACATCCCATGGAGAGGCACTCACTAATACTTGGATTTAGATTCCAAATCCAACTTTGAACCGCACTCCAGCTTATGCAATCCATCAAGGAAGAGAAGTTGAAGGATTCTACTAGAACACTGTCACTGCTGTCAGTTGGAGGAACTTTCCCACTCTTAGGATTCCTGAAGCCAGGCTTGTGGGGAGGGGATTTGTGTATCCCCACTCCACGTAGTTGGATGTGGGCACAGGTGTTCCCCTTTAGGGAGAATTCATCTAAATACTTCCTCAGTCCATCAGGGGGCACTCGCTACTACTTGTCCTCCAAGCCCAACCCCCATGTTTCGCTTGCAGCCCAGCCTAGGGAAACACTTAGGGAATACAAGCTGAGTTATACTATTAGAACACAGGAACTGCTGTCAGTTGGAGAAACTTCAACAGACACAGGATTCTGGATCCCAGCTTTGTGTGAGTGGGACATGTGTAGACCCAGTCCTCGCAGATGAATGGGGCACAGGTGTTCCGCTTTCGGGTGAAATCCTCTAAGTACTTCCTCAGTAAATCAGGGGGCACTCGTTGCTACTTGGACTTCAAGCCCAACCCCCACTTTCCCCCACTCTCCAGCCTAGGCATGCCATCAGGGAAGACAAGCTAAGGGATTGTATTAGAACCCAGGCGCTGCTGTCAGCTGGAGGAGACTCCCCACACTGAAGATACCTGAACAAGTCTTTGTGTGTGTGCTGGATTTGGGGATATATAGTCCATGGAAGTTTATGGGGGCACAGGTGTTCCCAGGGAGGGAATGTACTTTAAACAACTCCACTGCCCATAGAGAGGCACTCACTTTTACTTGGATTTAGAGCCTAACCCCCACCTTCGCTAACAGCCCATTCTTGGAAAACACTCAGGGAAGACAAACTAAGGGATCCTATTAGATCCCAGGCGCTGCTGGCATTTGGAGGAGCCTCCCCACAATCAGGATACCTGAGCACGTCTCCGTGTGTGTGCTGAAGTTGGGGAAACATTGTCCACGCATCTTTATGGGGGCACAGGTGTTCCAAGTTTGGGGAAGTAGTTTCAAACCCTCCACTGCTCACAGAGATGCACTTCCTAATACTTGGCTTTAGAGCCAATACCCCACCATCGCTCAATCCTAGGCCTAGAAAACACTTAGCATAGTAAAGCTAATGGATTCTATTAGATTCCAGGTGCTGCTGTCAGTGGAAGGAACCTCCCCACACTAAGAACACCAGAACAATTCTTCGTCTGTGTGCTGGATGTAGGGAAACAGAGTCAAAGCATTTTCTGGGGGCACAGTTATACTATGGTTGTGGGATGTAGGTTAATCACCCACATACCATGTATTGGCTCTCGCTAATACTTGGTTTAGAGCCCAATCCCAACGTTCCCCCGCACACCGGCCTTGGCAAAACATCATGGAAGACAAGTTAAAGAATTGTATTAGAACCAAGGGGCAGCTGTTAGTTGGAGGAAACTCCCCACACTCAAGACATCTGAACCCGATGTCGTGTGTGTGCTGAAGGAGGGAAAAAGTGTCCACGTATATTTATGGGGGCACAGGTGTTCCAACGTTTGGGATATACTTTAAACACCTCCACTGCCAAAATATAAGAATTCGCTAATACTTGGGTTTAGAGCAGAACCCCCTTCTTCGCTCAAAACCCGGCCAAGGAAAATACTCAGGGAAGTCAACCTAATGGATACAATTAGATCCCAGGTACTACTGTCAGTTGCAGGAGCCTCCCAACACTCAGGATACCAGAAAACCACGTGTGTGTGCTGGAGGTGGGGAAACAAATCACACGCATTTTTCAGGGGGCACAGTAATTCCTAGGTTGTGGGTTGTAGGTTAAACCTCTCCACTTCACATGGAGAAGCACACGCTGATACGAGGTTTTAGAGACCAAATCCCACTTTCAATCACACACTGGCCTAGGCAAACCATCAGGTAAGACAAGCAAATTGATTCTATTAAAACCAAGACTCAGATGTCACTTGGAGGAACTACCCCACCCTCAGGAATCTGGAACCCAATCTTGAGTGGTGGGGAGGTGTGGAGACCCAGACCATGCAGATGAATGTGTGCTCAGGTTTTTCCCTTTAGGGAGAATTCCTCTAAGAATTTCCTCATTCCATTGTGGTGTACTCGCTGCTACTTGGCCTCCAAGACCAAGCCTAAAGAAACACTCAGGGAAGCTAAGGGATTCTAATAGAACAAAGGTGCTGCTGTCATTTGGAGTAGCCTCCCCATGCTCAGGTTTCCAGAAAACTTCTTAGTGTATGTGATGTTGGTTGAGAAAAGAGTCCACGCATATTTCAGGGGTCACAGATATTCCCTTGTTGGGGGTTGTTGGTTAAACACCTCCACATCCCATGGAGAGGCACTCACTAATACTTGGATTTAGATTCCAAACCCACTTTGAACTGCACTGTGGCTTATGCAATCCATCAAGGAAGAGAAGTTTAAGGATTCTATTTGAACACTGGCACTGCTATCAGTTGGAGGAACATTCCCACTCTCAGGATTCCTGAAGCCAGGCTTGTGGGGAGGGGATTTGTGTATCCCCAATCCACGTAGTTGGATGTGGGCACAGGTGTTCCCCTTTAGGGAGAATTCATCTAAATAATTCCTCCGTCCATCAGGTGGCACTCGCTAATACTTGGCCTCCTAGCCCAACCCCCATGTTTCGCTTGCAGCTCAGCCTAGGGAAACACTTAGGGAATACAAGCTGAGTTATTCTATTAGAACACAGGAGCTGCTGTCAGTTGGAGGAACTTCAACACACACAGGATTCCAGATCCCAGCTTTGTGGGAGTGGGACATGTGGAGACACTGGCCTCGCAGATCAATGGGGGCACAGGTGTTCCACTTTAGGGTGAAATCCTCTAAGTACTTCCTCAGTAAATCGGGGGGCACTCGTTGCTACTTGGATTTCAAGCCCAACCCCCACTTTCCCCCACACTCCATCCTGGGCATGCAGTCATGGAAGACAAGCTTAGGGATTCTATTAGAACCCAGGCGCTGCTGTCAGTTGGAGGAGTCTGCCGACTCTCAGGATAACTGTGCAAGTGTTCGTGTGTGTGCTGAAGGAGTGGAAACAAACTCCACGGATCTTTATGGGGCCACAGGTGTTCCCAGTTTAGGGATGTAGTTTAAACACCTCCAAACCATAGAGACGTACTCACAAATACTTGGTTTTGGATCCCAAACCACACATTCCCCGCACTCCCGCCTAGGCATACCATCAGGGAAGACAAGCAAAGGGATTCAATTAGAACCCAGGCGCTGCTGTCAGTTGGAGGAACTTTCCTGCACTCAGGATTTTGGAATATATTCTTGTGTGTGGGGGAGTTGTGCAGCCCCACTCCACCCAGATGAATGGGGGCAAAGGTGTTCCCTTTAGGGAGACGTCCTCTAAGTACTTCCTCATCCGATCAGGGGGCACCCAATGCTACTTGGCCTCCAAGCCCAACCCTCAGCTTTCCCTCACATCCCGGACCAGGGAAACACTTGTTTTACAAGCTAAGGGATTCTAATAGAACGAAGGCGCTGCTTTCAATTTGAGGAGTCCCCACACTAAGGATATCTGAAAGTCTTCGTGTGTGTTCTGGAGCTGGGAAAGATATTCCACGCATCTTTATGGGGGCACAGGTGTTCCAAAGTTGGGGATTTGGTTTAAATACCTTCACTGCCCATCGCGGGTCACTCGCTAATACTGGTCTTTAGAGCCCTACCCCCACATTCGCTCACAGCCCGGCCTAGGGAAACACTCAAGGAATACAATCTAAGGGATTCTATTAGAAGCCAGGCGCTGCTGGCATTTGGAGGAGCCTCCCCAGAATCAGGATACCTGAGCACGTCTCTGTGTGAGTGCTGGAGGTGGGGAAAGACAGCCAACTCAAATTTATGGGTACACAGGTGTTCCAAGGTTGGGGAAGTAGTTTCAAACCCTCCACAGCCCACTGAGTTGTACTCGCTAATACTTGGCTTTAGAGCCCATCCCCCAGCATGGCTCAGTGCTAGGCCTAGGAAAACACTTAGGGAAGTCAAGCTAAGGGATTCTATTAGAACCCAGGTACTGCTGTCAGTTGGAGGAACCTCCAAACACTCAGAACACCAGAACACTTCTTCGTGTGTGTGCTGGATGCAGGGAAACAGAGTCAAAGCATATTTAGGGGGCACAGTTTTAACATGGTTGTGGGTAGTATGTTAAACTCCCACATCCCATGGATAGGCTCTCGCTAATTCTTGGTTTAGAGCCCAATCCCAACGTTCCCCCGCACACCGGCCTTGGCAAGCCATCATGGAAGACAAGTTAAGGTATTGTATTAGGACCCAGAGGCTACTGTTATTTGGAGGAACCTCCCCACACTCAAGACATCTGAACCCGGTGTCGTGTGTGTGCTGGAGGAGGGAAACAGAGTCCACGAATGTTTATGGGGGCACAGGTGTTCCCAGCTTAAGGATGTAGTTAAACACTTCCACTGCTCATAGAGAGGCAGTCGCTATTATTTTGGTTTAGTGTCCAACCCCACCTTTGCTCCCAGCCTGGCCTATGGAAACACTCAGGGAAGTCAAGCCAAGTGATTCTATTAGATCCCAGGTGCTGCTTTCAGTTGGAGGAGCCTCCTCACACTCTGGATAACAGAATACTTCTTCGTGTGTTTGCTGGAAGTGGGGAAACAGAGCTAAGCATTTTTCAAGGGGCACAGGTATTCCGAGATTGTGGAGAGTTGATTAAAGACCTCCACATCCCATGGAGAGGCACTCGATAGTACTTGGTTCTAGAGGCTAAACCCCACTTTCCCCCGCACTCTGACTTAGGCAATTCCTCAGGGAAGACAATTTAGGGATCCTATTAGAACCCAGGCGGTGCTGTCAGTTGGATAAACTTCCCCAGCCTCAGGATATCTTAACCCCGCCTTGTGAGGGGGAATGTGTGGAGCCACACTCAACGCATATGAATGGGGGCACAGGTGTTCCCAGTTGGGGTGAAGTCCTCTAAATACTTTCTCATTCCATTGGGGAGCACTCGATGCTACTAGTCCACCAAGCCGAAACCCCAGCTTTCCCTCACAGCCCGTCCTAGGAAACACTCAGGGAATACAAGCTAAGGGATTCTATTAGAACCCAGGCGCTGCTGTCTCTTGGAGGAGACTCCCCACACTCAGGATACCTGAACACATCTTAGTTTCTGTGCTGGAGGTGTGGAAAAATGTCCAAGAATTTTTATGAGATCACAGGTGTTCCCAGTTTGGGTATGTAGTTTAAATAACTCCACCTCCCATAGAGAGGCACTCGCTTATACTTGGCCTTAGAGCCCAACCCCAACATTCGCTTACACCGTGACCTAGGAATACCCACAGGGAAATCAACCTAAGAGATGCAATTAGATCCCTGTTCCTGGTGTCATTTGGAGGAGCCTCAACAAAATCAGGACATCAGAACATTTCTTCGTGTGTGTAAAGAAGGCAGGGAAACAGAACCCACGTATATTTTAGGGGATACAGGTATTCCCAGGATGAGGGTTTAGGTTAAACAACTCCACTTCCCATGGAGAGGCTCTTGCTACTACTTGGATTTGGAGCCCACAGTCCACTATTCCCCACACTCCAGTCTAGGCAAACCATCAGGGAAGGAAAGCTAATGGATTCTATTAAAACACAGGCACTACTGTCAGTTGGAGGAATTTCCCACACTCAGGATTCTGGAAATGCGCCTTGTGTGGGGCTGTGTGGAGCCAAAGTCCATGCCCATGAAAGGATGCACAGGTGTTCCCCGATAGGGAGAAGTCCTCTAAGTACTTAATCAGTCCTTCGGGGGACACTAGCTGCTATTTGGCTTCCAAGCCCAAGCCCCCGCTTTCCCTTGCTGCCCGGACTAAGGAAACACTCAGGGAATACAAACTAAGGGATTCTACTAAAACCCAGGCCCTGCTCCCAGTTGGAGGAGCCTTCCAAAATCATGATACTTGAACACGTCTTCGTGTGTGTGCTGTTGGTGGAGATAAAGAGTTCACGCATATTTAAGGGGGCACAGGTATTCACTTGTTGGAGGTTGTTGGTTAAACACCTCCACTTCCCATGGAGAGGCACTCACTAATACTTGGTTTAGAGCCCAATCCCAACTTTCCCCCACACACGGGCCTTGGCAAGCCATCATGGAAGACAAGTTAAGGTATTGTATTAGAACCCAGGCGCTGCTGTTATTTGGAAGAACCTCCCCACACTTAAGACATCTGAACCCGATGTCGTGTGTGTGCTGGAGGAGGGAAACAGTGTCCACGCATCTTTCTGGGGGCACAGGTGTTCCCAGGTTGGGGATATTCTTTAAACACCTCAACTGCAAAAAGATAGGAACTCGCTAGTACTTGGTTTTAGACCACAACCACCAAATTCGCTCACAACCCGGCCAAGGAAAATACTCAGGGAAGTCAAACTAATGGATCCAATTAGATCCCGGTTGCTACTGTCTGTTGCAGGAGACTCCCCACACTCAGGATACCAGAAAACTTGGTGTGTGTGTGGAGGTGGGGAAACAAAGCACACGCATTTTTCAGGGGGCACAGTTATTCCCAAGTTGTGGGTTGTATGATAAACATCTCCACTTCCCATGGAGAGGCACATGCTGATACTAGGTTTTAGAGCCCAATCCCACTTTCAGCCACACTCTGGCCTAGGCAAACCATCAGGGAAGACAAGCAAAGGGGTTCCATTAAAACCAAGACGCTGATGTCACTTGGAGGAATTACCACACCCTCAGGATTCTGGAATCCAACCTTGTGTGGTGGGGAAGTTTGGAGCCCCATTCCACGCAGATGAATATGTGCTAAGGTGTTTCCCTTTAGGGAGAATTCCTCTAAGAACTTCCTCAGTCCATCAGGGGGTACTCGCTGCTACTTGGCTTCCAAGCCCAATCCCCAGCTTTCCCTCATGGCCCGGCCTAAGGAAACACTCAGGGAACACAAGCTAAGGGATTCTAATAGAACCTAGGTGCTGCTGTCAGTTGGAGGATCCTCCCCACACTCAGCAATCCAGAACACGTCTTCGTGTGTGTGCTGGAGGTGGGGAAAGAGACTACACGCATCCTTATGGGGGCACAGGTGTTCCCAGTTTGGGGATGTAGGATAAACAACTCCACAGCCCATACAAAGCCACTCGCTAATACTTGGCTTTAGAGAACAACCCCCACTTTCGCTCAAAGCCCACCCAAGGGAATCAGTCAGGGAAGTCATCTTAAGGGATGCTATTAGAACCCAGTTGCTGCTGTCAGTTGGAGATTCCTCCCCACATTCAGGATACCAGAAAAGTACTTCATGTGTGTGCTCTAGTTTAGGAAACAGAGTCCACGCATTTTTCTGGGAGCACAGGTATTCCAAGGATAGGGGTTGTAGTTTAAAGACGTCCATTTCCCATAGAGAGGCACTCACTAATACTTGATTGAAGAGCCCAACGCCCACTCTCCTCCTAAATACTTTCTTGGCAAACCATCAGGGAAGGCAAGCTAAGGGATTCTATTAGAACCCAGGCACTGCTGTCAGTTGGAGGAACTTCCACACACTCCAGACTCCGGAACACATCCTTGTGTGTGGGGGAAGTGTGGAGCCCCAATCCACGCAGATGAATGGGGGCACAGGTGTTCTCCGTTTGGGAGAATTCCTCTAAGTATTTCTTCAGTCTGTCAGTTGGCAATCCATGCTAATTGACCATCAAGCCCAACCCCATCCTTTTCCTCACAGCCTGGCCTAGGTAAACACTCAGGGAATACAAGCAAAGGGATTCTATGAGATCCCAGGTGCTGCTGTCAGTTGGAGGAGCCTACCCACATTCAGGATACCAGAAGAATTCTTCATGTGTTTGCTGGAGGTGGGGAAACAGAGTCTGCGCATCTTTCAGGGGGCACAGGTATTCCCAGGTTGGGAGTTGTAGGATAAACTCCTCCCATTCCCATGGAGACGCACTCGATATTTCTTGGTTTTAGAGCCCATACCACACTTTCCCCCGCACTGTGGCCTAGGAAAACAATCAGGCAAGACAAGCTAAGGAATTCTACTACAGCCCAGTCGCTGCTGTTACTTGCAGGGTCTTCCGTAAACTCAGGATTCCGGAAACAATTATTCTGTTTGGGGGAGATTAAGAGCCCCAATCCACGCAGTTGAATGGGGGAACAGGTGTTCCCCGTTAGGGAGAAGTCCTCTAAATTCTTCCTAAGTCCATCGGGGGGGACTCGTATATACTTGAGTTCCTTAACCCAACCCCCAGCTTTCCCACACAGCCCGGGTTAGTGAAACACTCAGGGAATAAAAGCTAAGGGATTCTATTAGGACCCAGGGGCTGCTGTCAGTTGGAGGAGCCTCCCCTCACTCAGGATACCTGAACACGTCTTCGTGTGTTTGCTGGAGGTGGGGAAAATGAGTCCACGCATCTTTATGGGGGCACAGTTTTCCCGGGTTGGGGCTTTAGTTTAAATACCTCCACTGCACATAGAGAGGCACTTGCTATTACTTGGCTTTATGCCAAAACCCCACTTTTGCTCACAACCCGACCTAGGAAAACACTCAAAGTTTTCAACCTAAGGGAACCTGTTAGATCCCAGGGTCTGCTGTGATTAGGAGGAATCTCTCCACACTCAAGAGAACAGAACACTATTCCGTGTGTCTGCTGGAAGTGGGGAAAAAGAGTTCAGGCATATTTCAGGGGCCACTGGTACTCCCAGTTTGTGGGTTGTTGGTTAAACACCTCCACTTCCCATGCAGAGGCACTCGCTAATACTCGGGTTTAGAGCCCAACCCCTACTTTCCCCCGCACTCTGGCCTAGGCAAACCATCAGGGAGACATGTAAGGGACACTATTTTAATCCAGGTGCTGCTGTCAGTTGGAAGAAATTCCCCATTCTCAGGATTCCGGAACACAGCCTTGTGTGTGGGGAAGTATTGGAGCCCCAGTCCACGAAGATGAATGGGGGCACAGGTGTTCCCGGTTAGGGAAAAGTCCTCTAAGTTCTTCGTCAGTCCTTCAGGGGGCACTCGCTGCTACCTGGCCTCAGAGCCCAACCCATATCTTTCCCTTGCCACCCGGCCTAGGAGAACAGAAAATCAATACAAGTTATAGCATTTAATTAGAACCCAGGCGCTGCTGTCAGTTGGAGGAGCCTCCACACAATAAGAATAACAGAACACCTCTCCTTGTGTGTGTTGAAGTTGGGGTAAAATTGTCCTCGCAACATATAGGGGGCAAAGCTCTTCCTAGTTTGTGGCATGTAGGATAAAGAAATCCTTATCAAATGGATAGGCACTCGCTAATACTTGGCTTAAGAGCCCAAACCCCAAATTACTCCGCACAAATTTCTAGGCAAATCAACAGGGAAACAAAGCTAATGGATTCAATTTGAGGCAAGTAGCTGCTGTCAGTTGGAGGATCTTCCACAAATTCAGGAATTCTGAACGCAGCCTTTTGTTGGGGGGGTTTTGGAGCCCCACTCCTCGCAGATGAATGGGGGTGCAAGTGTTCCCAGTAGGGGGAACTCCTCTTAGTACTACTTCAGTCAATCAGGGGGCACTCGCTGCGACTTGCCCTCGAAGCCCAACCTGTAACTCTCCCTCGCTACCCAGCCTAGGGAAACACTCAGGGAATACAACCTAAGAGATTCTATTAGAACCCAGGTGCTGCTGTCAGTTGGAGGATCCTCCCCACACTCAGCAATCCAGAACACGTCTTCGTGTGTGTGCTGGAGGTGGGGAAAGTGACTACACGCATCCTTATGGGGGCACAGGTGTTCCCAGGTTGGGGATGTAGGATAAACAACTCCACAGCCCATACAAAGCCACTCGCTAATACTTGGCTTTAGAGCACAACCCCCACTATTGCTCAAAGTCCACCCAAGGGAATCAGTCAGGGAAGTCATCTTAAGGGATGCTATTAGAACCCAGTTGCTGCTGTCAGTTGGAGATTCCTCCCCACATTCAGGATACCAGAAAAGTACTTCATGTGTGTGCTCTAGTTTAGGAAACAGAGTCCACGCATTTTTCTGGGAGCACAGGTATTCCAAGGATAGGGGTTGTAGTTTAAAGACGTCCATTTCCCATAGAGAGGCACTCACTAATACTTGATTGAAGAGCCCAACGCCCACTCTCCTCCTAAATACTTTCTTGGCAAACCATCAGGGAAGGCAAGCTAATGGATTCTATTTGAACCCAGGTGCTGCTGTCATTTGGAGGATTCTCCCCAAACTCAGGAATCCAGGAGACGGCTTCGTATGAGTGCTGGAGTTGGGGAAAGGGTCTCCAAACATCTTTATGGGTGCACACGTGTTCCCAGGTTGAAGATGTAGGATAAACAACTCCACAACCCATACAAAGCCACTCGCTAATACTTGGCTTTAGAGAACAACCCCCACGTTCGCTCAATGCCCACCCAAGGTAATCAGTCAGGAAGTCAATCTAAGAGATGCTATTAGATCCCAGTTGCTGCTGTCAGTTGGAGATTCCTCCCCACACTCAGGATACCAGAACAATTCTTCGTGTGGGTGCTCTAGGTTAGAAAACACAGTCCACGCATTTTTCTGGGAGCACAGGTATTCCCAGGATGTGTGTTGTAGTTTAAAGACGTCCATTTCGCATAGAGAGGCACTCACTAATACTTGGTTGAAGAGCCCAACGCCCACTCTCCTCCTCACTCCGTTCTTGGAAAACCAGCAGAGAAGACAAGCTAAGGGATTCTATTGAAACCCAGGCGCTGCTGTCAGATGGAGGAACTTCCACACACTCCAGATTCCGGAACACAGCCTTGTGTGTGGGGGAAGTGTGGAGCCCAAATCCACGCAGATGAATGGGGGCACAGTTCTTCTACGTTTGGGAGAATTCCTCTAAGCATTTCTTCAGTCTGTCAGGGGGCACTCCATGCTAATTGGCCATCAAGCCCAACCCCCTCCTTTTCCTCACAGCCTGGCCTAGGTAAACACTCAGGGAATACAAGCTAAGGGATTCTATGAGATCCCAGGTGCTGCTGTCAGTTGGAGGAGCCTACCCACATTCAGGATACCAGAAGAATTCTTCGTGTGTTTGCTGGAGGTGGGGAAACAGAGTCCGTGCATCTTTCAGGGGGCACAGGTATTCCCAGGTTGGGAGTTGTTGGAAAAACACCTCCAATTCCCAGGGAGACGCACTCGGTATTTCTTGGTTTTAGAGCCCCTACCACACTTTACCCTGCAATGTGGCCTAGGCAAACAGTCAGGCAATACAATCTAAGGAATTCTACTACAGCCCAGTCGCTGCTGTTAGTTGCAGGGTCTTCCGTACACTCAGGATTCCGGAAACAATTATTCTGTGTGGGGGAGTTGTGGAGCCCCAATCCACGCAGTTGAATGGGGGAACAGGTGTTCCCCGTTAGGGAGAAGTCCTCTAAATTCTTCCTCAGTCCATTGGGGGCCATTCGCATATACTTGACTTCCTTAACCCAACCCCCAGCTTTCCCACGCAGCCCGGGTTAGGGAAACACTCAGGGAATACAAGCTATGGGATTCTATTAGGACCCATGGGCTGCTGTCATTTGGAGGAGCCTCCCCTCACACAGGATACCTGAACACGTCTTCGTGTGTTTGCTTGAGTTGTGGAAAATGAGTCCACGCATCTTTATGGGGGCACAGTTTTCCCGATTTGGGGCTGTAGTTCAAATACCTCCACTGCCCATAGAGAGGCACTTGCTATTACTTGGATTTAGAGCTCAACCCCCACCTTCGCTCCCAGCCCGTCGTTGGAAAACACTCAGGGAATTCAACCTAAGGGATCATATTAGATCCCAGATGCTGCTGTCAGATGGAGGTGCCTCCCCAAACTCAGGATCCCGGAACACATCTTCATGTGTGTGTTGGAGGTGGGGAAACAGAGTCCACGCATTTTTCAATGAGCACAGGTATTTCCAGCTTGTGGGTTTTTGGTTAAACACCTCCACATCCCATGGAGAATCACTCGCTTATACTTGGTTTTAGAGCCCAACACCCACTTTCCCCCGCACTCCGTATCAGGCAACCAAACAGGGAAGACAAGTTAAGCAATTTTATTAGAACCCAGGCCCTGCTGTCAGGTGGAGGAAGCTGTCCACTCTCTGGATAAATGTGCAAGTGTACGTGTATGTGCTGGAGTTCTAGAAACAGATTCCACGGATCTATATTGGTACACAGGTGTTCCCAGGTTAGGTATGTAGTTTAAACACCTCCACTAACCATAGAGAGGTACTCGCAAATACTTAGATTTGGAGCCCAAACCACATTTTTCCCTGGATTCCCGCCTAGGCATACCATCAGGGAAGACAAGCAAAGGATTCAATTAGAACCCAGGCGATGCTGTCAGTTGGAGGAACTTCCCTGCACTCAGGATTCCGGAACACATTCTTGTGTGTCGGGGAGTTGTGCAGCCCCACTCCACCCAGATGAATGGCGGAAAGGTGTTCCCTTTAGGGAGAAGTCCTCTAAGTACTTCCTCAATATATCAGGGGCACTCACTGCTACTTGGCCTCCAAGACCAACCCCCAGATTTCCCTCATATCCCGGACCAGGGAAACACTCGTATACAAGCTAAGGGTTTCTATAAGAACCCAGGAGCTGCTGTCATTTGGCGGAGGCCCCCCACACTAAGGATATCTGAAAGTCTTCTTGTGTTTTCTGGAGATGGGAAAGACATTCCACGCATCTTTATGGGGGCACAGGTGTTCCAATTTTGGGGATTTGGTTTAAACACCTCCACTGCCCATAGAGGTGCACTCGCTAATCCTTGTCTTTAGAGTCCAACCCCCACATTCGCTCACAGCCCGGCCTAGGTAAACACTCAAGGAAGTCAAGCTAAAGGATTCTATTAGACCCTAGGTGCTGCTGTCATTTGGAGGAAACACCCCACTTTCAGGATAGAAGAACACATCCTCGTTTGTGTGCTGGAGGTGGGGAAACAAAGTCCAGGCATCTTTCAGGTGGCACATGTATTCCCAAGTTGCTGGTTGCAGGTAAATTTTCTCAAATTTCCATGTAGATGCATTGGCTAATACTTGGTATTAGAGCGGAAACCCCACATTCCCCTGCACTCCAGCATAGGCAAACCATCAGGGAAGGCAAGTTAAGGGATTCAAGTAGAACACAAACGCTGCTGACTGTTGCAGGAACTTCCCCACTCTCAGGTTTCAGGAACACAACTTGTGTGGCGGGGAGATGTGGAGCCACAATCCAAGTAGAAGAATGAGGTCACACTTGTTCCCCATTAGGGAGAAGTCCTCTAAATACTTCCCCATTTCATCGGGGGGCAGTTGCTGCTACTTGGCCTCCAAGCCAAACTCCCAGCTTTCCCTCTCAGCCCGGCTTAGGGAAACACTGAAGGAATACAAGCTAAAGGATTCTTATAGAACCCAGGCGCTTCTGTCATTAGGAGGAGCCTCCCCACAATCAGGAAACCTGAGCACGTCTCCGTGTGTGCACTGGAGGGGGGAAAAAGAGTCCTCGCATATTTATGGGGGCACAGGTGTTCCAAGGTTGGGAAATTAGTTTCAATCCCTCCACTGCCCACAGAGATGCACTCTCTTATACTTGGATTTAGAGCCCATCCCCCATCATCGCTCACTGCTAGGCCTAGGAAAACACTTAAGGAATACAAGTTAAGGGATTCTATTAAAACCCAGGTGCTGCTGTCAGTTGAAGTAACCTCCCCACACTCAGAACACAAGAACACTTCTTCCTGTGTGTTCTGGATGTAGGGAAACAGAGTCAAAGCATCTTTCAGGGGACACAGTTATTACATGGTTTTGTGTTGTAAGTTAAACACCCACGTCCCATTGATATGCTCTCACTAATACTTGGTTTAGAGCGCAATCCCAACTTTCCACCGCAAACCGGCCTTGGCAACCATCATGGAAGACAACTTAGGTCTTGAAGAAGAACCCAGGCGCTGATGTGAGTGGGAGGAACTTCCCGGCACTGAAGACATCAGAACCCGATGTCGTGTGTGTGCTGGAGGAGGGAAACAGAGTCCACGCATGTTTATGGGGGCACAGGTGTTCCCAGGTTGGGGATATTTTTAACCACTTTCACTGCCAAAAGATAGGAACTCGCTAATACTTGGTTTTAGAGCACAACCTCCAACTTCTCTCACAACCCGGCTAAGGAATCTACTCAGGGATGTCAACCTAATGGATCCAATTAGATCCCAAGTGCTAATTTCCGTTGCAGGAGCCTCCCCATACTCAGGAAACCAGAAAACTTCGTGTTTATGCTGGAGTTGAGGAAACACAGCACACGTATTTTTCAGGGTCACATTTATTCCCAGATTGTGGGTTGTAGTTTAAACATCTCCAGACCCCATGGAGAAGAACATGCTGATACTTGGTTTAGAGCCCAAACCCCACTTTCAACCACACTCTGGCCTAGGCAAACCATCCGGGAAGAGAAGAAAAGGGATTCTGTTAAAACCAAGATGCTGATGTCACTGGTAGGAACTACCCCACCCTCAGGATACTGGAACCCCACCTTGTGTTGTGGGGAGGTGTGGAGCCCCACTCCACGCAGATGAATGGGTGCTCAGGTGTTTCCCTTTAGGGAGAATTCCTCTAAGAACTTCCTTAGTCCATCGGGGGGTACTTGCTGCTACTTGCCCTTCCAGCCCAACCCCCAGCTTTCCCTCATGGCCCGACCTAAGGAGACACTCAGGGAACACAAGCTAAGGGATTCTAATAGAACCCAGGTGCTGCTGTCATTTCGAGTAGCCTCCCCATGCTCAGGATTCCAGAAAACTTCATCGTGTGTTTGGTGATGGTGGAGAAACAGAGTCCACGCATATTTCAGGGGGCACAAGTATTCACTTGTTGTGGTTTGTTGGTTAAACACCACCAATTCCCATGGAGAGGCACTCACTTATACTTGGATTTAGAGCCCAAATCCCACTTTGATCCGCACTCCGGCTTACGGAATCCATCAGGGAAGAGAAGCTTAAGGATTCTACTAGAACACTGGCACTGCTTTCAGGTGGAGGAACTTTCCCACATTCAGGATTCCAGAAGCCAGACTTGTGGGGGGGGATTTGTGTATCTCCACTCCACGTAGTTGGATGTGGGCACAGGTGTTCCCGTTTAGGGAGAATTAATCTAAATAATTCCATAGTTCATCGGGGACACTCGCTTCAATTTGGCCTCAAAGCCAAACCACTTGCTTTCCCTCAGAGCCAGGCCTAGGGAAACATTCAGGGATTACAAGCTAAGGGATTCTATTAGAACCCAGGCGCTGCTGTCTTTTGAAAATGCTGGCCCACAATCAGGATACCTGAAAATGTCTTCGTGTGTGTTGGAAGTGGGGAAACAGAGTCCATGCATCTTTATGGGGACACAGTTTTTCCCAGGTAGATGATGTAGTTTAAACCCCTTCACTGCCCATAGAGAGGCACTGGCTATTACTTGGCATTAGAGCCCAACCCACACTTTCACTCAAAGCCCGGACTAAGGGTATACTCAAGTAAGTCAAGCTAAGAATTCTGTTAGATCCCTGGTGCTGCTGTTAGTTGGAGGAATCTCCCCACATTCAGGATAGAAGAACACTTCCTCGTTTGTGTGCTGGAAGTGAGGAAACACAGTCAAAGCATCTTTCAGGGTGGTACAGTTATTCCATGGTTGTGGGTTGTAGGTTAAACAGCCACATCCCATGGATAGGCTCTCGCTAACACTTGGTTTAGAGCGCAATCCCAACTTTCCCCCGCACACCGTCCTTGGCAATCCATCATGGAAGACAAGTTAAGGTATTGTATTAGACCCCAGGCGCTGCTGTCAGATGGAGGAACCTCCCCAAACTCAAGACATCTGAACACGATTTCTTGTGTGTGCTGGATTAGGGAAACAGAGTCTATGCATCTTTATCGGAGCACAGGTGTTCCCAGGTTGGGGATGTAGTTAAACACTTCCACTGCTCATAGAAAGGCATTCGCTATTACTTTGGTTTAGTGTCCAACCCCACCTTCGTTCACAGCCCGGCCTATGGGAACACTCAGGGAAGTCAAGCCAAGTGATTCTGTTAGATCACAGGTGCTTCTTTCAGTTGGAGAAGCCTCCACACACTCAGGATTACAGAATACTTCTTCGTGTGTGTGCTGTCGTTGGGTAAACAGACTAAGCATTTTCAAGGGGCACAGGTATTCCCAGGTTGTGGATAGTAGATTAAAGTCCTCCATCTCATGGAGAGGCACTCAGTAGTACTTGCTTTTAGAGGCTAAACCCCACTTTCCCCCGCACTCGGGCATATGCAAGTCATCAGGGAAAACAAACATAGGGATTCTATTAGAACCCATGCCGTGCTTTCAGTTGGAGAATCTTCCCCACCCTCAGGTTATCGGAACCCAGCCTCGTGAGGGGGATTGTGTGGAGCCCCAACCAATGCATATGAATGGGGGTACAAGTGTTCCCCAATACGGTGAAGTCTTCTACATCCTTCCTCATTCCATTGGGGAGCACTCGAAGCTAGTTTGCCATCAAGCCCAAACCCCATCTTTCCCTCACAACCTGGCCTTGGACACACTAAGGGAATTCAATCTAAGGGAATCTATTTGATAAAACAGGCGCTGCTTTCTGTTGGAGGAGCCTCCCCACACTCAGGATACCGGAACACGTCTTACTTTCTGTGCTGGAGGTGTGGAAAAAGTGTCTAAGCATCTTTCTGAGTGCACAGTTGTTCCCAGTTTGGGTATGTAGTTTAAATAACTCCACTGACCATAGAGAGGCACTCGTTAACACTTCGCCTTAGAGCCCAACACCAACATTCACTTAACCGCGGCCTAGGAAACACACAGGGATATCAACCTAAGAGATACAATTAGATCCCTGGTCCTGGTGTCATTTGGAGGAGCCTCAACAAAATCAGGACACCAGAACACTTCTTCGTGTGTGTACAGAAGGCAGGGAAACAGATCCCATGCAACTTTAAGTGGATACAGATATTCCCAGGATGAAGGTTGTAGGTTAAACACCTCCAATTCCCAAGGCGAGGCTCTCGAAGGTAGTTGGATTTAGAGCCCACAGTCCACTTTTCCCCGCACTCCAGTCTAGGCAAATCATCAGGGAAGAAAAGCTAAGGGATTATATTAAAACACAGGCGCTGCTGTCAGTTGGAGGAATTTCCCCACACACATGAATCTGGAAATGCGCCTTGTGTGGGGGTGTGTGGAGCCAAAGTCCACGCCCATGAAAGGATGCACAGGTGTTCCCTGATAGGGAGAATTACTCTAAGTACTTAATCAGTCCTTCGCGGGACACTATCTGCTACTTGGCCTCCAAGCCCAACCCCCAGCATTCCCTTGCTGCCCGGACTAAGGAAACACTCAGGGAATACAAACTAAGGGATTCTACTAAAACCCAGGCCCTGCTTCCAGTTGGAGTAGCCTTCCAAAATCATGATACTTGAACACGTCTTCGTGTGTGTGCTGTTGGTGGAGATAAAGAGTTCATGCATAATTCAGGGGTCACAGGTTTTCAGTTGTTGGAGGTTGTTGGTTAAACACCTCCACTTCCCATGGATAGGCACTCACTAATACTTTGATTTAGAGCCCAAATCCCACTTTGAACTGCACTCCGGCTTATGTAATCAATCAGGGAAGAGAAGCTTAAGGATTCTACTAGAACACTGGCACTGTTGTAAGAAGGAGGAACTTTCCCACTCTCAGTATTCCGGAATACAGAATTGTGGTGGGGATTTGTGTATCCCCACACCACGTAGATGGATGTGGGCACAGTTGTTCCCCTTTAAGGAGAATTCATCTAAATACTATCTCAGTCCATCGGGGGGCACTCGCTACTATTTGGCCTCAAAGCCCAACCCCCAGCTTTCCTTCAGAGCCAGGCCTAGGGAAACACTCAGGGATTACAAGCTAAGGGATTATATTAGAACCCAGGCGCTGCTGTCACTTGAAAGTGCCGGCCCACACTCAGGATACATGAAAACGTCTTCGTGTGTGTGTTGGTAGTGGGGAAACAGAGTCCATGCATCTTTATGTGGGCACAGTTATTCACAGGTTGATGATGTATTTTAAACAGCTTCACTGCCCATAGAGAGGCAATGGCTATTACTTGGATTTAGAGCACAACCCCCACCTTAGCTCAAAGCCCGGCCTAGGAGTACATACAAGGAAGAAAAGCTAAGGAATACTATTAGATACCTGGTGCTTGTGTTAGTTGGAGGAGCCTCCCCACACTCAGGAAACGAGAACAATTCTTCGCACGTGTGCTGGTGGTGTGGAAACAGAGTCCACGCATTTATCCTGGGGCACAGGTATTCCTAGGTTGGAGGATGTAGGTTAAACACCTCCACATCCCATGGATAGGCACTCGCTAATACTTCGATTTAGAGCCCAACTTCCAATTTCTCCTGCACTCCTAGCAGGGCAAGCCATCACGGAAGACAAGCTAAGGGATTGTATTGAACCTAGAGGCTGCTGTCACATGGAGTAACTTCCCAACACTCAGGACTTCGGAGACACTCTTGTGTGTGGGGGAGGTGTGCAGCCCCAATCCACGCAGATGAATGGTGACACAGGTGTTCCCCGGTAGGGGAGTTCCCTAAGTAATTCCTCAGTCAATCGGTTGGCACAAGCTGCTACTTGGCCTCCAAGCACAACCCCCAGCTTTCGCTCGCAGCCCGGCCTAGGGAAACACTCAGGGAATACAAGCTGAGTTATTCTATTCGAACGCAGGCACTGCTGTCAGGTGGAGGAACTCCCACACACTCAGGATACCGGATCCCAGCCTTGTGTGGGGGGGAGTTGTGGAGACCCAGTCCACGCAGATGAATGGGGGCACAGGTGTTCCATTTTAGGGTGAAATCCTCTAAGTACTTTCCCAGGAAATCAGGGGGCACTCGTTGGTACATGGACTTCAAGCCCAAACCCCACTTTCCCCCACACTCCAGCCTAGGCATGCCATCAGGGAAGACAAGCTTTGGGATTCTATTAGAACCCAGGCGCTGCTGTCAGTTGGAGGAGACTCCCCATACTCAGGATTCCTGAACAAGTCTTTATGTGTATGATGGTTTTGGGGATACATAGTCCACGCAACTTTATGGGGGCACAGGTGTTCCCAGGGAGGGAATGTACTTTAAACACCTCCACTGCCCATAGAGAGGCACTCGCTATTACTTGGCTTTAGAGCCCAACCCCCACCTTCGCTCCCAGCCGGTCCTTGGAAAACACACAGGGAAGTCAACCTAAGGGATCCTATTAGATCCCAGATGCTGCTGTCAGTTGGAGGTGCCTCCCCACACTCAGGATACCAGAACACTTCTTCATGTGTGTGCTGGAGGTGGGGAAAGAGAGTCCAGGCATTTTTCAAGGAGCACAGGTGTTCCCAGGTTGTGGGTTTTTGGTTAAGAACCTCCACTTCCCATGAAGAAGCACTCGCTAATACTTGGATTTAAAGCCCAACCCCCACTTTTCCCCGCACTCCGTATCAGGCAACCAAACAGGGAAGACAAGTTAAGCGATTTTATTAGAACCCAGGCCCTGCTGTCAGTTGGAGGAGGCTGCCCACTCTCAGGGTAACTGTGCAAGTGTTCTTGTGTGTGCTGGAGGTCTGGAAACAGACTCCACGGATCTATATGGGGGCACAGGTGTTCCCAGGTTAGGGATGTAGTTTAAAAACCTCCACTAACCATAGAGAGGTACTCGCAAATACTTGGTTTGGATCCCAAACCGCACTTTCCCCCGCACTCCCGCCTAGGCCTATCATCAGGGAAGACAAGCAAAGGGATTCAGTTAGAACCCAGGCGATGCTGTCAGTTGGAGGAACTTCTCTGCACTCAGGATTCCGGAACACATTCTTGTTGTGGGGGAGTTGTGCAACCCCACTCCACCCAGATGAATGGGGGCAAAAGTGTTCCCTTTAGGGAGAAGTCCTCTAAGTACTTCCTCAATCGATCAGGGGCACTCACTGCTACTTGGACTCCAAGCCCAACCCCCAGCTTTCCCTCACATCCCGGACCAGGGAAACACTCTTATTACAAGCTAAGGGATTCTATTAGAACCCAGACGCTGCTGTCATTTTGAGGAGCCCCCCCCCACACTAAGGATATCTGAAAGTCTTCGTGTGTGTTCTGGAGGTGGGAAAGATATTCCACGCATCTTTATGGTGGCACAGGTGTTCCAAAGTTGGGGATTTGGTTTAAACACCTCCACTGCCCATAGAGGGGCACACGCTAATCCTTGTCTTTAGGGCCCTACCCCCACATTCGCTTACAGCCCGGCCTAGGTAAACACTCATGGAAGTCAAGCTAAAGGATTATCTTAGACCCCAGGTGCTGTTGTCATTTGGAGGAAACTCCCCACATTCAGGATAGAAGAACCCGTCCTCGTTTGTGTGCTGGAGGTGGGGAAACAGAGTCCAGGCATCTTTCAGGTGGCACATGAATTCCTAAGTTGCTGGGTGTCGTTAAAATTTCTCAACTTCACATGTAGATGCATTGGCTAATACTTGGTATTAGAGACGAAACCCCACATTCCCCGGCACTCCAGCATAGGCAAACCATCAGGGAAGGCAAGTTAAGTGATTCAAGAACACAAGCGCTGCTGAGAGTTGGAGGAACGTCCCAAAGCTCAGAATTCCGGAACCCAATATTTTGTGGTGGGTAGATGTGGAGCCAAAATCCAACTAGATGAATGGGGTCACACTTGTTCCCCATTAGGGAGAAGTCCTCTAAATACTTCCACATTCCATCGGGGGGCAGTTGCTGCTACTTAGCCTCCAAGCCAAACTCCCAGCTTTCCCTCTAAGCCCAGCCTAGGGAAACACTCAAGGAAAACAATCTAATGGTATCTATTAGAACCCAGGCGCTGCTGTCATTTGGAGGAGCCTCCCCACTATCAGGATACCTGACCACGTCTCCGTGTGTGTGCTGCAGGGGGGAAAAAGAGTCCACTCATCTTTATGGGGGCACAGGTGTTCCAAGGTTGAGGAAGTAGTTTCAAACCCTCCACTGCCCACAGAGATGCACTCTCTAATACTTGGCTTTAGAGCCCATCCCCCACCATCGCTCACTGCTAGGCCTAGGAAAACACATAGTGAAGTCAAGCTAAGGGATTCTATTCGAACCCAGGTGCTGCTGTCAGTTGGAGGAACCTCCCCACACTCAGGAGACCTGAATAAGTCTTTGTGTGTGTGCTGGTGTTGGGGATACATAGTCCACGCAACTTTATGGGGGCACAGGTGTTCCCAGGGATGGAATGTACTTTAAACACCTCCACTGCCCATAGAGAGGCACTCGCTATTACTTGGCTTTAGAGCCCAACCAACCCCCACCTTCGCTCCCAGCCTGTCCATGGAAAACACTCAGGGAAGTCAATCTAAGGGATCCGATTAGATCCCAGATGCTGCTGTCATTTGGAGGTGCCTCCACACACTCAGGATACCAGAACACTTTTTCATGTGTGTGCTGGATGAGTGGAAACAGAGTCCACGCATTTTTCAAGGAGCACAATTATTCCCAGTTTGTGGGTTTTTGATTAATAACCTCCACTTCCCATGGAGAAACACTCTCTAATACTTGGTTTTAGAGCCCAACCCCCACTTTGGCCTGCATTCCGTATCACACAGCCAAACAGGGAAGACAAGTTAAGCGATTTTATTAGAACACAGGCCCTGCTGTCAGTTGGAGGAGGCTGCCCACTCTCAGGATAACTGTGCAAGTGTTCGTGTGTGTGCTGGAGGTCTGGAAACTGAGTCCACGGATTTTATGGGGCCACAGGTGTTCCCAGGTTAGGGATGTAGTTTAAACACCTCCACTTACCATAGACAGGTTCACACAAATACTTGGATTTGGAGCCCAAACCACACTTTCCCCTGCACTCCCGCCTAGGGGTACCATCATGGAAGAGAAGCAAAGGGATTCAATTAGAACACAGGCGCTGCTGTCAGTTGAAGCATCTTCCCTGTAGTCAGGATTCCGGAAAACATTGTTGTGTGTGGTGGAGTTGTGCATTCCCACTCCACCCAGATGAATGGGTCAAATGTGTTCCATTTAGGGAGAAGTCCTCTAAGTAATTCCTCATTTGATCAGGGGGCCCACAGTGCTACTTGGCCTCCAAGACCAACCCTGAGTTTTCCCTCACATCCCGGACGAGGGAAATACTCGTTTTGCAAGCTAAGGGATTCTATTAGAACCCAAGCGCTGCTGTCATTTTGAGGAGCCCCCCCCCACACTAACGATATCTGAAAGTCTTCGTGTGTGTTCTGGAGCTGGGAAAGGCATTCCACGCATCTTTATGGGGACACAGGTGTTCCAAGTTGGGGATTTGGTTTAAACATCTCCACTGCCCATAGAGGGGCACTCGCTAATCCTTGTCTTTAGAGCCCAACCCCCACATTCGCTCACAGCCCGGCCTAGGTAAACACTCAAGGAAGTCAAGCTAACGGATTCTATTAGACCCCAGGTGCTGCTGTCATTTAGAGTTAAACTCCCCACATTCAGGATAGAAGTACAAATCTTCGTTTGTGTGATGGAGGTGGGGAAACCGAGTCCAGGCATCTTTCAGGTGGCACATGTATTCCCACGTTGCTGGTTGCAGGTAAAATTTCTCAAATTCCCATGTAGATGCATTGGCTAATACTTGGTATTAGAGCCGAAACCCCACATTCCCCTGCACTCCAGCATAGGCAAACCATCAGTGAAGGCAAGTTAAGGGATTCAAGTAGAACACAAGCGCTGCTGACTGTTGGAGGAACATCCCCACACTCAGGATTCCGGAACCCAACCTTGTGTGGCGGGAAGATGTGGAGCCTCAATCCAAGTAGATGAATGGGGTCACACTTGTTCCCCATTAGGGAGAAGTCCTCTAAATACTTCCACATTCCATCGGGGGGCAGTTGCTGCTACTTGGCCTCCAAGCCAAACTCCCAGGTTTCCCTCTCAGCCCGGCCTAGGGAAACACTCAAGAAATACAAGCTAAGGGATTGTATTAGAACGCAGGCGCTGCTGTCATTTGGAGGAGACTCCCCACAATCAGGATACCTCATTACGTCTCCGTGTGTGTGCTGGAGGTGGGGAAACAGAGTCCACACATCTTTATGGGGGCACAGGTGTTCCAAGGTTGTTTAAGTATTTTCAAACCCTCCACTACCCACAGAGATGCACTCGCTAATACTTGGCTTTAGAGCCCATCCCCCACCATCGCTCACTAATAGGTCTAGGAAAACACATATGGATGTCAAGCTAAGGGATTCTATTAGAACCCAGGTGTGCTGTCTGTTGGAGGAACCTCCCCACACTCAGAACATCAGAACACTTCTTCCTGTGTTTGCTGGAGGTGGGGAAACTTAGCACACGCATTTTTCAGGGGGCAGAGTTATTCCATGGTTGTGGGTTCTAGGTTAAACACCCACATCCCATAAATAGGCTCTCGCTAATACTTGGTTTAGAGCCCAATCCCAACTTTCCCCCGCACACCGGCCTTGGCAAGCCATCATGGAAGACAAGTTAAGGTATTGTATTAGAAACCATGAGCTGCTGTTAGTTGGAAGAACCTCCCCACACTCAAGACATCTGAACCCAATGTCGTGTGTGTGTTGGAGGAGGGAAACAGAGTCCACTCATCTTTATGGGGGCACAGGTGTTCCCACGTTGGGGATGTAGTTAAACTCTTCCACTGCTCATCGATAGGCACTCGCTATTACTTTGGTTTAGTGCCCAACCCCACCTTAACTCACATCGCGGCCAAAGGAAACAATCAGGGATGTCAATTCCAGAGATTCTATTAGATCCCAGGTGCTGCTGTCAGTTTAAGGAGCCTCCCCACACTTAGGATAACATAATAATTCTTTGTGTGTGTGCTGGAGTTGGGGAAACGAATCTACACATCTTTCAAGGGGCACAGGTATTCACAGGTTGTGGATTGCAGTTCAAAGACCTCCACATCCCATGGAGAGGCACTCGATAGTACTTGGATGTTGAGGCTGAACCCCACATTCCCCCGCACTCTGGCATAGACAAGTCATCAGCGAAGGCAAACTTAGGGATTCTATTAGAACCCAGTCGCTGTTGTCAGTTGGAGAATCTTCCCCACACTCAGGATCCGGAATCCAGCCTTTCGTGTGGGGGATGTGTGGAGACCCACCCCACTCAGAAGTATGGGGGCACAGCTGTTCCATGTTAGGGAGAATTCCTCAAAATATTTCCTCAGTCCAATGGAGGCACTCGATGCTACATGGACTCCAATCCCAACCCCCAGGTTTCCCTCGCAGTCCGGCGTAGGGAAACACACAGGAAATACAAGCTAAGGGGTTTTATTTGAACCCAGGCACTGCTGTCATTTGGAAGATCTTCCCCACTCTCAGGAATACCTGAACATATTTTCGTGTGTGTGCTGGAGGTGGTGAAAGAGTGTCTCCAGGCATCTTCATGAGGGCACAGGTGTTCCCAGGTTTGGATGTAGTTTAAACACCTCCACTGAACATAGAGACGCACATGCTAATACTTGGCTTTAGAGCCCAACCCCCACCTAGGCTCAGAGCCCGGCCTAGGAAAACACTGAAGGATGTCAAACATAGGGAATATATTAGATCCCAGGTGCTGCTGTCAGTTTGAGGAGTCTCCCCACACTCAGGATACCAGAACACCACCTAGTGTGTGTGCTGGAGGTGGGGAAACAGAGTCCAGGAATCTTTCAGGTGGCACATGTATTCCCACGTTGCTGGTTGTAGGTAAAATTTCTCCAATACCCATGTAGATGCATTGGCTAAAACTTGGTATTAGAGACGAAAACACATTCCTCTGCACTCCATCCTAGGCAAACCATCAGGGAAGGGAAGTTAAGGGATTCAAGTAGAACACAAGCGCTGCTGACTGTTGGAGGAACATCCCCACACTTAGGATTCCGGAACCCAACCTTGTGTGTCGGGGAGAAGTGGAGCCACAATCCAACTAGATGAATGGGGTCATATTGGTTCCCCATTAGGGAGAAGTCCTCTAAATACTTCCACATTCCATCGGGGGGCAGTTGCTGCTACTTGGCCTCCAAACCAATCTCCCAGCTTTCCCTCTCAGCCCGGCCAAGGGAAACACTCAAGGAATACAAGATAAGGGATTCTATTAGAACCGAGACGCTGCTCTAATTTGGAGGAGCCTCCTCACAATCAGGATACCTGAGCACGTCTACGTGTGTGTGATGGAGGTGGGGAAACAGAGCCCACGCATCTTTATGGGGGCACAGGTGTTCCAAAGTTGGGGAAGTTGTTTCAAACCCTCCACTGCACACAGTGTTGCACTCGCTAATAATTGGCTTTAGAGCCCATCCCCCACCATCGCTCACTGCTAGGCCTAGGAAAACACTTAGGGAAGTCCAGCTAAGGGATTCTATTAGAACCCAGGTGCTGCTGTCAGTTGGAGGAGCGTCCCCACACTCAGGAAAACAGAACACTTCTTCACACGTGTGCTGGTGGTATGGAAACTGAGTCCACACGTTTTTCTTGGGGCACAGGTATTCCAAAGTTGGAGGATGTAGGTGAAACAACTCCACATCCCATGGATAGGCACTCGCTAATATTTCGTTATAGAGCCCAACCCCCAAATTCCCACGCACTCCTAGCAGGTCAAGCAATCAGGGAAGACAAGCTAAGGGATTGTATTGAACCCAGGTGCTGCTGTTACTTGGAGGAACTTCCCAACACTCAGAACACCAGAACATTTCTTCGTGTGTGTGCGGGATGTAGGGAAACAGAGTCAAAGCATCTTTCAGGGGGCACAGTTATTCCATGGTTGTGGGTTGTAGGTTAAACACCCACATCCCATGGAAAGGCTCTCGCTAATACTTGGTTTAGAGCCCAATCCCAAATTTCCCACGCACACCGGCCTTGGCAACCCATCATGGAAGACAAGTTAAGGTATAGTATTAGAACCCAGGCGCTGGTGTTAGTTGGAGGAACCTCCCCAAACTCAAGACATCTGATCCCGATATCGTGTGTGTGCCGGATGAGGGAAACGGAATCCACGCATCTTTATGGGGGCACAGGTGTTTTCAGTTTGAGGATATACTTTAACCACCTCCACTGCCAAAAGACAGGAACTCGCTAATACTTGGTTTTAGAGCACAACCCCCAAATTCGCTCAAAACCCGGCCAAGGAAAATACTCAGGGAAGTCAACCTAATGGATCCAATTAGATCAAAGTTGCTACTGTCAGTTGTAGGAGCCTCCCCACACTCAGGATACCAGAAAACTTCGTGTGTGTGCTGTAGGAGGGGAAACAAAGCACACGAAATTTTCAGGGGGCACAGTAATTCCAAGGTTGTGGGTTGTAGGTTAAATATCTCCACTTCCCATGGAGAGGCACACGCTGATACTTGGTTTTAGAGCCCAAATTCGACTTTCAACCACACTCAGGCCTAGGAAAACCATCAGGGAAGACAAGCAAAGGGATTCTATTAAAACCAAGACATTGATGTCACTTGGAGGAACTACCCCACCCTCAGGATTCTGGAACCCAACCTTGTGTGGTGGGGAGGTGTGGAGCCCCAATCCACGCAGATGAATGGGTGCTCAGGTGTTTCCCTTTAGGGAGAATTCCTTTAAGAACTTTCACATTCCTTCGGGGGGTACTCGCTGCTACTTGGACTCCAAGTCCAACCTCCAGCTTTCCCTCATGGCCAGGAATAAGGAAACACTCAGGGAACACAAGCTAAGGGATTCTAATAGAACCCAGGTGCTGCTGTCATTTGGAGTAGCCTCCCCATGCTCAGGATTCCAGAAAACTTCTTCGTGTGTGTGCTGTTGGTGGAGAAACAGAGTCCACTCATATTTCAGGGGGCACAGGTATTCCCTTGTTGTGGGTTGTTGGTTAAACACCTCCATTTACCATTGAGAGGCACAAATACTTGGATTTAGCTCCCAAATCCCACTTTGAACCGCACTCCAGCTAATGCAATCCATCAGGGAAGAGAAGCTTAAGGATTCTACTAGAACACTGGCACTGTTGTCAGTTGGAGGAACTTTCCCTCTCTCAGGATTCCGGAATCCATTCCTGTGGGGGGGGATTTGTGTATCCCCACTCCACGTAGTTGGATGTGGGCACAGGTGTTCCACATTAGGGATAATTCATCTAAATTATTCCTCAGTCCATCGGGGTGCACTTGCTACTCTTTTGACTCAAACCCCAACCTCCAGCTTTTCCTCAGAGCCAAGCCTAAGGAAACACTCAAGGATTACAAGCAAAGGGATTGTAATAGAACCCAGGCGCATCTGTCACATGAAAGTGCCGGCCCGCACTCAGGATATCTGAACAAGTATTCATGTGTGTTTTGGAAGTGGGGAAACAGAGTCCATGCATCTTTATGGGGGCTCAGATTTTCCCAGGTAGATGATGTAGTTTAAACACCTTCACTGCCCATAGAGAGGCACTGGATATTTCTTGGCTTTAGAGCCCAACCCACATCTTCACTCAAAGCCCAGCCAAGGAGAACAATCAAGGAAGTCAAGCTCAGGAATTCTATTAGATCCCTGGTGCTGCTGTTAGTTGGAGGATCCTCCCCACACTCAGGAAACCAGAACAATTTTTCGCTCGTGTGCTGGACGTTTGGAAACAGAGTCCACTCATTTAAATTTGGGCACAGGTATTCCTAGGTTGGAGGATGTCGGTTAAACACCTCCACATACTATGGATATGCAATCGCTAATACTTCGTTTTAGAGCCCAAACTCCAATTTCCCCCGCACTCCTGGCAGGGCAAGCCATCAGGGAACACAAGCAAAGGGATTGTATTGATCCCAGGAGCTGCTGTCACATGGAGGAACTTCCCAAAACTCAGGATTCCGGAGACACTCATGTGTGTTTGGGAGGTGTGCAGCCCCAATCCACGCAGATGAATGGTGACAAAGGTGTTCCCTTGTAGGGCAGTTCCCTAAGAACTTCCTCAGTCAATCGGTTGGCACAAGCTGCTACTTGGCCTCCAAGTTCAACTCCCAGATTTCGCTCGCAGCCCGGCCTAGGGAAACACTCAGGGAATACAAGCTGCGTTATTCTATTAAACCTCAGGCACTGCTGTCCATTGGAGGAACTTCCACACACTCAGGATTCCCGATCCCAGCCTTGTGTGTGGGGGAGTTGTGGAGACACAGTCCACGCAGTTGAATGGGGGCACAGGTGTTTCAATTTAGGGTGAAAACCTCTAAGTACTTCCTCAGTAAATCGGGGGGCACTCGTTGCTACTTGGACTTCAAGCCCAATCCCCCCTTTCCCCCACAATCCAGCCTAGGCTTGCCATCAGGGAAGACAAGCTAAGGGATTCAAATAGAACCCAGGCGCTGCTGTCAGTTGGAGGAGACTCCCCACACTCAGGAGACCTGAATAAGTCTTTGTGTGTGTGCAGGTGTTGGGGATACATAGTCCACGCAACTTTATGGGGGCACAGGTGTTCCCAGGGAGGGAATGTACTTTAAACACCTCCACTGCCCATAGAGAGGCACTCGCTATTACTTGGCTTTAGAGCCCAACCAACCCCCACCTTCGCTCCCAACCTGTCCATGGAAAACACTCAGGGAAGTCAATCTAAGGGATCCGATTAGATCCCAGATGCTGCTGTCATTTGGAGGTGCCTCCACACACTCAGGATACCAGAACACTTTTTCATGTGTGTGCTGGATGAGTGGAAACAGAGTCCACGCATTTTTCAAGGAGCACAATTATTCCCAGTTTGTGGGTTTTTGATTAATAACCTCCACTTCCCATGGAGAAACACTCTCTAATACTTGGTTTAAGAGCCCAACCCCCACTTTGGCCTGCATTTCGTATCACACAGCCAAACAGGGAAGACAAGTTAAGCGATTTTATTAGAACACAGGACCTGCTGTCAGTTGGAGGATCCTCCCCACACTCAGGAAACCAGAACAATTCTTCGCTCGTGTGCTGGACGTGTGGAAACAGAGTCCACTCATTTTACTTTGGGCACAGGTATTCCTAGGTTGGAGGATGTAGGTTAAACACCTCCACTTACCATGGATAGGCACTCGCTAATACTTCGTTTTAGAGCCCAACTTCGAATTTCTCCCGCACTCCTGGCAGGGGAAGCCATCACGGAAGACAAGCTAAGGGATTGTATTGAACCTAGATGCTGCTGTCACATGGAGGAACTTCCCAACACTCAGGACTCCGGAGTCACTCTTGTGTGTGGGGGAGGTGTGCAGCCCCAATCCACGCAGATGAATGGTGACACAGGTGTTCCCCGGTGGGGGAGTTCCCTAAGGAATTCCTCAGTCAATCGGTTGGCACAAGCTGCTACTTGGCCTCCAAGCACAATCCCCAGGATCGCTCGCAGCCCGGCCTAGGGAAACACTCAGGGAATACAAGCTGAGTTATTCTATTCGAACGCAGGTGCTGCTGTCAGTTGGAGGAACTTCCACACACTCAGGTTTCCGGATCCCAGCCTTGTGTGGGGGAGAGTTGTGGAGACCCAGTACACACAGTTTAATGGGGGCACAGGTGTTCCAATTTAGGTTGAAATCATCTAAGTACATCCCCAGTAAATCACGGGGCACTCGTTGCTACTTGGACTTCAAGCCCAAACCCCACTAACTCCCACACTCCAGCCTAGGAATGCCATCAGGGAAGACAAGCTAAGGAATTTTATTAGAACCCAGGCGCTGCTGCCATTTTGAGGAGCCCACCCACACTAAGGATATCTGAAAGTCTTCGTGTGTGTTCTGGAGGTGGGAAAGATATTCCACGCATTTTATGGGGGCACAGGTGTTCCAAAGTTGGGGATTTGGTTTAAACACCTCCACTGCCCATAGAAGGGCACTCGCTAGTCCTTGTTTTTATGGCCCCACCCCCACATTCGCTCACAGCCCGGCTTAGGTAAACACTTAAGGAAGTCAAGCTAACGGAATATATTAGACCTCCGGTGCTGCTGTCATTTGGAGGAAACTCCCCACATTCAGGAAAGAAGAACAATTACTCGTTTGTGTGCTGGAGGTGGGGAAAGAGAGTCCAGGCATCTATCAGGTGGCATATGTATTCCTACGTTGCTGGTTGTAGTTAAAATTTCTCAATTTCACATGTAGATGCATTGGCTAATACTTGGTATTAGAGACGAAACCCCACATTCCCCTGCACTCCAGCATAGGCAAACCATCAGGGAAGGCAAGTTAAGGGATTCAAGAACACAAGCGCTGCTGACAGTTGGAAGAACGTCCCAAATCTCAGGATTCCGGAACCCAAAATTTTGTGGCGGGTAGATGTGGAGCCAAAATCCAAGTAGATGAATGGGGTCACACTTGTTCCCCATTAGGGAGAAGTCCTCTAAATACTTCCACATTCCATCGGGGGGCAGTTGCTGCTACTTGGCCTCCAAGCCAAACTCCCAGCTTTCCCTCTAAGAACGGCCTAGGGAAACACTCAAGGAAAACAATCTAAGGGATTCTATTAGAACCCAGGCGCTGCTGTCATTTGGAGGAGCCTCCCCACTATCAGGATACCTGACCACGTCTCCGTGTGTGTGCTGCAGGGGCGAAACAGAGTCCACTCATCTTTATGAGGGCACAGGTTTTCCAAGGTTGGGGAAGTAGTTTCAAACCCTCCACTGCCCACAGAGATGCACTCTCTAATACTTGGCTTTAGAGCCATTCCCCCACCATCGCTCACTGCTAGGCCAAGGAAAACACTTAGTGAAGTCAAGCTAAGGGATTCTATTCGAACCCAGGTGCTACTGTCAGTTGGAGGAACCTCTCCACACTCAGAACACCAGAACACTTCTTCTTTTGTGTGCTGGATGTAGGGAAACAGAGTCAAAGCATCTTTCAGGGGGCACAGTTATTTCATGGTGGTGGTTTGTAGGTTAATCACCCACATCCCATGGATAGGCTCTCGCTAATACTTGGTTTAGAGCCCAATCCCAACTTTCCCCCACACACCGGCCATTGCAAGCCATCATGGAAGACCAGTTAAAGTATTGTATTACAACCCAGGCGCTGCTGTTAGTTGCAGGAACCTCCCCACACTGAAGACATCTGAACCCAATGTCGTGTGTGTGCTGCAGGAGGGAAACAGAGTCCACGCATCTTTATGGGGGCACAGTTGTTCCCAGGTTGGGGATATACTTTAACCACCTCCACTGCCAAAATATAGGAACTCGCTAATACTTGGTTTTAGAGCACAACCCGCAATTTCGCTCCCAACCCGGACAAGGAAAATACTCAGGAATATCAACCTAATGGATCCAATTAGATCCCAGGTGCTACTGTCACTTGCAGGAGCCTCCCCACACTCAGGATACCAGAACACCACTTAGTGTGTGTGCTGAAGGCGGGGAAACAGTGTCCTTGCATCTTTCAGGGGGCACATGTATTCCCAAATATTTGGTTGTAGGTTAAACCACTTCAAATCCCGTGGAGAGGCACTCAATAATACTTAGTTTTAGAGCCCAACCCTCACATTCCCCCACACTCCCGCCTAGGCTAGCCATCAGAGAAGACATGTTAATGGATTGTATTAGAACCCAGGCCCTGCTGTCAGTTGTAGGTGCCTCCCCACTCTCAGGAAACCTCAACCCGTTTTCCTGTGTGTGTTGGAGGTGGGGAAACAGAGTCCACGCATTTTTGGGGGGCACTGGTGTTCCAAGTTTGGGGATGTAGTTTAAACAACTCCAATGCCCGTAGAGAGGAACTCGCTATTACTAGCATTTAGTGCCAAACACCCACCTTCGCTCACAGCCTGGCCAAAGGAAACACTCAGGGAAAGCAAGCCAAGTGATATTATAAGGTCCCAGGTGCTGCTGTCATTTGGAGGTGCCTACCCACACTCAGTATACCAGAACTGTTCTTCGTGGGTGTGCTGGAGGTGGGGAAAGTAAGACCACGCATTTATACGGGGGGCAGGTGTTTAAAGGTTAGGGATGTAGTTTTAAAATCTCCATGCCAATAGGGAGGCACTCGCTAAATCCTAGCTATAGAGACCAAACCACACATTAGAACAAAGCCTGGCCTATGTAAATCCTCAGGGAACACAAGCTAAGGGATTCTAATAGAACCCAGGTGCTGCTGTCATTTGGAGTAGTCTCCCCATGCTCAGGATTCCAGAAAGCTTCTTCGTGTGTGTACTGTTGGTGGAGAAGCAGTGTCCACGCATATTCCAGGGGGCAAAGGTATTCCCTTGTTGGGGGTTGTTGGTTAAATACCTCCAATTCCCATGGAGAGGCACTCATTATTACTTGGATTTAGAGAACATATCCCACTTTGAACCGCACTCCAGCTAATGCAATCCATCAGGGAACAGAAGCTTAAGGATTCTACTAGAACACTGGCACTGATGTAAGCTGGAGGAACTTTCCCACTCTCATATTCCGGTAGCCAGACTTGTGGGGGGAGGGATTGGTGTATCCGCACTCCACGTAGATGGATGTGGGCACAGGTGAACCCCTTTAGGGAGAATTCATCTAAATACTTCCTCAGTCCATCAGGGGGCACTCGCAACAATTTGGCCTCAAAGCCCAACCCCCAGCTTTCCCTCAGAGCCAGGCCTAGGGAACAAATCAGGTATTACAAGCTAAAGGATACTATTAGAACCCAGGCGCTGCTGTCACTTGAAAGTGTCGGCCCACACCCAGGATACCTGAGCACGTCTTTGTGTGTGTGTTGGAAGTGGGGAAACAGAGTCCATGCATCTTTATGGGGGCACAGTTATTCCTAGGTAGATGATGTAGTTTAAACACCTTCACTGCCCTTAGAGAGGCACTGGATATTACTTGGCTTTACAGCCCAACCCCCACATTTGCTCAAAGCCCGGCCTAGGAGAACACTCAAGGAAGTCAAGCTAAGGGATTCTACTAGATCCCTGGTGCTGCTGTTAGTTGGAGGAGCCTCCCCACACTCAGGAAACGAGAACAATTCTTCGCACGTGTGCTGGTGGTGTGGAAACAGAGTCCACGCATTTTTCCTGGGGCACAGGTATTCCTAGGTTGGAGGATGTAGGTTAAACACCTCCACATCCCATGGATAGGCACTCGCTAATACTTCGTTTTAGAGCCCAACCTCCAATTTCTCCCGCACTCCTGGCAGGGCAAGCCATCACGGAAGACAAGCTAAGGGATTGTATTGAACCTAGATGCTGCTGTCACATGGAGGAACTTCCCAACACTCAGGACTCCGGAGACACTCTTGTGTGGGGGGGAGGTGTGCAGCCCCAATCCACGCAGATGAATGGTGACACAGGTGTTCCCCGGTAGGGGAGTTCCCTAAGTAATTCCTCAGTCAATCGGTTGGCACAAGCTGCTACTTGGCCTCCAAGCACAACCCCCAGCTTTCGCTCGCAGCCCGGCCTAGGGAAACACTCAGGGAATACAAGCTGAGTTATTCTATTCGAACGCAGGCGCTGCTGTCAGTTGGAGGAACTTCCACACACTCAGGATTCCGGATCCCAGCCTTGTGTGGGGGGGAGTTGTGGAGACCCAGTCCACGCAGGTGAATGGGGGCACAGGTGTTCCATTTTATGGTGAAATCCTCTAAGTACTTCCCCAGTAAATCAGGGGGCACTCGTTGCTCCTTGGACTTTAAGCCCAAACCCCACTTCCCACCACACTCCAGCCTAGGCATGCCATCAGGGAAGACAAGCTAAGGGATACTATTAGAACCCAGGGGCTGCTGTCAGGTGGAGGAGGCTCCCCACACTCAGGATACCTGAACAATTCTTTGTGTTTGTGCTGGTGTTGGGGAAACATGGTCCACGCAAGTTTATGGGGCACAGGTGTTCCCAGGGAGGGAATGTACTTTAAACACCTCCACTGCCCATAGAGAGGCACTCGCTATTACTTGGCTTTAGAGCCCAACCCCCACCTTCGCTCCCAGCCGGTCCTTGGAAAACACACAGGGAAGTCAACCTAAGGGATCCTATTAGATCCCAGATGCTGCTGTCAGTTGGAGGTGCCTCCCCACACTCAGGATACCAGAACAATTCTTCATGTGTGTGCTGGAGGTGGGGAAAGAGAGTCCACGCATTTTTCAAGGAGCACAGGTGTTCCCAGGTTGTGGGTTTTTGGTTAATAACCTCAAGTTCCCATGAAGAAGCACTCGCTAATACTTGGATTTAAAGCCCAACCCCCACTTTCCCCCGCAATCCGTATCAGGCAACCAAACAGGGAAGACAAGTTAAGCGATTTTATTAGAACCCAGGCCCTGCTGTCAGTTGGAGGAGGCTGCCCACTCTCAGGATAACTGGGCAAGTGTTCGTGTGTGTGCTGGAGGTCTGGAAACAGACTCCACGGATCTATATGGGGGCACAGGTGTTCCCAGGTTAGGGATGTAGTTTAAAAACCTCCACTAACCATAGAGAGGTACTCGCAAATACTTGGTTTGGATCCCAAACTACACTTTCCCCCGCACTCCCGCCTAGGCATACCATCAGGGAAGACAAGCAAAGGGATTCAGTTAGAACCCAGGCGATGCTGTCAGTTGGAGGAAATTCTCTGCACTCAGGATTCCGGAATACATTCTTGTTTGTGGGGGAATTGTGCAGCCCCACTCCACCCAGATGAATGGGGGCAAAAGTGTTCCCTTTAGGGAGAAGTCCTCTAAGTACTTTCTCAATAGATCAGGGGGCACTCACTGCGACTTGGACTCCAAGCCCAACTCACAGCTTTCCCTCACATCCCGGACCAGGGAAACACTCGTATTACAAGCTAAGGAATTCATTTAGAAACCAGACGCTGCTGTCATTTTGAGGAGGCGCCACACTAAGGATATCTGAAAGTCTTCGTGTGTGTTCTGGAGGTGGGAAACTTATTCCACGCATTTTTATGGGGGCACAGGTGTTCCAAATTTGGGGATTTGGTTTAAGCACCTCCACTGCCCATAGAGGGGCACTCGCTTATCCTTGTCTTTAGGGCCCAACCCCCACATTCGCTTACAGCCCGGCCTAGGTAAACACTCAAGGAAGTCAAGCTAAAGGATTCTCTTAGACCCCAAGTGCTGTTGTCATTTGGAGGAAATTCCCCACATTGAGGATAGAAGAACCCGTCCTCATTTGTGTGCTGTTGGTGGGGAATCAGAATCCAGGCATGTGTCAGGTGGCACATGTATTCCTACGTTGCTGGGTGTAGTTAAATTTTCTCAACTTCCCATGTAGATTCATTGGCTAATACTTGGTATTAGAGACGAAACCCCACATTCCACTGCACTCCAGCATAGGCAAACCTTCAGGGAAGGAAAGTTAAGGGATTCAAGAACACAAGCACTGCTGACAGTTGGAGGAACGTCCCAAATCTCAGGATTCCGGAACCCAAAATTTTGTGGCGGGTAGATGTGGAGCCAAAATCCAAGTAGATGAATGGGGTCACACTTGTTCCCCATTAGGGAGAAGTCCTGTAAATACTTCCACATTCCATCGGGGGGCAGATGCTGCTACTTGGCCTCCAAGCCAAACTCCCATCTTTCCCTCTAAGCCCAGCCTAGGGAAACACTCAAGGAAAACAATCTAAGGGATTCTATTAGAACCCAGGCGCTGCTGTAATTTGGAGGAACCTCCCCACTATCAGGATACCTGACCACGTCTCCGTGTGTGTGCTGCAGGGGGGAAACAGAGTCCACTCATCTTTATGGGGGCACAGGTGTTCCAAGGTTGGGGAAATAGTTTCAAACCCTCCACTGCCCACAGAGTTGCACTCTCTAATATTTGGCTTTAGAGCCCATCCCTCACCATCGCTCACTGCTAGGCCTAGGAAAACACTTAGGGGAGTCAAGCTAAGGGATTCTATTCGAACCCAGGTGCTGCTGTCAGTTGGAGGAACCTCCCCACACTCAGAACACCAGAACACTTCTTCGTTTGTGTGCTGGATGTAGGGAAACAGAGTCAAAGCATCTTTCAGGGGGCACAGTTATTTCATGTTGGTGATTTGTAGGTTAAACACCCACATCCCATGGATAGGCTCTCGCTAATACTTGGTTTAGAGCCCAATCCCAACTTTCCCCCGCACACCGGCCATGGCAAGCCATCATGGAAGACCATTTAAGGAATTGTATTACAACCCAGGCGCTGCTGTTAGTTGCAGGAACCTCCCCACACTCAAGACATCTGAACCCAATGTCGTGTGTATGCTGCAGGAGGGAAAGAGAGTCCACGCATCTTTATGGGGGCACAGGTGTTCCCAGGTTGGGGATATACTTTAACCACCTCCACTGCCAAAATATAGGAACTCGGTAATACTTGGTTTTAGAGCACAACCCCCAATTTCGCTCAGAACCCGGCCAAGGAAAATACTCAGGAATATCAACCTAATGGATCCAATTAGATCCCAGGTGCTACTGTCACTTGCAGGAGCCTCCCCACACTCAGGATACCAGAACACAACCGAGTGTGTGTGCTGATGGCGGGGAAACAGTGTCCTTGCATCTTTCAGGGGGCACAGGTATTCCCAAATATTTGGTTGTAGGTTAAACCACTTCAAATCCCGTGGAGAGGCACTCAATGATACTTGGTTTTAGAGCCCAACCCTCACATTCCCCCACACTCCCGCCTAGGCTAGCCATCAGTGAAGACAAGTTAATGGAGTGTATTAGAACTCAGGCCCTGCTCTCAGTTGAAGGTGCCTCCCCACACTCAGGAAACCTCAACCCGTTTTCGTGTGTGTGCTAGAGGTGGGGAAACAGAGTCCACGCATTTTTTGGGGGCACAGGTGTTCCAAGTTTGGGGATGAATTTTAAACACCTCCAATGCCCATAGTGAGGCACTTGCTATTACTAGTCTTTAGTGCCCAACACCCACCTTCGCTCACAGCCTGGCCAAAGGAAACACTCAGGGAAAGCAAGCCAAGTGATATTATAAGGTCCCAGGTGCTGCTGTCATTTGGAGGTGCCTACCCACACTCAGTATAGCAGAACCCTTCTTCGTGGGTGTGCTGCAGGTGGGGAAAGGTAGACCACGCATTTATATGGGGGAGAGGTGTTTAAAAGATAGGGATGTAGTTTTAAAATCTCCATGCCAATAGAGAGGCACTCGCTAAAACCTAGCTATAGAGACCAAACCCCACAATAGATCAAAACCTGGCCTATGTAAATACTCAGGGAACACAAGCTAAGTGATTCTAATAGAACCCAGGTGCTGCTGTCATTTGGAGTAGTCTCCCCATGCTCAGGATTCCAGAAAGCTTCTTCGTGTGTGTACTGTTGGTGGAGAAACAGTGTCCACGCATATTCCAGGGGGCAAAGGTATTCCCTTGTTGGGGGCTGTTGGTTAAAAACCTCCAATTCCCATAGAGATGCACTCATTATTACTTGGATTTAGAGAACAAATCCCACTTTGAACCGCACTCCAGCTAATGCAATCCATCAGGGAAGAGAAGCTTAAGGATTCTACTAGAACACTGGCACTAATGTATGCTGGAGGAACTTTCCCATTCTCATATTCCGGTAGCAAGACTTGTGGGGGGAGGGATTTGTGTATCCGCACTCCACGTAGATGGATGTGGGCACAGGTGTAAACCTTTATGTAGAATTAATCTAAATACTTCCTCAGTCCATCGGGGGGCACTCGCTACTATTTGGCCTCAAAGCCCAACCCCCAGCTTTCCCTCAGAGCCAGGCCTAGGGAACAACTCAGTTATTACAAGCTAAAGAATACTATTAGAACCCAGGCGCTGCTGTCACTTGAAAGTGCCGGCCCACACTCAGGATACCTGAGCACGTCTTTGTGTGTGTGTTGGAAGTGGGGAAACAGAGTCCATGCATCTTTATGGGGGCACAGTTATTCCTAGGTAGATGATGTAGTTTAAACACCTTCACTGCCCTTAGAGAGGCACTGGATATTACTTGGTTTTACAGCCCAACCCCCACCTTCGCTCAAAGCCTGGCCTAGGAGAACACTCAAGGAAGTCAAGCTAAGGGATTCTACTAGATCCCTGGTGCTGCTGTTAGTTGGAGGAGCCTCCCCACACTCAGGAAACGAGAACAATTCTTCGCACGTGTGCTGGTGGTGTGGAAACAGAGTCCACGCATTTTTCCTGGGGCACAGGTATTCCTAGGTTGGAGGATGTAGGTTAAACACCTCCACATCCCATGGATAGGCACTCGCTAATACTTCGTTTTAGAGCCCAACCTCCAATTTCTCCCGCACTCCTGGCAGGGCAAGCCATCACGGAAGACAAGCTAAGGGATTGTATTGAACCTAGATGCTGCTGTCACATGGAGGAACTTCCCAACACTCAGGACTCCGGAGACACTCTTGTGTGGGGGGGAGGTGTGCAGCCCCAATCCACGCAGATGAATGGTGACACAGGTGTTCCCCGGTAGGGGAGTTCCCTAAGTAATTCCTCAGTCAATCGGTTGGCACAAGCTGCTACTTGGCCTCCAAGCACAACCCCCAGCTTTCGCTCGCAGCCCGGCCTAGGGAAACACTCAGGGAATACAAGCTGAGTTATTCTATTCAAACGCAGGCGCTGCTGTCAGTTGGAGGAACTTCCACACACTCAGGATTCCGGATCCCAGCCTTGTGTGTGGGGGAGTTGTGGAGACCCAGTACACGCAGATGAATGGGGGCACAGGTGTTCCATTTTAGGGTGAAATCCTCTAAGTACTTTCCCAGTAAATCAGGGGGCACTCGTTGGTACATGGACTTCAAGCCCAAACCCCACTTTCCCCCACACTCCAGCCTAGGCATGCTATCAGGGAAGACAAGCTTTGGGATTCTATTAGAACCCAGGCGCTGCTGTCAGTTTGAGGAGTCTCCCCATAATCAGGATACCTGAAAAAGTCTTTATGTGTATGATGGTTTTGGGGATACATTGTCCACACAACTTTATGGGGCACAGGTGTTCCCAGGGAGGGAATGTACTTTAAACACCTCCACTGCCCATAGAGAGGCACTTGCTATTACTTGGCTTTAGAGCCCAACCCCCACCTTCGCTCCCAGCCGGTCCTTGGAAAACACACAGGGAAGTCAACCTAAGGGATCCTATTAGATCCCAGATGCTGCTGTCAGTTGGAGGTGCCTCCCCACACTCAGGATACCAGAACACTTCTTCATGTGTGTGCTGGAGGTGGGGAAAGAGTGTCCACGCATTTTTCAAGGAGCACAGGTGTTCCCAGGTTGTGGGTTTTTGGTTAATAACCTCCACTTCCCATGAAGAAGCACTCGCTAATACTTGGATTTAAAGCCCAACCCCCACTTTCCCCCGCAATCCGTATCAGGCAACCAAACAGGGAAGACAAGTTAAGCGATTTTATTAGAACCCAGGCCCTGCTGTCAGTTGGAGGAGGCTGCCCACTTTCAGGATAACTGTGCAAGTGTTCGTGTGTGTGCTGGAGGTCTGGAAACAGACTCCACGGATCTATATGGGGGCACAGGTGTTCCCAGGTTAGGGATGTAGTTTAAAAACCTCCACTAACCATAGAGAGGTACTCGCAAATACTTGGTTTGGATCCGAAACCACACTTTCCCCCGCACTCCCGCCTATGCATACCATCAGGGAAGACAAGCAAAGGGATTCAGTTAGAACCCAGGCGCTGCTGTCAGTTGGAGGAACTTCTCTGCGCTCAGGATTCCGGAACACATTCTTGTGTGTGGGGGAGTTGTGCAGCCCCACTCCACCCAGATGAATGGGGGCAAAAGTGTTCCCTTTAGGGAGAAGTCCTCTAAGTACTTCCTCAATCGATCAGGGGGCACTCACTGCTACTTGGACTCCAAGCCCAACCCCCAGCTTTCCCTCACATCCCGGACCAGGGAAACACTCGTATTACAAGCTAAGGGATTCTATTAGAACCCAGACGCTGCTGTCATTTTGAGGAGGCCCCACACTAAGGATATCTGAAAGTCTTCGTGTGTGTTCCGGAGGTGGGAAACATATTCCACACATTTTTATGGGGGCACAGGTGTTCCAAAGTTGGGGATTTGGTTTAAACACCTCCACTGCCCATAGAGGGGCACTCGCTAATCCTTGTCTTTAGGGCCCAACCCCCACATTCGCTTAAAGCCCGGCCTAGGTAAACACTCAAGGAAGTCAAGCTAAAGGATTCTCTTAGACCCCAGGTGCTTTTGTCATTTGGAGGAAACTCCCCACATTCAGGATAGAAGAACCCGTCCTCGTTTGTGTGCTGGAGGTGGGGAATCAGAGTCCAGGCATGTTTCAGGTGGCACATGTATTCCTACGTTGCTGGGTGTCGTTAAAATTTCTCAACTTCCCATGTAGATTCATTGGCTAATACTTGGTATTAGAGACGAAACCCCACATTCCACTGCACTCCAGCATAGGCAAACCATCAGGAAAGGCAAGTTAGGGATTCAAGAACACAAGCGCTGCTGACCGTTGGAGGAACGTCCCAAATCTCAGGATTCCGGAACCCAAAATTTTGTGGCGGGTAGATGTGGAGCCAAAATCCAAGTAGATGAATGGGGTCATACTTGTTCCCCATTAGGGAGAAGTCCTGAAAATATTTCCACTTTCCATCGGGGGGCAGTTGCTGCTAATTGGCCCCCAAGCCAAACTCCCATCATTCCCTCTAAGCCCAGGCTAGGGAAACACTCAAGGAAAACAATCTAAGGGATTCTATTAGAACCCAGGCGCTGCTGTCATTTGGAGGAGCCTCCCCACTATCAGGATACCTGACCACGTCTCCGTGTGTGTGCTGCAGGGGGGAAACAGAGGCCACTCATCTTTATGGGGGCACAGGTATTCCAAGTTTGGGGAAGTAGTTTCAAACCCTCCACTGCCCACAGAGATGCACTCTCTAATATTTGGCTTTAGAGCCCATCCCTCACCATCGCTCAATGCTAGGCCTAGGAAAACACTTAGGGAAGTCAAGCTAAGGGATTCTATTCGAACCCAGGTGCTGCTGTCAGTTGGAGGAACCTCCCCACACTCAGAACACCAGAACACTTCTTCGTATGTGTGCTGGATGTAGGGAAACAGAGTCAAAGCATCTTTCAGGGGGCACAGTTATTTCATGTTGGTGGTTTGTAGGTTAAACACCCACATCCCATGGATACGCTCTCGCTAATACTTGGTTTAGAGCCCAATCCCAACTTTAACCCACACACCGGCCATGGCAAGCCATCATGGAAGACCATTTAAGGAATTGTATTACAACCCAGGCGCTGCTGTTAGTTGCAGGAACCTCCCCACACTCAAGACATCTGAACCCAATGTCGTGTGTATGCTGCAGGAGGGAAAGAGAGTCCACGCATCTTTATGGGGGCACAGGTGTTCCCAGGTTGGGGATATACTTTAACCACCTCCACTGCCAAAATATAGGAACTCGGTAATACTTGGTTTTAGAGCACAACCCCCAATTTCGCTCAGAACCCGGCCAAGGAAAATACTCAGGAATATCAACCTAATGGATCCAATTAGATCCCAGGTGCTACTGTCACTTGCAGGAGCCTCCCCACACTCAGGATACCAGAACACCACCTAGTGTGTGTGCTGAGGCGGGGAAACAGTGTCATTACATCTTTCAGGGGGCACAGGTATTCCCAAATATTTGGTTGTAGGTTAAACCACTTCAAATCCCGTGGAGAGGCACTCAATAATACTTGGTTTTAGAGCCCAACCCTCACATTCCCCCGCACTCCCGCCTAGGCTAGCCATCAGTGAAGACAAGTTAATGGATTGTATTAGAACCCAGGCCCTGCTGTCAGTTGTAGGTGCCACCCCACACTCAGGAAACATCAACCTGTTTTCGTGTGTGTGCTGGAGGTGGGAAAACAGAGTCCACGCATTTTTGGGGGGCACAGGTGTTCCAAGTTTGGGGATGTATTTTAAACACCTCCAATGCCCATAGAGAGGCACTCGCTATTACTAGTCTTTAGTGCCCAACACCCACCTTCGCTCACAGCCTGGCCAAAGGAAACACTCAGGGAAAGCAAGCCAAGTGATACTATAAGTTCCCAGGTGCTGCTGTCATTTGGAGGTACCTACCCACACACAGTATACCAGAACTGTTCTTCGTGGGTGTGCTGGAGGTGGGGAAAGCAAGACCATGCAATTATATGGGGGGGCATGTGTTTAAAGGTTAGGGATGTAGTTTTAAAATCTCCATGCCAATAGAGAGGCACTCGCTAAAACCTAGCTATAGAGACCAAACCCCACAATAGATCAAAGCCTGGCCTATGTAAATACTCAGGGAACACAAGCTAAGGGATTCTAATAGAACCCAGGTGCTGCTGTCATTTGGAGTAGTCTCCCCATGCTCAGGATTCCAGAAAGCTTCTTCGTGTGTGTACTGTTGGTGGAGAAACAGTGTCCACGCATATTCCAGGGGGCAAAGGTATTCCCTTGTTGGGGGCTGTTGGTTAAAAACCTCCAATTCCCATAGAGATGCACTCATTATTACTTGGATTTAGAGAACAAATCCCACTTTGAACCGCACTCCAGCTAATGCAATCCATCAGGGAAGAGAAGCTTAAGGATTCTACTAGAACACTGGCACTAATGTATGCTGGAGGAACTTTCCCATTCTCATATTCCGGTAGCAAGACTTGTGGGGGGAGGGATTTGTGTATCCGCACTCCACGTAGATGGATGTGGGCACAGGTGTACACCTTTATGTAGAATTAATCTAAATACCTCCTCAGTCCATCGGGGGGCACTCGCTACTATTTGGCCTCAAAGCCCAACCCCCAGCTTTCCCTCAGAGCCAGGCCTAGGGAACAACTCAGTTATTACAAGCTAAAGAATACTATTAGAACCCAGGCGCTGCTGTCACTTGAAAGTGCCGGCCCACACTCAGGATACCTGAGCACGTCTTTGTGTGTGTGTTGGAAGTGGGGAAACAGAGTCCATGCATCTTTATGGGGGCACAGTTATTCCTAGGTAGATGATGTAGTTTAAACACCTTCACTGCCCTTAGAGAGGCACTGGATATTACTTGGTTTTACAGCCCAACCCCCACCTTCGCTCAAAGCCTGGCCTAGGAGAACACTCAAGGAAGTCAAGCTAAGGGATTCTACTAGATCCCTGGTGCTGCTGTTAGTTGGAGGAGCCTCCCCACACTCAGGAAACGAGAACAATTCTTCGCACGTGTGCTGGTGGTGTGGAAACAGAGTCCACGCATTTTTCCTGGGGCACAGGTATTCCTAGGTTGGAGGATGTAGGTTAAACACCTCCACATCCCATGGATAGGCACTCGCTAATACTTCGTTTTAGAGCCCAACCTCCAATTTCTCCCGCACTCCTGGCAGGGCAAGCCATCACGGAAGACAAGCTAAGGGATTGTATTGAACCTAGATGCTGCTGTCACATGGAGGAACTTCCCAACACTCAGGACTCCGGAGACACTCTTGTGTGGGGGGGAGGTGTGCAGCCCCAATCCACGCAGATGAATGGTGACACAGGTGTTCCCCGGTAGGGGAGTTCCCTAAGTAATTCCTCAGTCAATCGGTTGGCACAAGCTGCTACTTGGCCTCCAAGCACAACCCCCAGCTTTCGCTCGCAGCCCGGCCTAGGGAAACACTCAGGGAATACAAGCTGAGTTATTCTATTCAAACGCAGGCGCTGCTGTCAGTTGGAGGAACTTCCACACACTCAGGATTCCGGATCCCAGCCTTGTGTGTGGGGGAGTTGTGGAGACCCAGTACACGCAGATGAATGGGGGCACAGGTGTTCCATTTTAGGGTGAAATCCTCTAAGTACTTTCCCAGTAAATCAGGGGGCACTCGTTGGTACATGGACTTCAAGCCCAAACCCCACTTTCCCCCACACTCCAGCCTAGGCATGCTATCAGGGAAGACAAGCTTTGGGATTCTATTAGAACCCAGGCGCTGCTGTCAGTTTGAGGAGTCTCCCCATAATCAGGATACCTGAAAAAGTCTTTATGTGTATGATGGTTTTGGGGATACATTGTCCACACAACTTTATGGGGCACAGGTGTTCCCAGGGAGGGAATGTACTTTAAACACCTCCACTGCCCATAGAGAGGCACTCGCTATTACTTGGCTTTAGAGCCCAACCCCCACCTTCGCTCCCAGCCGGTCCTTGGAAAACACACAGGGAAGTCAACCTAAGGGATCCTATTAGATCCCAGATGCTGCTGTCAGTTGGAGGTGCCTCCCCACACTCAGGATACCAGAACACTTCTTCATGTGTGTGCTGGAGGTGGGGAAAGAGTGTCCACGCATTTTTCAAGGAGCACAGGTGTTCCCAGGTTGTGGGTTTTTGGTTAATAACCTCCACTTCCCATGAAGAAGCACTCGCTAATACTTGGATTTAAAGCCCAACCCCCACTTTCCCCCGCACTCCGTATCAGGCAACCAAACAGGGAAGACAAGTTAAGCGATTTTATTAGAACCCAGGCCCTGCTGTCAGTTGGAGGAGGCTGCCCACTCTCAGGATAACTGGGCAAGTGTTCGTGTGTGTGCTGGAGGTCTGGAAACAGACTCCACGGATCTATATGGGGGCACAGGTGTTCCCAGGTTAGGGATGTAGTTTAAAAACCTCCACTAACCATAGAGAGGTACTCGCAAATACTTGGTTTGGATCCGAAACCACACTTTCCCCCGCACTCCCGCCTATGCATACCATCAGGGAAGACAAGCAAAGGGATTCAGTTAGAACCCAGGCGCTGCTGTCAGTTGGAGGAACTTCTCTGCGCTCAGGATTCCGGAACACATTCTTGTGTGTGGGGGAGTTGTGCAGCCCCACTCCACCCAGATGAATGGGGGCAAAAGTGTTCCCTTTAGGGAGAAGTCCTCTAAGTACTTCCTCAATCGATCAGGGGGCACTCACTGCTACTTGGACTCCAAGCCCAACCCCCAGCTTTCCCTCACATCCCGGACCAGGGAAACATTCGTATTACAAGCTAAGGGATTCTATTAGAACCCAGACGCTGCTGTCATTTTGAGGAGGCCCCACACTAAGGATATCTGAAAGTCTTCGTGTGTGTTCCGGAGGTGGGAAACATATTCCACACATTTTTATGGGGGCACAGGTGTTCCAAAGTTGGGGATTTGGTTTAAACACCTCCACTGCCCATAGAGGGGCACTCGCTAATCCTTGTCTTTAGGGCCCAACCCCCACATTCGCTTAAAGCCCGGCCTAGGTAAACACTCAAGGAAGTCAAGCTAAAGGATTCTCTTAGACCCCAGGTGCTTTTGTCATTTGGAGGAAACTCCCCACATTCAGGATAGAAGAACCCGTCCTCGTTTGTGTGCTGGAGGTGGGGAATCAGAGTCCAGGCATGTTTCAGGTGGCACATGTATTCCTACGTTGCTGGGTGTCGTTAAAATTTCTCAACTTCCCATGTAGATTCATTGGCTAATACTTGGTATTAGAGACGAAACCCCACATTCCACTGCACTCCAGCATAGGCAAACCATCAGGAAAGGCAAGTTAGGGATTCAAGAACACAAGCGCTGCTGACCGTTGGAGGAACGTCCCAAATCTCAGGATTCCGGAACCCAAAATTTTGTGGCGGGTAGATGTGGAGCCAAAATCCAAGTAGATGAATGGGGTCATACTTGTTCCCCATTAGGGAGAAGTCCTGAAAATATTTCCACTTTCCATCGGGGGGCAGTTGCTGCTAATTGGCCCCCAAGCCAAACTCCCATCATTCCCTCTAAGCCCAGGCTAGGGAAACACTCAAGGAAAACAATCTAAGGGATTCTATTAGAACCCAGGCGCTGCTGTCATTTGGAGGAGCCTCCCCACTATCAGGATACCTGACCACGTCTCCGTGTGTGTGCTGCAGGGGGGAAACAGAGGCCACTCATCTTTATGGGGGCACAGGTATTCCAAGTTTGGGGAAGTAGTTTCAAACCCTCCACTGCCCACAGAGATGCACTCTCTAATATTTGGCTTTAGAGCCCATCCCTCACCATCGCTCAATGCTAGGCCTAGGAAAACACTTAGGGAAGTCAAGCTAAGGGATTCTATTCGAACCCAGGTGCTGCTGTCAGTTGGAGGAACCTCCCCACACTCAGAACACCAGAACACTTCTTCGTTTGTGTGCTGGATGTAGGGAAACAGAGTCAAAGCATCTTTCAGGGGGCACAGTTATTTCATGTTGGTGGTTTGTAGGTTAAACACCCACATCCCATGGATACGCTCTCGCTAATACTTGGTTTAGAGCCCAATCCCAACTTTCCCCCGCACACCGGCCATGGCAAGCCATCATGGAAGACCATTTAAGGAATTGTATTACAACCCAGGCGCTGCTGTTAGTTGCAGGAACCTCCCCACACTCAAGACATCTGAACCCAATGTCGTGTGTATGCTGCAGGAGGGAAACAGAGTCCACGCATCTTTATGGGGGCACAGTTGTTCCCAGGTTGGGGATATACTTTAACCACCTCCACTGCCAAAATATAGGAACTCGGTAATACTTGGTTTTAGAGCACAACCCCCAATTTCGCTCAGAACCCGGCCAAGGAAAATACTCAGGAATATCAACCTAATGGATCCAATTAGATCCCAGGTGCTACTGTCACTTGCAGGAGCCTCCCCACACTCAGGATACCAGAACACCACCTAGTGTGTGTGCTGAGGCGGGGAAACAGTGTCATTACATCTTTCAGGGGGCACAGGTATTCCCAAATATTTGGTTGTAGGTTAAACCACTTCAAATCCCGTGGAGAGGCACTCAATAATACTTGGTTTTAGAGCCCAACCCTCACATTCCCCCGCACTCCCGCCTAGGCTAGCCATCAGTGAAGACAAGTTAATGGATTGTATTAGAACCCAGGCCCTGCTGTCAGTTGTAGGTGCCACCCCACACTCAGGAAACATCAACCTGTTTTCGTGTGTGTGCTGGAGGTGGGAAAACAGAGTCCACGCATTTTTGGGGGGCACAGGTGTTCCAAGTTTGGGGATGTATTTTAAACACCTCCAATGCCCATAGAGAGGCACTCGCTATTACTAGTCTTTAGTGCCCAACACCCACCTTCGCTCACAGCCTGGCCAAAGGAAACACTCAGGGAAAGCAAGCCAAGTGATACTATAAGTTCCCAGGTGCTGCTGTCATTTGGAGGTACCTACCCACACACAGTATACCAGAACTGTTCTTCGTGGGTGTGCTGGAGGTGGGGAAAGCAAGACCACGCAATTATATGGGGGGGCATGTGTTTAAAGGTTAGGGATGTAGTTTTAAAATCTCCATGCCAATAGAGAGGCACTCGCTAAAACCTAGCTATAGAGACCAAACCCCACAATAGATCAAAGCCTGGCCTATGTAAATACTCAGGGAACACAAGCTAAGGGATTCTAATAGAACCCAGGTGCTGCTGTCATTTGGAGTAGTCTCCCCATGCTCAGGATTCCAGAAAGCTTCTTTGTGTGTGTACTGTTGGTGGAGAAACAGTGTCCACGCATATTCCAGGGGGCAAAGGAATTCCCTTTTTGGGGGCTGTTGGTTAAACACCTCCAATTCCCATGGAGAGGCACTCATTATTACTTGGATTTAGAGAACAAATCCCACTTTGAACCGCACTCCAGCTAATGCAATCCATCAGGGAACGGAAGCTTAAGGATTCTACTAGAACACTGGCACTGATGTAAGCTGGAGGAACTTTCCCACTCTCATATTCCGGTAGCCAGACTTGTGGAGGTAGGGATTGGTGTATCCGCACTCCACGTAGATGGATGTGGGCACAGGTGTACCCCTTTAGGGAGAATTTATCTAAATACTTCCTCAGTCCATCGGGGGGCACTCGCTACTATTTGGCCTCAAAGCCCAACCCCCAGCTTTCCCTCAGAGCCAGGCCTAGGGAAAAACTCAGGTATTACAAGCTAAAGAATACTATTAGAACCAAGGCGCTGCTGTCACTTGAAAGTGTCGGCCCACACTCAGGATACCTGAGCACGTCTTTGTGTGTGTGTTGGAAGTGGGGAAACAGAGTCCATGCATCTTTATGGGGGCACAGTTATTCCTAGGTAGATGATGTAGTTTAAACACCTTCACTGCCCTTAGAGAGGCACTGGATATTACTTGGCTTTACAGCCCAACCCCCACCTTTGCTCAAAGCCCGGCCTAGGAGAACACTCAAGGAAGTCAAGCTAAGGGATTCTACTAGATCCCTGGTGCTGCTGTTAGTTGGAGGAGCCTCCCCACACTCAGGAAATGAGAACAATTCTTCGCACGTGTGCTGGTGGTGTGGAAACATAGTCCACGCATTTTTTCTGGGGCACAGGTATTCCTAGGTTGGAGGATGTAGGTTAAACACCTCCACATCCCATGGATAGGCACTCGCTAATACTTCGTTTTAGAGCCCAACCTCCAATTTCTCCCGCACTCCTGGCAGGGCAAGCCATCACGGAAGACAAGCTAAGGGATTGTATTGAACCTAGATGCTGCTGTCACATGGAGGAACTTCCCAACACTCAGGACTCCGGAGACAATCTTGTGTATGGGGGAGGTGTGCAGCCCCAATCCACGCAGATTAATGGTGACACAGGTGTTCCCCGGTAGGGGAGTTCCCTAAGTAAATCCTCAGTCAATCGGTTGGCACAAGCTGCTTCTTGGCCTCCAAGCACAACCCCCAGCTTTCGCTCGCAGCCCGGCCTAGGGAAACACTCAGGGAATACAAGCTGAGTTATTCTATTCGAATGCAGGCGCTGCTGTCAGTTGGAGGAACTTCCACACACTCAGGATTCCGGATCCCAGCCTTGTGTGAGGGGGAGTTGTGGAGACCCAGTACACGCAGATGAATGGGGGCACAGGTGTTCCATTTTAGGGTGAAATCCTCTAAGTACTTTCCCAGTAAATCAGGGGGCACACGTTGGTACATGTACTTCAAGCCCAAACCCCACTTTCCCCCACACTCCAGCCTAGGCATGCTATCAGGGAAGACAAGCTTTGGGATTCTATTAGAACTCAGGCGCTGCTGTCAGTTGGAGGAGTCTCCCCATACTCAGGATACCTGAACAAGTCTTTATGTGTATGATGGATTTGGGGATACATAGTCCACACAACTTTATGGGGCACAGGTGTTCCCAGGGAGGGAATGTACTTTAAACACCTCCACTGCCCATAGAGAAGCACTCGCTATTACTTGGCTTTAGAGCCCAACCCCCACCTTCGCTCCCAGCCGGTCCTTGGAAAACACACAGGGAAGTCAACCTAAGGGATCCTATTAGATCCCAGATGCTGCTGTCAGTTGGAGGTGCCTCCCCACACTCAGGATACCAGAACACTTCTTCATGTGTGTGCTGGAGGTGGGGAAAGAGAGTCCACGCATTTTTCAAGGAGCACAGGTGTTCCCAGTTTGTGGGTTTTTGGTTAATATCCTCCACTTCCCATGAAGAAGCACTCGCTAATACTTGGATATAAAGCCCAACCCCCACTTTCCCCCGCACTCCGTATCAGGCAACCAAACAGGGAAGACAAGTTAAGCGATTTTATTAGAACCCAGGCCCTGCTGTCAGTTGGAGGAGGCTGCCCACTTTCAGGATAACTGTGCAAGTGTTCGTGTGTGTGCTGGAGGTCTGGAAACAGACTCCACGGATCTATATGGGGGCACAGGTGTTCCCAGGTTAGGGATGTAGTTTAAAAACCTCCACTAACCATAGAGAGGTACTCGCAAATACTTGGTTTGGATCCGAAACCACACTTTCCCCCGCACTCCCGCCTATGCATACCATCAGGGAAGACAAGCAAAGGGATTCAGTTAGAACCCAGGCGCTGCTGTCAGTTGGAGGAACTTCTCTGCGCTCAGGATTCCGGAACACATTCTTGTGTGTGGGGGAGTTGTGCAGCCCCACTCCACCCAGATGAATGGGGGCAAAAGTGTTCCCTTTAGGGAGAAGTCCTCTAAGTACTTCCTCAATCGATCAGGGGGCACTCACTGCTACTTGGACTCCAAGCCCAACCCCCAGCTTTCCCTCACATCCCGGACCAGGGAAACACTCGTATTACAAGCTAAGGGATTCTATTAGAACCCAGACGCTGCTGTCATTTTGAGGAGGCCCCACACTAAGGATATCTGAAAGTCTTCGTGTGTGTTCCGGAGGTGGGAAACATATTCCACACATTTTTATGGGGGCACAGGTGTTCCAAAGTTGGGGATTTGGTTTAAACACCTCCACTGCCCATAGAGGGGCACTCGCTAATCCTTGTCTTTAGGGCCCAACCCCCACATTCGCTTAAAGCCCGGCCTAGGTAAACACTCAAGGAAGTCAAGCTAAAGGATTCTCTTAGACCCCAGGTGCTTTTGTCATTTGGAGGAAACTCCCCACATTCAGGATAGAAGAACCCGTCCTCGTTTGTGTGCTGGAGGTGGGGAATCAGAGTCCAGGCATGTTTCAGGTGGCACATGTATTCCTACGTTGCTGGGTGTCGTTAAAATTTCTCAACTTCCCATGTAGATTCATTGGCTAATACTTGGTATTAGAGACGAAACCCCACATTCCACTGCACTCCAGCATAGGCAAACCATCAGGAAAGGCAAGTTAGGGATTCAAGAACACAAGCGCTGCTGACCGTTGGAGGAACGTCCCAAATCTCAGGATTCCGGAACCCAAAATTTTGTGGCGGGTAGATGTGGAGCCAAAATCCAAGTAGATGAATGGGGTCATACTTGTTCCCCATTAGGGAGAAGTCCTGAAAATATTTCCACTTTCCATCGGGGGGCAGTTGCTGCTAATTGGCCCCCAAGCCAAACTCCCATCATTCCCTCTAAGCCCAGGCTAGGGAAACACTCAAGGAAAACAATCTAAGGGATTCTATTAGAACCCAGGCGCTGCTGTCATTTGGAGGAGCCTCCCCACTATCAGGATACCTGACCACGTCTCCGTGTGTGTGCTGCAGGGGGGAAACAGAGGCCACTCATCTTTATGGGGGCACAGGTATTCCAAGTTTGGGGAAGTAGTTTCAAACCCTCCACTGCCCACAGAGATGCACTCTCTAATATTTGGCTTTAGAGCCCATCCCTCACCATCGCTCAATGCTAGGCCTAGGAAAACACTTAGGGAAGTCAAGCTAAGGGATTCTATTCGAACCCAGGTGCTGCTGTCAGTTGGAGGAACCTCCCCACACTCAGAACACCAGAACACTTCTTCGTTTGTGTGCTGGATGTAGGGAAACAGAGTCAAAGCATCTTTCAGGGGGCACAGTTATTTCATGTTGGTGGTTTGTAGGTTAAACACCCACATCCCATGGATACGCTCTCGCTAATACTTGGTTTAGAGCCCAATCCCAACTTTCCCCCACACACCGGCCATGGCAAGCCATCATGGAAGACCATTTAAGGAATTGTATTACAACCCAGGCGCTGCTGTTAGTTGCAGGAACCTCCCCACACTCAAGACATCTGAACCCAATGTCGTGTGTATGCTGCAGGAGGGAAACAGAGTCCACGCATCTTTATGGGGGCACAGGTGTTCCCAGGTTGGGGATATACTTTAACCACCTCCACTGCCAAAATATAGGAACTCGGTAATACTTGGTTTTAGAGCACAACCCCCAATTTCGCTCAGAACCCGGCCAAGGAAAATACTCAGGAATATCAACCTAATGGATCCAATTAGATCCCAGGTGCTACTGTCACTTGCAGGAGCCTCCCCACACTCAGGATACCAGAACACCACCTAGTGTGTGTGCTGAGGCGGGGAAACAGTGTCATTACATATTTCAGGGGACACAGGTATTCCCAAATATTTGGTTGTAGGTTAAACCACTTCAAATCCCGTGGAGAGGCACTCAATAATACTTGGTTTTAGAGCCCAACCCTCACATTCCCCCGCACTCCCGCCTAGGCTAGCCATCAGTGAAGACAAGTTAATGGATTGTATTAGAACCCAGGCCCTGCTGTCAGTTGTAGGTGCCACCCCACACTCAGGAAACATCAACCTGTTTTCGTGTGTGTGCTGGAGGTGGGAAAACAGAGTCCACGCATTTTTGGGGGGCACAGGTGTTCCAAGTTTGGGGATGTATTTTAAACACCTCCAATGCCCATAGAGAGGCACTCGCTATTACTAGTCTTTAGTGCCCAACACCCACCTTCGCTCACAGCCTGGCCAAAGGAAACACTCAGGGAAAGCAAGCCAAGTGATACTATAAGTTCCCAGGTGCTGCTGTCATTTGGAGGTACCTACCCACACACAGTATACCAGAACTGTTCTTCGTGGGTGTGCTGGAGGTGGGGAAAGCAAGACCACGCAATTATATGGGGGGGCATGTGTTTAAAGGTTAGGGATGTAGTTTTAAAATCTCCATGCCAATAGAGAGGCACTCGCTAAAACCTAGCTATAGAGACCAAACCCCACAATAGATCAAAGCCTGGCCTATGTAAATACTCAGGGAACACAAGCTAAGGGATTCTAATAGAACCCAGGTGCTGCTGTCATTTGGAGTAGTCTCCCCATGCTCAGGATTCCAGAAAGCTTCTTTGTGTGTGTACTGTTGGTGGAGAAACAGTGTCCACGCATATTCCAGGGGGCAAAGGAATTCCCTTTTTGGGGGCTGTTGGTTAAACACCTCCAATTCCCATGGAGAGGCACTCATTATTACTTGGATTTAGAGAACAAATCCCACTTTGAACCGCACTCCAGCTAATGCAATCCATCAGGGAACGGAAGCTTAAGGATTCTACTAGAACACTGGCACTGATGTAAGCTGGAGGAACTTTCCCACTCTCATATTCCGGTAGCCAGACTTGTGGGGGTAGGGATTGGTGTATCCGCACTCCACGTAGATGGATGTGGGCACAGGTGTACCCCTTTAGGGAGAATTTATCTAAATACTTCCTCAGTCCATCGGGGGGCACTCGCTACTATTTGGCCTCAAAGCCCAACCCCCAGCTTTCCCTCAGAGCCAGGCCTAGGGAAAAACTCAGGTATTACAAGCTAAAGAATACTATTAGAACCAAGGCGCTGCTGTCACTTGAAAGTGTCGGCCCACACCCAGGATACCTGAGCACGTCTTTGTGTGTGTGTTGGAAGTGGGGAAACAGAGTCCATGCATCTTTATGGGGGCACAGTTATTCCTAGGTAGATGATGTAGTTTAAACACCTTCACTGCCCTTAGAGAGGCACTGGATATTACTTGGCTTTACAGCCCAACCCCCACCTTTGCTCAAAGCCCGGCCTAGGAGAACACTCAAGGAAGTCAAGCTAAGGGATTCTACTAGATCCCTGGTGCTGCTGTTAGTTGGAGGAGCCTCCCCACACTCAGGAAATGAGAACAATTCTTCGCACGTGTGCTGGTGGTGTGGAAACATAGTCCACGCATTTTTTCTGGGGCACAGGTATTCCTAGGTTGGAGGATGTAGGTTAAACACCTCCACATCCCATGGATAGGCACTCGCTAATACTTCGTTTTAGAGCCCAACCTCCAATTTCTCCCGCACTCCTGGCAGGGCAAGCCATCACGGAAGACAAGCTAAGGGATTGTATTGAACCTAGATGCTGCTGTCACATGGAGGAACTTCCCAACACTCAGGACTCCGGAGACAATCTTGTGTATGGGGGAGGTGTGCAGCCCCAATCCACGCAGATGAATGGTGACACAGGTGTTCCCCGGTAGGGGAGTTCCCTAAGTAAATCCTCAGTCAATCGGTTGGCACAAGCTGCTACTTGGCCTCCAAGCACAACCCCCAGCTTTCGCTCGCAGCCCGGCCTAGGGAAACACTCAGGGAATACAAGCTGAGTTATTCTATTCGAACGCAGGCGCTGCTGTCAGTTGGAGGAACTTCCACACACTCAGGATTCCGGATCCCAGCCTTGTGTGAGGGGGAGTTGTGGAGACCCAGTACACGCAGATGAATGGGGGCACAGGTGTTCCATTTTAGGGTGAAATCCTCTAAGTACTTTCCCAATAAATCAGGGGGCACTCGTTGGTACATGGACTTCAAGCCCAAACCCCACTTTCCCCCACACTCCAGCCTAGGCATGCTATCAGGGAAGACAAGCTTTGGGATTCTATTAGAACTCAGGCGCTGCTGTCAGTTGGAGGAGTCTCCCCATACTCAGGATACCTGAACAAGTCTTTATGTGTATGATGGATTTGGGGATACATAGTCCACACAACTTTATGGGGCACAGGTGTTCCCAGGGAGGGAATGTACTTTAAACACCTCCACTGCCCATAGAGAAGCACTCGCTATTACTTGGCTTTAGAGCCCAACCCCCACCTTCGCTCCCAGCCGGTCCTTGGAAAACACACAGGGAAGTCAACCTAAGGGATCCTATTAGATCCCAGATGCTGCTGTCAGTTGGAGGTGCCTCCCCACACTCAGGATACCAGAACACTTCTTCATGTGTGTGCTGGAGGTGGGGAAAGAGAGTCCACGCATTTTTCAAGGAGCACAGGTGTTCCCAGTTTGTGGGTTTTTGGTTAATATCCTCCACTTCCCATGAAGAAGCACTCGCTAATACTTGGATATAAAGCCCAACCCCCACTTTCCCCCGCACTCCGTATCAGGCAACCAAACAGGGAAGACAAGTTAAGCGATTTTATTAGAACCCAGGCCCTGCTGTCAGTTGGAGGAGGCTGCCCACTTTCAGGATAACTGTGCAAGTGTTCGTGTGTGTGCTGGAGGTCTGGAAACAGACTCCACGGATCTATATGGGGGCACAGGTGTTCCCAGGTTAGGGATGTAGTTTAAAAACCTCCACTAACCATAGAGAGGTACTCGCAAATACTTGGTTTGGATCCGAAACCACACTTTCCCCCGCACTCCCGCCTATGCATACCATCAGGGAAGACAAGCAAAGGGATTCAGTTAGAACCCAGGCGCTGCTGTCAGTTGGAGGAACTTCTCTGCGCTCAGGATTCCGGAACACATTCTTGTGTGTGGGGGAGTTGTGCAGCCCCACTCCACCCAGATGAATGGGGGCAAAAGTGTTCCCTTTAGGGAGAAGTCCTCTAAGTACTTCCTCAATCGATCAGGGGGCACTCACTGCTACTTGGACTCCAAGCCCAACCCCCAGCTTTCCCTCACATCCCGGACCAGGGAAACACTCGTATTACAAGCTAAGGGATTCTATTAGAACCCAGACGCTGCTGTCATTTTGAGGAGGCCCCACACTAAGGATATCTGAAAGTCTTCGTGTGTGTTCCGGAGGTGGGAAACATATTCCACACATTTTTATGGGGGCACAGGTGTTCCAAAGTTGGGGATTTGGTTTAAACACCTCCACTGCCCATAGAGGGGCACTCGCTAATCCTTGTCTTTAGGGCCCAACCCCCACATTCGCTTAAAGCCCGGCCTAGGTAAACACTCAAGGAAGTCAAGCTAAAGGATTCTCTTAGACCCCAGGTGCTTTTGTCATTTGGAGGAAACTCCCCACATTCAGGATAGAAGAACCCGTCCTCGTTTGTGTGCTGGAGGTGGGGAATCAGAGTCCAGGCATGTTTCAGGTGGCACATGTATTCCTACGTTGCTGGGTGTCGTTAAAATTTCTCAACTTCCCATGTAGATTCATTGGCTAATACTTGGTATTAGAGACGAAACCCCACATTCCACTGCACTCCAGCATAGGCAAACCATCAGGAAAGGCAAGTTAGGGATTCAAGAACACAAGCGCTGCTGACCGTTGGAGGAACGTCCCAAATCTCAGGATTCCGGAACCCAAAATTTTGTGGCGGGTAGATGTGGAGCCAAAATCCAAGTAGATGAATGGGGTCATACTTGTTCCCCATTAGGGAGAAGTCCTGAAAATATTTCCACTTTCCATCGGGGGGCAGTTGCTGCTAATTGGCCCCCAAGCCAAACTCCCATCATTCCCTCTAAGCCCAGGCTAGGGAAACACTCAAGGAAAACAATCTAAGGGATTCTATTAGAACCCAGGCGCTGCTGTCATTTGGAGGAGCCTCCCCACTATCAGGATACCTGACCACGTCTCCGTGTGTGTGCTGCAGGGGGGAAACAGAGGCCACTCATCTTTATGGGGGCACAGGTATTCCAAGTTTGGGGAAGTAGTTTCAAACCCTCCACTGCCCACAGAGATGCACTCTCTAATATTTGGCTTTAGAGCCCATCCCTCACCATCGCTCAATGCTAGGCCTAGGAAAACACTTAGGGAAGTCAAGCTAAGGGATTCTATTCGAACCCAGGTGCTGCTGTCAGTTGGAGGAACCTCCCCACACTCAGAACACCAGAACACTTCTTCGTTTGTGTGCTGGATGTAGGGAAACAGAGTCAAAGCATCTTTCAGGGGGCACAGTTATTTCATGTTGGTGGTTTGTAGGTTAAACACCCACATCCCATGGATACGCTCTCGCTAATACTTGGTTTAGAGCCCAATCCCAACTTTCCCCCACACACCGGCCATGGCAAGCCATCATGGAAGACCATTTAAGGAATTGTATTACAACCCAGGCGCTGCTGTTAGTTGCAGGAACCTCCCCACACTCAAGACATCTGAACCCAATGTCGTGTGTATGCTGCAGGAGGGAAACAGAGTCCACGCATCTTTATGGGGGCACAGGTGTTCCCAGGTTGGGGATATACTTTAACCACCTCCACTGCCAAAATATAGGAACTCGGTAATACTTGGTTTTAGAGCACAACCCCCAATTTCGCTCAGAACCCGGCCAAGGAAAATACTCAGGAATATCAACCTAATGGATCCAATTAGATCCCAGGTGCTACTGTCACTTGCAGGAGCCTCCCCACACTCAGGATACCAGAACACCACCTAGTGTGTGTGCTGAGGCGGGGAAACAGTGTCATTACATATTTCAGGGGACACAGGTATTCCCAAATATTTGGTTGTAGGTTAAACCACTTCAAATCCCGTGGAGAGGCACTCAATAATACTTGGTTTTAGAGCCCAACCCTCACATTCCCCCGCACTCCCGCCTAGGCTAGCCATCAGTGAAGACAAGTTAATGGATTGTATTAGAACCCAGGCCCTGCTGTCAGTTGTAGGTGCCACCCCACACTCAGGAAACATCAACCTGTTTTCGTGTGTGTGCTGGAGGTGGGAAAACAGAGTCCACGCATTTTTGGGGGGCACAGGTGTTCCAAGTTTGGGGATGTATTTTAAACACCTCCAATGCCCATAGAGAGGCACTCGCTATTACTAGTCTTTAGTGCCCAACACCCACCTTCGCTCACAGCCTGGCCAAAGGAAACACTCAGGGAAAGCAAGCCAAGTGATACTATAAGTTCCCAGGTGCTGCTGTCATTTGGAGGTACCTACCCACACACAGTATACCAGAACTGTTCTTCGTGGGTGTGCTGGAGGTGGGGAAAGCAAGACCACGCAATTATATGGGGGGGCATGTGTTTAAAGGTTAGGGATGTAGTTTTAAAATCTCCATGCCAATAGAGAGGCACTCGCTAAAACCTAGCTATAGAGACCAAACCCCACAATAGATCAAAGCCTGGCCTATGTAAATACTCAGGGAACACAAGCTAAGGGATTCTAATAGAACCCAGGTGCTGCTGTCATTTGGAGTAGTCTCCCCATGCTCAGGATTCCAGAAAGCTTCTTTGTGTGTGTACTGTTGGTGGAGAAACAGTGTCCACGCATATTCCAGGGGGCAAAGGAATTCCCTTTTTGGGGGCTGTTGGTTAAACACCTCCAATTCCCATGGAGAGGCACTCATTATTACTTGGATTTAGAGAACAAATCCCACTTTGAACCGCACTCCAGCTAATGCAATCCATCAGGGAACGGAAGCTTAAGGATTCTACTAGAACACTGGCACTGATGTAAGCTGGAGGAACTTTCCCACTCTCATATTCCGGTAGCCAGACTTGTGGGGGTAGGGATTGGTGTATCCGCACTCCACGTAGATGGATGTGGGCACAGGTGTACCCCTTTAGGGAGAATTTATCTAAATACTTCCTCAGTCCATCGGGGGGCACTCGCTACTATTTGGCCTCAAAGCCCAACCCCCAGCTTTCCCTCAGAGCCAGGCCTAGGGAAAAACTCAGGTATTACAAGCTAAAGAATACTATTAGAACCAAGGCGCTGCTGTCACTTGAAAGTGTCGGCCCACACCCAGGATACCTGAGCACGTCTTTGTGTGTGTGTTGGAAGTGGGGAAACAGAGTCCATGCATCTTTATGGGGGCACAGTTATTCCTAGGTAGATGATGTAGTTTAAACACCTTCACTGCCCTTAGAGAGGCACTGGATATTACTTGGCTTTACAGCCCAACCCCCACCTTTGCTCAAAGCCCGGCCTAGGAGAACACTCAAGGAAGTCAAGCTAAGGGATTCTACTAGATCCCTGGTGCTGCTGTTAGTTGGAGGAGCCTCCCCACACTCAGGAAATGAGAACAATTCTTCGCACGTGTGCTGGTGGTGTGGAAACATAGTCCACGCATTTTTTCTGGGGCACAGGTATTCCTAGGTTGGAGGATGTAGGTTAAACACCTCCACATCCCATGGATAGGCACTCGCTAATACTTCGTTTTAGAGCCCAACCTCCAATTTCTCCCGCACTCCTGGCAGGGCAAGCCATCACGGAAGACAAGCTAAGGGATTGTATTGAACCTAGATGCTGCTGTCACATGGAGGAACTTCCCAACACTCAGGACTCCGGAGACAATCTTGTGTATGGGGGAGGTGTGCAGCCCCAATCCACGCAGATGAATGGTGACACAGGTGTTCCCCGGTAGGGGAGTTCCCTAAGTAAATCCTCAGTCAATCGGTTGGCACAAGCTGCTACTTGGCCTCCAAGCACAACCCCCAGCTTTCGCTCGCAGCCCGGCCTAGGGAAACACTCAGGGAATACAAGCTGAGTTATTCTATTCGAACGCAGGCGCTGCTGTCAGTTGGAGGAACTTCCACACACTCAGGATTCCGGATCCCAGCCTTGTGTGAGGGGGAGTTGTGGAGACCCAGTACACGCAGATGAATGGGGGCACAGGTGTTCCATTTTAGGGTGAAATCCTCTAAGTACTTTCCCAATAAATCAGGGGGCACTCGTTGGTACATGGACTTCAAGCCCAAACCCCACTTTCCCCCACACTCCAGCCTAGGCATGCTATCAGGGAAGACAAGCTTTGGGATTCTATTAGAACTCAGGCGCTGCTGTCAGTTGGAGGAGTCTCCCCATACTCAGGATACCTGAACAAGTCTTTATGTGTATGATGGATTTGGGGATACATAGTCCACACAACTTTATGGGGCACAGGTGTTCCCAGGGAGGGAATGTACTTTAAACACCTCCACTGCCCATAGAGAAGCACTCGCTATTACTTGGCTTTAGAGCCCAACCCCCACCTTCGCTCCCAGCCGGTCCTTGGAAAACACACAGGGAAGTCAACCTAAGGGATCCTATTAGATCCCAGATGCTGCTGTCAGTTGGAGGTGCCTCCCCACACTCAGGATACCAGAACACTTCTTCATGTGTGTGCTGGAGGTGGGGAAAGAGAGTCCACGCATTTTTCAAGGAGCACAGGTGTTCCCAGTTTGTGGGTTTTTGGTTAATATCCTCCACTTCCCATGAAGAAGCACTCGCTAATACTTGGATATAAAGCCCAACCCCCACTTTCCCCCGCACTCCGTATCAGGCAACCAAACAGGGAAGACAAGTTAAGCGATTTTATTAGAACCCAGGCCCTGCTGTCAGTTGGAGGAGGCTGCCCACTTTCAGGATAACTGTGCAAGTGTTCGTGTGTGTGCTGGAGGTCTGGAAACAGACTCCACGGATCTATATGGGGGCACAGGTGTTCCCAGGTTAGGGATGTAGTTTAAAAACCTCCACTAACCATAGAGAGGTACTCGCAAATACTTGGTTTGGATCCGGAACCACACTTTCCCCCGCACTCCCGCCTATGCATACCATCAGGGAAGACAAGCAAAGGGATTCAGTTAGAACCCAGGCGCTGCTGTCAGTTGGAGGAACTTCTCTGCGCTCAGGATTCCGGAACACATTCTTGTGTGTGGGGGAGTTGTGCAGCCCCACTCCACCCAGATGAATGGGGGCAAAAGTGTTCCCTTTAGGGAGAAGTCCTCTAAGTACTTCCTCAATCGATCAGGGGGCACTCACTGCTACTTGGACTCCAAGCCCAACCCCCAGCTTTCCCTCACATCCCGGACCAGGGAAACACTCGTATTACAAGCTAAGGGATTCTATTAGAACCCAGACGCTGCTGTCATTTTGAGGAGGCCCCACACTAAGGATATCTGAAAGTCTTCGTGTGTGTTCCGGAGGTGGGAAACATATTCCACACATTTTTATGGGGGCACAGGTGTTCCAAAGTTGGGGATTTGGTTTAAACACCTCCACTGCCCATAGAGGGGCACTCGCTAATCCTTGTCTTTAGGGCCCAACCCCCACATTCGCTTAAAGCCCGGCCTAGGTAAACACTCAAGGAAGTCAAGCTAAAGGATTCTCTTAGACCCCAGGTGCTTTTGTCATTTGGAGGAAACTCCCCACATTCAGGATAGAAGAACCCGTCCTCGTTTGTGTGCTGGAGGTGGGGAATCAGAGTCCAGGCATGTTTCAGGTGGCACATGTATTCCTACGTTGCTGGGTGTCGTTAAAATTTCTCAACTTCCCATGTAGATTCATTGGCTAATACTTGGTATTAGAGACGAAACCCCACATTCCACTGCACTCCAGCATAGGCAAACCATCAGGAAAGGCAAGTTAGGGATTCAAGAACACAAGCGCTGCTGACCGTTGGAGGAACGTCCCAAATCTCAGGATTCCGGAACCCAAAATTTTGTGGCGGGTAGATGTGGAGCCAAAATCCAAGTAGATGAATGGGGTCATACTTGTTCCCCATTAGGGAGAAGTCCTGAAAATATTTCCACTTTCCATCGGGGGGCAGTTGCTGCTAATTGGCCCCCAAGCCAAACTCCCATCATTCCCTCTAAGCCCAGGCTAGGGAAACACTCAAGGAAAACAATCTAAAGGATTCTATTAGAACCCAGGCGCTGCTGTCATTTGGAGGAGCCTCCCCACTATCAGGATACCTGACCACGTCTCCGTGTGTGTGCTGCAGGGGGGAAACAGAGGCCACTCATCTTTATGGGGGCACAGGTGTTCCAAGTTTGGGGAAGTAGTTTCAAACCCTCCACTGCCCACAGAGATGCACTCTCTAATATTTGGCTTTAGAGCCCATCCCTCACCATCGCTCAATGCTAGGCCTAGGAAAACACTTAGGGAGTTCAAGCTAAGGGATTCTATTCGAACCCAGGTGCTGCTGTCAGTTGGAGGAACCTCCCCACACTCAGAACACCAGAAAACTTCTTCGTTTGTGTGCTGGATGTAGGGAAACAGAGTCAAAGCATCTTTCAGGGGGCACAGTTATTTCATTTTGGTGGTTTGTAGGTTAAACACCCACATCCCATGGATACGCTCTCGCTAATACTTGGTTTAGAGCCCAATCCCAACTTTCCCCCACACACCGGCCATGGCAAGCCATCATGGAAGACCATTTAAGGAATTGTATTACAACCCAGGCGCTGCTGTTAGTTGCAGGAACCTCCCCACACTCAAGACATCTGAACCCAATGTCGTGTGTATGCTGCAGGAGGGAAACAGAGTCCACGCATCTTTATGGGGGCACAGGTGTTCCCAGGTTGGGGATATACTTTAACCACCTCCACTGCCAAAATATAGGAACTCGGTAATACTTGGTTTTAGAGCACAACCCCCAATTTCGCTCACAACCCGGCCAAGGAAAATACTCAGGAATATCAACCTAATGGATCCAATTAGATCCCAGGTGCTACTGTCACTTGCAGGAGCCTCCCCACACTCAGGATACCAGAACACCACCTAGTGTGTGTGCTGAGGCGGGGAAACAGTGTCATTACATATTTCAGGGGACACAGGTATTCCCAAATATTTGGTTGTAGGTTAAACCACTTCAAATCCCGTGGAGAGGCACTCAATAATACTTGGTTTTAGAGCCCAACCCTCACATTCCCCCGCACTCCCGCCTAGGCTAGCCATCAGTGAAGACAAGTTAATGGATTGTATTAGAACCCAGGCCCTGCTGTCAGTTGTAGGTGCCACCCCACACTCAGGAAACATCAACCTGTTTTCGTGTGTGTGCTGGAGGTGGGAAAACAGAGTCCACGCATTTTTGGGGGGCACAGGTGTTCCAAGTTTGGGGATGTATTTTAAACACCTCCAATGCCCATAGAGAGGCACTCGCTATTACTAGTCTTTAGTGCCCAACACCCACCTTCGCTCACAGCCTGGCCAAAGGAAACACTCAGGGAAAGCAAGCCAAGTGATACTATAAGTTCCCAGGTGCTGCTGTCATTTGGAGGTACCTACCCACACACAGTATACCAGAACTGTTCTTCGTGGGTGTGCTGGAGGTGGGGAAAGCAAGACCACGCAATTATATGGGGGGGCATGTGTTTAAAGGTTAGGGATGTAGTTTTAAAATCTCCATGCCAATAGAGAGGCACTCGCTAAAACCTAGCTATAGAGACCAAACCCCACAATAGATCAAAGCCTGGCCTATGTAAATACTCAGGGAACACAAGCTAAGGGATTCTAATAGAACCCAGGTGCTGCTGTCATTTGGAGTAGTCTCCCCATGCTCAGGATTCCAGAAAGCTTCTTCGTGTGTGTACTGTTGGTGGAGAAACAGTGTCCACGCATATTCCAGGGGGCAAAGGAATTCCCTTTTTGGGGGCTGTTGGTTAAACACCTCCAATTCCCATGGAGAGGCACTCATTATTACTTGGATTTAGAGAACAAATCCCACTTTGAACCGCACTCCAGCTAATGCAATCCATCAGGGAACGGAAGCTTAAGGATTCTACTAGAACACTGGCACTGATGTAAGCTGGAGGAACTTTCCCACTCTCATATTCCGGTAGCCAGACTTGTGGGGGTAGGGATTGGTGTATCCGCACTCCACGTAGATGGATGTGGGCACAGGTGTACCCCTTTAGGGAGAATTTATCTAAATACTTCCTCAGTCCATCGGGGGGCACTCGCTACTATTTGGCCTCAAAGCCCAACCCCCAGCTTTCCCTCAGAGCCAGGCCTAGGGAAAAACTCAGGTATTACAAGCTAAAGAATACTATTAGAACCAAGGCGCTGCTGTCACTTGAAAGTGTCGGCCCACACTCAGGATACCTGAGCACGTCTTTGTGTGTGTGTTGGAAGTGGGGAAACAGAGTCCATGCATCTTTATGGGGGCACAGTTATTCCTAGGTAGATGATGTAGTTTAAACACCTTCACTGCCCTTAGAGAGGCACTGGATATTACTTGGCTTTACAGCCCAACCCCCACCTTTGCTCAAAGCCCGGCCTAGGAGAACACTCAAGGAAGTCAAGCTAAGGGATTCTACTAGATCCCTGGTGCTGCTGTTAGTTGGAGGAGCCTCCCCACACTCAGGAAATGAGAACAATTCTTCGCACGTGTGCTGGTGGTGTGGAAACATAGTCCACGCATTTTTTCTGGGGCACAGGTATTCCTAGGTTGGAGGATGTAGGTTAAACACCTCCACATCCCATGGATAGGCACTCGCTAATACTTCGTTTTAGAGCCCAACCTCCAATTTCTCCCGCACTCCTGGCAGGGCAAGCCATCACGGAAGACAAGCTAAGGGATTGTATTGAACCTAGATGCTGCTGTCACATGGAGGAACTTCCCAACACTCAGGACTCCGGAGACAATCTTGTGTATGGGGGAGGTGTGCAGCCCCAATCCACGCAGATGAATGGTGACACAGGTGTTCCCCGGTAGGGGAGTTCCCTAAGTAAATCCTCAGTCAATCGGTTGGCACAAGCTGCTACTTGGCCTCCAAGCACAACCCCCAGCTTTCGCTCGCAGCCCGGCCTAGGGAAACACTCAGGGAATACAAGCTGAGTTATTCTATTCGAACGCAGGCGCTGCTGTCAGTTGGAGGAACTTCCACACACTCAGGATTCCGGATCCCAGCCTTGTGTGAGGGGGAGTTGTGGAGACCCAGTACACGCAGATGAATGGGGGCACAGGTGTTCCATTTTAGGGTGAAATCCTCTAAGTACTTTCCCAATAAATCAGGGGGCACTCGTTGGTACATGGACTTCAAGCCCAAACCCCACTTTCCCCCACACTCCAGCCTAGGCATGCTATCAGGGAAGACAAGCTTTGGGATTCTATTAGAACTCAGGCGCTGCTGTCAGTTGGAGGAGTCTCCCCATACTCAGGATACCTGAACAAGTCTTTATGTGTATGATGGATTTGGGGATACATAGTCCACACAACTTTATGGGGCACAGGTGTTCCCAGGGAGGGAATGTACTTTAAACACCTCCACTGCCCATAGAGAGGCACTCGCTATTACTTGGCTTTAGAGCCCAACCCCCACCTTCGCTCCCAGCCGGTCCTTGGAAAACACACAGGGAAGTCAACCTAAGGGATCCTATTAGATCCCAGATGCTGCTGTCAGTTGGAGGTGCCTCCCCACACTCAGGATACCAGAACACTTCTTCATGTGTGTGCTGGAGGTGGGGAAAGAGAGTCCACGCATTTTTCAAGGAGCACAGGTGTTCCCAGTTTGTGGGTTTTTGGTTAATATCCTCCACTTCCCATGAAGAAGCACTCGCTAATACTTGGATTTAAAGCCCAACCCCCACTTTCCCCCGCACTCCGTATCAGGCAACCAAACAGGGAAGACAAGTTAAGCGATTTTATTAGAACCCAGGCCCTGCTGTCAGTTGGAGGAGGCTGCCCACTTTCAGGATAACTGTGCAAGTGTTCGTGTGTGTCCTGGAGGTCTGGAAACAGACTCCACGTATCTATATGGGGGCACAGGTGTTCCCAGGTTAGGGATGTAGTTTAAAAACCTCCACTAACCATAGAGAGGTACTCGCAAATACTTGGTTTGGATCCCAAACTACACTTTCCCCCGCACTCCCGCCTAGGCATACCATCAGGGAAGACAAGCAAATGGATTCAGTTAGAACCCAGGTGCTGCTGTCAGTTGGAGGAAGTTCTCTGCACTCAGGATTCCAGAACACATTCTTGTGTGTGGGGGAGTTGTGCAGCCCCACTCCACCCAGATGAATGGGGGCAAAAGTGTTCCCTTTAGGGAGAAGTCCTCTAAGTACTTCCTCAATCGATCAGGGGGCACTCACTGCTACTTGGACTCCAAGCCCAACCCCCAGCTTTCCCTCACATCCCGGACCAGGGAAACACTCGTATTACAAGCTAAGGGATTCTATTAGAACCCAGACGCTGCTGTCATTTTGAGGAGCCCCACAAAATAAGATTTCTGAAAGTCTTCGTGTGTTTTCTGGAGGTGGGAAAGATATTCCACGCATTTTTATGGGGGCACAGGTGTTCCAAAGTTGGGGATTTGGTTTAAACACCTCCACTGCCCATAGAGGGGCACTCGCTAATCCTTGTCTTTAGGGCCCAACCCCCACATTCGCTTACAGCCCGGCCTAGGTAAACACTCAAGGAAGTCAAGCTAACGGATTCTATTAGACCTTAGGTGCTGCTGTCATTTGGAGGAATCTCCCCACATTCAGGATAGAAGAACACTTCCTCGTTTGTGTGCTGGAGGTGGGGAAACAGAGTCCAGGCATCTTTCAGGTGGCACATGTATTCCTACTTTGCTGGTTGTAGTTAAATTTTCTCAACTTCACATGTAGATGCATTGGCTAATACTTGGTATTAGAGACGAAATCCCACATTCCCCTGCACTCCAGCATAGGCAAACCATCAGGGAAGGCAAGTTAAGGGATTCAAGAAGACAAGCGCTGCTGACAGTAGGAGGAACGTCCCAAAACTCAGGTTTCCGGAACCCAACACTTTGTGGCGGGGAGATGTGGAGCCAAAATCCAAGTAGGTGAATGGGGTCACACTTGTTCCCCATTAGGGAGAAGTCCTGTAAGTACTTCCACATTCCATCGGGGGGCAGTTGCTGCTACTTGGCCTCCAAGCTATACTCCCAGGTTCCCCTCTCTGCCCGGCCTAGGGATACACTCAAGGAAAACAATCTAAGGGATTCTATTAGAACCCAGGCGCCTCTGTCATTTGGAGGAGCCTCCCCACTATCAGGATACCTGACCACGTCTCCGTGTGTGTGCTGCAGAGGGGAGACAGAGTCCACTCATATTTATGGGGGCACAGGTGTTCCAAGGTTGGGGAAGTAGTTTCAAACCCTCCACTGCCCACAGAGATGCACTCTCTAATACTTGGCTTTAGAGCCCATCCCACACCATCCCTCACTGCTAGGCCTAGGAAAACACTTAGGGAAGTCAAGCTAAGGGATTCTAATCGAACACAGGTGCTGCTGTCATTTGGAGGAACTTCCGCACACTCAGAACACCAGAACACTTCTTCGTGTGTGTGCTGGATGTAGGGAAACTGAGTCAAAGCATCTTTCAGGGGGCACAGTTATTTCATGTTGGTGGTTTGTAGGTTAAACACCCACATCCCATGGATAGGCTCTCGCTAATACTTGGTTTAGAGCCCAATCCCAACTTTCCCCCGCACACCGGCCATGGCAAGCCATCATGGAAGACCAGTTAAGGTAATGTATTAAAACCCAGGCGCTGCTGTTTGTTGCAGGAACCTCCCCACACTCAAGACATCTGAACCCAATGTCGTGTGTGTGCTGCAGGAGGGAAACAGAGTCCACGCATCTTTATGGGGGCACAGGTGTTCCCAGTTTGGGGATATACTTTAACCACCTCCACTGCCAAAATATAGGAACTCGCTAATACTTGGTTTTAGAGCACAACCCCCAATTTCGCTCAGAACCCGGCCAAGGAAAATACTCAGGAATATCAACCTAATGGATCCAATTAGATCCCAGGTGCTACTGTCACTTGCAGGAGCCTCCCCACACTGAGGATAGCAGAACACCACCTAGTGTGTGTGCTGAAGGCGGGGAAACAGTGTCCTTGCATCTTTCAGGGGGCACAGGTAATCCCAAATATTTGGTTGTAGGTTAAACCACTTCAAATCCCGTGGAGAGGCACTCAATAATACTTGGATTTAGAGCCCAACCCTCACATTCCCCCGCACTCCCGCCTAGGCTAGCCATCAGTGAAGACAAGTTAATGGATTGTATTAGAACCCAGGCCTTGCTGTCAGTTGTAGGTGCCTCCCCACACTCAGTAAACCTCAACCAGCTTTCGTGTGTGTGTAGGAGGTGGGGAAACAGAGTCCACGCATTTTTGGGGGGGCACAGGTGTTCCAAGTTTAGGGATGAATATTAAACACCTCCATTGCTCATAGAGAGGAACTCGCTATTACTATTCTTTAGTGCCCAACACCCACCTTCGCTCACAGCCTGGCCAAAGAAACACTCAGGGAAAGCAAGCCAAGTGATATTATAAAGTCCCAGGTGCTGCTGTCATTTGGAGGTGCCTACCCACACTAAGTATACCAGAACTGTTCTTCGTGGGTGTGCTGGAGGTGGAGAAAGGGAGACCACGCATGTATAAGGGGGGCAGGTGTTCAAAGGTTAGGGATGTAGTTTTAAAATCTCCATGCCAATAGAGAGGCACTCGCTAAAACCTAGCTATAGAGACCAAACCCCACAATAGATCAAAGCCTGGCCTATGTAAATACTCAGGGAACACAAGCTAAGGGATTCTAATAGAACCCAGGTGCTGCTGTCATTTGGAGTATCTCCCCATGCTCAGGATTCCAGAAAGCTTCTTCGTGTGTGTACTGTTGGTGGAGAAACAGTGTCCACGCATATTCCAGGGGGCAAAGGTGTTCCCATGTTGGGGGTTGTTGGTTATACACCTCCAATTCCCATAGAGATGCACTCATTATTACTTGGATTTAGAGAACAAATCCCACTTTGAACCGCACTCCAGCTAATGCAATCCATCAGGGAAGAGAAGCTTAAGGATTCTACTAGAACACTGGCACTAATGTATGCTGGAGGAACTTTCCCATTCTCATATTCCGGTAGCAAGACTTGTGGGGGGAGGGATTTGTGTATCCGCACTCCACGTAGATGGATGTGGGCACAGGTGTACACCTTTATGTAGAATTAATCTAAATACTTCCTCAGTCCATCGGGGGGCACTCGCTACTATTTGGCCTCAAAGCCCAACCCCCAGCTTTCCCTCAGAGCCAGGCCTAGGGAACAACTCAGTTATTACAAGCTAAAGAATACTATTAGAACCCAGGCGCTGCTGTCACTTGAAAGTGCCGGCCCACACTCAGGATACCTGAGCACGTCTTTGTGTGTGTGTTGGAAGTGGGGAAACAGAGTCCATGCATCTTTATGGGGGCACAGTTATTCCTAGGTAGATGATGTAGTTTAAACACCTTCACTGCCCTTAGAGAGGCACTGGATATTACTTGGTTTTACAGCCCAACCCCCACCTTCGCTCAAAGCCCGGCCTAGGAGAACACTCAAGGAAGTCAAGCTAAGGGATTCTACTAGATCCCTGGTGCTGCTGTTAGTTGGAGGAGCCTCCCCACACTCAGGAAACGAGAACAATTCTTCGCACGTGTGCTGGTGGTGTGGAAACAGAGTCCACGCATTTTTCCTGGGGCACAGGTATTCCTAGGTTGGAGGATGTAGGTTAAACACCTCCACATCCCATGGATAGGCACTCGCTAATACTTCGTTTTAGAGCCCAACCTCCAATTTCTCCCGCACTCCTGGCAGGGCAAGCCATCACGGAAGACAAGCTAAGGGATTGTATTGAACCTAGATGCTGCTGTCACATGGAGGAACTTCCCAACACTCAGGACTCCGGAGACACTCTTGTGTGGGGGGGAGGTGTGCAGCCCCAATCCACGCAGATGAATGGTGACACAGGTGTTCCCCGGTAGGGGAGTTCCCTAAGTAATTCCTCAGTCAATCGGTTGGCACAAGCTGCTACTTGGCCTCCAAGCACAACCCCCAGCTTTCGCTCGCAGCCCGGCCTAGGGAAACACTCAGGGAATACAAGCTGAGTTATTCTATTCAAACGCAGGCGCTGCTGTCAGTTGGAGGAACTTCCACACACTCAGGATTCCGGATCCCAGCCTTGTGTGTGGGGGAGTTGTGGAGACCCAGTACACGCAGATGAATGGGGGCACAGGTGTTCCATTTTAGGGTGAAATCCTCTAAGTAATTTCCCAGTAAATCAGGGGGCACTCGTTGGTACATGGACTTCAAGCCCAAACCCCACTTTCCCCCACACTCCAGCCTAGGCATGCTATCAGGGAAGACAAGCTTTGGGATTCTATTAGAACCCAGGCGCTGCTGTCAGTTTGAGGAGTCTCCCCATAATCAGGATACCTGAAAAAGTCTTTATGTGTATGATGGTTTTGGGGATACATTGTCCACACAACTTTATGGGGCACAGGTGTTCCCAGGGAGGGAATGTACTTTAAACACCTCCACTGCCCATAGAGAGGCACTCGCTATTACTTGGCTTTAGAGCCCAACCCCCACCTTCGCTCCCAGCCGGTCCTTGGAAAACACACAGGGAAGTCAACCTAAGGGATCCTATTAGATCCCAGATGCTGCTGTCAGTTGGAGGTGCCTCCCCACACTCAGGATACCAGAACACTTCTTCATGTGTGTGCTGGAGGTGGGGAAAGAGTGTCCACGCATTTTTCAAGGAGCACAGGTGTTCCCAGGTTGTGGGTTTTTGGTTAATAACCTCCACTTCCCATGAAGATGCACTCGCTAATACTTGGATTTAAAGCCCAACCCCCACTTTCCCCCGCACTCCGTATCAGGCAACCAAACAGGGAAGACAAGTTAAGCGATTTTATTAGAACCCAGGCCCTGCTGTCAGTTGGAGGAGGCTGCCCACTCTCAGGATAACTGTGCAAGTGTTCGTGTGTGTGCTGGAGGTCTGGAAACAGACTCCACGGATCTATATGGGGGCACAGGTGTTCCCAGGTTAGGGATGTAGTTTAAAAACCTCCACTAACCATAGAGAGGTACTCGCAAATACTTGGTTTGGATCCGGAACCACACTTTCCCCCGCACTCCCGCCTATGCATACCATCAGGGAAGACAAGCAAAGGGATTCAGTTAGAACCCAGGCGCTGCTGTCAGTTGGAGGAACTTCTCTGCGCTCAGGATTCCGGAACACATTCTTGTGTGTGGGGGAGTTGTGCAGCCCCACTCCACCCAGATGAATGGGGGCAAAAGTGTTCCCTTTAGGGAGAAGTCCTCTAAGTACTTCCTCAATCGATCAGGGGGCACTCACTGCTACTTGGACTCCAAGCCCAACCCCCAGCTTTCCCTCACATCCCGGACCAGGGAAACACTCGTATTACAAGCTAAGGGATTCTATTAGAACCCAGACGCTGCTGTCATTTTGAGGAGCCTCCCCCCACACTAAGGATATCTGAAAGTCTTCGTGTGTATTCTGGAGGTGGGAAAGATATTCCGCGCATTTTCATGGGGGCACAGGTGTTCCAAATTTGGGGATTTGGTTTAAACACCTCCACTGCCCATAGAGGGGCACTTGCTAATCCTTGTCTTTAGGGCCCGACCCCCACATTCGCTCACAGCCCGGACTAGGTAAACACTCAAGGAAGTCAAGCTAACGGATTCTATTAGACCTCAGGTGCTGCTGTCATTTGGAGGAAACTCCCCACATTCAGGATAGAAGAGCACTTCCTCGTTTGTGTGCTGGAGGTGGGGAAACAGAGTCCAGGCATCTTTCAGGTGGCACATGTATTCCTACGTTGCTGGTTGTAGTTAAAATTTCTCAACTTCACATGTAGATGCATTGGCTAATTCTTGGTATTAGAGCCGAAATCCCACATTCCCCTGCACTCCAGCATCTGCAAACCATCAGGGAAGGCAAGTTAAGGGTTTCAAGAACACAAGCACTGCTGACATTAGGAGGAACGTCCCAAAACTCAGGATTCCGGAACCCAACACTTTGTGGCGTGGAGATGTGGAGCCAAAATCCAAGTAGATGAATGGGGTCACACTTGTTCCCCATTAGGGAGAAGTCCTCTAAATACTTCCACATTCCATCGGGGGGCAGTTGCTGCTACTTGGCCTCCAAGCCAAACTCCCAGCTTTCCGTCTAAGCCCGGCCTAGGGAAACACTCAAGGAAAACAATCTAAGGGATTCTATTAGAACCCAGGCGCTGCTGTCATGTGGAGGAGCCTCCCCACTATCAGGATACCTGACCACGTCTCCGTGTGTGTGCTGCAGGGGGGAATCAGAGTCCACTCATCTTTATGGGGGCACAGGTGTTCCAAGTTTGGGGAAGTAGTTTCAAACCCTGCACTGCCCACAGGGATGCACTCTCTTATACTTGGCTTTAGAGCCCATCCCCCACCATCGCTCACTGCTAGGCCTAGGAAAACACTTAGGGAAGTCAAGCTAAGGGATTCTATTCGAACCCAGGTGCTGCTGTCAGTTGGAGGAACCTCCCCACACTCAGAACAGCAGAACACTTCTTCGTGTGTGTGTTGGAAGTGGGGAAACAGAGTCCATGCTTTTTTCATGGGGCACAGGTATGCCTAGGTTTGAGGATGTAGCTTAAACGCCTCCACATCCGATGGATATGCACTCGCTAAAACTTCGTTTTAGAGCCCAACCTCCAATTTCCCCCGCACTCCTGGCAGGACAAGCCATCAGGGAAGACAATCTAAGTAATTGTATAGAGCCCGGGTGCAGCTGTCACTTGGAGGAACTTCCCAACACTCAGGACTCTGGAGAATCTCTTGTTTGTGGGGGAGGTGTGCAGCCCCAATCCACGCAGATGAACGGTGACACAGGTTTTCCCTGGTAGGGGAGTTCCATAAGTACATCCTCAGTCAATCATTTGACACAAGCTACTACTTGGCCTCCAAGCCCAACCCCCAGTTTTCGCTCTTGACCTGGCCTAGGGAAACACTCAGGGAATACAAGGTGAGTTATTCTATTAGAACGCAGTCGCTGCTGTCATTTGGAGGAACTTCCACACACTTAGGATACCTCAGTACGTCTCCGTTTGTGTGCTTGAGGTGGGGAAACAGATTCCACACATCTTTATGGGGGCACAGGTGTTCCAAGTTGGGGATTTGGTTTAAACACCTCCACTGCCCATAGAGGGGCACTCGCTAATCCTTGTCTTTAGAGCCCAACCCCCACATTCGCTCACAGCCCGGCCTAGGTAAACACTCAAGGAAGTCAAGCTAACGGATTCTATTAGACCCCAGGTGCTGCTGTCATTTAGAGTTAAACTCCCCACATTCAGGATAGAAGTACAAATCTTCGTTTGTGTGATGGAGGTGGGGAAACCGAGTCCAGGCATCTTTTAGGTGGCACATGTATTCCCACGTTGCTGGTTGCAGGTAAAATTTCTCAAATTCCCATGTAGATGCATTGGCTAATACTTGGTATTAGAGCCGAAACCCCACATTCCCCTGCACTCCAGCATAGGCAAACCATCAGTGAAGGCAAGTTAAGGGATTCAAGTAGAACACAAGCGCTGCTGACTGTTGGAGGAACATCCCCACACTCAGGATTCCGGAACCCAACCTTGTGTGGCGGGAAGATGTGGAGCCTCAATCCAAGTAGATGAATGGGGTCAAACTTGTTCCCCATTAGGGAGAAGTCCTCTAAATACTTCCACATTCCATCGGGGGGCAGTTGCTGCTACTTGGCCTCCAAGCCAAACTCCCAGGTTTCCCTCTCAGCCCGGCCTAGGGAAACACTCAAGAAATACAAGCTAAGGGATTGTATTAGAACGCAGGCGCTGCTGTCATTTGGAGGAGACTCCCCACAATCAGGATACCTCATTACGTCTCCGTGTGTGTGCTGGAGGTGGGGAAACAGAGTCCACACATCTTTATGGGGGCACAGGTGTTCCAAGGTTGTTTAAGTATTTTCAAACCCTCCACTACCCACAGAGATGCACTCGCTAATACTTGGCTTTAGAGCCCATCCCCCACCATCGCTCACTAATAGGTCTAGGAAAACACATATGGATGTCAAGCTAAGGGATTCTATTAGAACCCAGGTGTGCTGTCTGTTGGAGGAACCTCCCCACACTCAGAACATCAGAACACTTCTTCCTGTGTTTGCTGGAGGTGGGGAAACTTAGCACACGCATTTTTCAGGGGGCAGAGTTATTCCATGGTTGTGGGTTCTAGGTTAAACACCCACATCCCATAAATAGGCTCTCGCTAATACTTGGTTTAGAGCCCAATCCCAACTTTCCCCCGCACACCGGCCTTGGCAAGCCATCATGGAAGACAAGTTAAGGTATTGTATTAGAAACCATGAGCTGCTGTTAGTTGGAAGAACCTCCCCACACTCAAGACATCTGAACCCAATGTCGTGTGTGTGTTGGAGGAGGGAAACAGAGTCCACTCATCTTTATGGGGGCACAGGTGTTCCCACGTTGGGGATGTAGTTAAACTCTTCCACTGCTCATCGATAGGCACTCGCTATTACTTTGGTTTAGTGCCCAACCCCACCTTAACTCACATCGCGGCCAAAGGAAACAATCAGGGATGTCAATTCCAGAGATTCTATTAGATCCCAGGTGCTGCTGTCAGTTTAAGGAGCCTCCCCACACTTAGGATAACATAATAATTCTTTGTGTGTGTGCTGGAGTTGGGGAAACGAATCTACACATCTTTCAAGGGGCACAGGTATTCACAGGTTGTGGATTGCAGTTCAAAGACCTCCACATCCCATGGAGAGGCACTCGATAGTACTTGGATGTTGAGGCTGAACCCCACATTCCCCCGCACTCTGGCATAGACAAGTCATCAGCGAAGGCAAACTTAGGGATTCTATTAGAACCCAGTCGCTGTTGTCAGTTGGAGAATCTTCCCCACACTCAGGATCCGGAATCCAGCCTTTCGTGTGGGGGATGTGTGGAGACCCACCCCACTCAGAAGTATGGGGGCACAGCTGTTCCACGTTAGGGAGAATTCCTCAAAATATTTCCTCAGTCCAATGGAGGCACTCGATGCTACATGGACTCCAATCCCAACCCCCAGGTTTCCCTCGCAGTCCGGCGTAGGGAAACACACAGGAAATACAAGCTAAGGGGTTTTATTTGAACCCAGGCACTGCTGTCATTTGGAAGATCTTCCCCACTCTCAGGATACCTGAACACATTTTCGTGTGTGTGCTGGAGGTGGTGAAAGAGTGTCTCCAGGCATCTTCATGAGGGCACAGGTGTACCCAGGTTTGGATGTAGTTTAAACACCTCCACTGAACATAGAGACACACATGCTAATACTTGGCTTTAGAGCCCAACCCCCACCTAGGCTCAGAGCCCGGCCTAGGAAAACACTGAAGGATGTCAAACATAGGGATTATATTAGATCCCAGGTGCTGCTGTCAGTTTGAGGAGTCTCCCAACACTCAGGATACCAGAACACAACCTAGTGTGTGTGCTGGAGGTGGGGAAACAGAGTCCAGGAATCTTTCAGGTGGCACATGTATTCCCACGTTGCTGGTTGTAGGTAAAATTTCTCCAATTCCCATGTAGATGCATTGGCTAAAACTTGGTATTAGAGACGAAAACACATTCCTCTGCTCTCCATCCTAGGCAAACCATCAGGGAAGGGAAGTTAAGGGATTCAAGTAGAACACAAGCGCTGCTGACTGTTGGAGGAACATCCCCACACTTAGGATTCCGGAACCCAACCTTGTGTGTCGGGGAGAAGTGGAGCCATAATCCAACTAGATGAATGGGGTCATATTGGTTCCCCATTAGGGAGAAGTCCTCTAAATACTTACACATTCCATCGGGGGGCAGTTGCTGCTACTTGGCCTCCAAACCAATCTCCCAGCTTTCCCTCTCAGCCCGGCCAAGGGAAACATTCAAGGAATACAAGATAAGGGATTCTACTAGAACCGAGGCGCTGCTGTAATTTGGAGGAGCCTCCCCACAATCAGGATACCTGAGCACGTCTCCGTGTGTGTGATGGAGGTGGGGAAACAGAGCCCACGCACCTTTATGGGGGCACAGGTGTTCCAAAGTTGGGGAAGTTGTTTCAAACCCTCCACTACACACAGTGTTGCACTCGCTAATAATTGGCTTTAGAGCCCATCCCCCACCATCGCTCACTGCTAGGCCTAGGAAAACACTTAGGGAAGTCCAGCTAAGGGATTCTATTAGAACCCAGGTGCTGCTGTCAGTTGGAGTAGCGTCCCCACACTCAGGAAAACAGAAAACTTCTTCACACGTGTGCTGGTGGTATGGAAACTGAGTCCACACGTTTTTCTTGGGGCACAGGTATTCCAAAGTTGGAGGATGTAGGTGAAACAACTCCACATCCCATGGATAGGCACTCGCTAATATTTCGTTATAGAGCCCAACCCCCAAATTCCCACGCACTCCTAGCAGGTCAAGCAATCAGGGAAGACAAGCTAAGGGATTGTATTGATCCCAGGTGCTGCTGTTACTTGGAGGAACTTCCCAACAGTCAGAACACCAGAACATTTCTTCGTGTGTGTGCGGGATGTAGGGAAACAGAGTCAAAGCATCTTTCAGGGGGCACAGTTATTCCATGGTTGTGGGTTGTAGGTTAAACACCCACATCCCATGGAAAGGCTCTCGCTAATACTTGGTTTAGAGCCCAATCCCAAATTTCCCACGCACACCGGCCTTGGCAACCCATCATGGAAGACAAGTTAAGGTATAGTATTAGAACCCAGGCGCTGGTGTTAGTTGGAGGAACCTCCCCAAACTCAAGACATCTGATCCCGATATCGTGTGTGTGCCGGATGAGGGAACGGAATCCACGCATCTTTATGGGGGCACAGGTGTTTTCAGTTTGAGGATATACTTTAACCACCTCCACTGCCAAAAACAGGAACTTGCTAATACTTGGTTTTAGAGCACAACCCCCAAATTCGCTCAAAACCCGGCCAAGGAAAATACTCAGGGAAGTCAACCTAATGGATCCAATTAGATCAAAGTTGCTACTGTCAGTTGTAGGAGCCTCCCCACACTCAGGATACCAGAAAACTTCGTGTGTGTGCTGTAGGTGGGGAAACAAAGCACACGAAATTTTCAGGGGGCACAGTAATTCCAAGGTTGTGGGTTGTAGGTTAAATATCTCCACTTCCCATGGAGAGGCACATGCTGATACTTGGTTTTAGAGCCCAAATTCGACTTTCAACCACACTCTGGCCTAGGAAAACCATCAGGGAAGACAAGCAAAGGGATTCTATTAAAACCAAGACATTGATGTCACTTGGAGGAACTACCCCACCCTCAGGATTCTGGAACCCAACCTTGTGTGGTGGGGAGGTGTGGAGCCCCAATCCACGCAGATGAATGGGTGCTCAGGTGTTTCCCTTTAGGGAGAATTCCTTTAAGAACTTTCACATTCCTTCAGGGGGTACTCGCTGCTAATTGGACTCCAAGTCCAACCTCCAGCTTTCCCTCATGGCCAGGAATAAGGAAACACTCAGGGAACACAAGCTAAGGGATTCTAATAGAACCCAGGTGCTGCTGTCACTTGGAGAAGCCTCCCCATTCACAGGATTCCAGAAAACTTCTTCGTGTGTGTGCTGTTGGTGGAGAAACAGAGTCCACTCATATTTCAGGGGGCACAGGTATTCCCTTGTTGTGGGTTGTTGGTTAAACACCTCCATTTACCATTGAGAGGCACAAATACTTGGATTTAGCTCCCAAATCCCACTTTGAACCGCACTCCAGCTAATGCAATCCATCAGGGAAGAGAAGCTTAAGGATTCTACTAGAACACAGGCACTGTTGTCAGTTGGAGGAACTTTCCCTCTCTCAGGATTCCGGAATCCATTCTTGTGGGGGGGGATTTGTGTATCCCCACTCCACATAGTTCGATGTGGGCACAGGTGTTCCCAATTAAGGATAATTCAGCTAACTTATTCCTCAGTCCATCGGGGTGCACTTGCTACTCTTTTGACTCAAACCCCAACCTCCAGCTTTCCCTCAGAGCCAAGCCTAAGGAAACACTCAAGGATTAAAAGCAAAGGGTTTGTAATAGAACCCAGGTGCATCTGTCACATGAAAGTGCCGGCCCGCACTCAGGATATCTGAACAAGTATTCATGTGTGTTTTGGAAGTGGGGAAACAGAGTCCATGCATCTTTATGGGGGCTCAGTTTTTCCCAGGTAGATGATGTAGTTTAAACATCTTCACTGCCCATAGAGAGGCACTGGATATTTCTTGGCTTTAGAGCCAACCCACATCTTCACTCAAAGCCCAGGCTAGGAGAACAATCAAGGAAGTCAAGCTCAGGAATTCTATTAGACAACTGGTGCTGCTGTTAGTTGGAGGATCCTCCCCACACTCAGGAAACCAGAACAATTCTTCGCTCGTGTGCTGGACGTGTGGAAACAGAGTCCACTCATTTTATTTTGGGCACAGATATTCCTAGGTTGGAGGATGTCGGTTAAACACCTCCACATACTATGGATAGGCAATCGCTAATACTTAGTTTTAGAGCCCAAATTCCAATTTCCCCCGCACTCCTGGCAGGGCAAGCCATCAGGGAACACAAGCAAAGGGATTGTATTGAACTCAGGAGCTGCTGTCACATGGAGGAACTTCCCAAATCTCAGGACTCCGGAGACACTCATGTGTTTGGGAGGTGTGCAGCCGCAATCCACGCAGATGAATGCTGACAAAGGTGTTCCCTTGTAGGGCAGATCCCTAAGAACTTCCTTAGTCAATCGGCTGGCAGAAGCTGCTACTTGGCCTCCAAGTTCAACTCCAAGCTTTCGCTCGCAGCTCTGCCTAGGGAAACACTCAGGGAATACAAGCTGTGTTATTCTATTAAACCTCAGGCACGGCTGTCAATTGGAGGAACTTCCACACATTCAGGATTCCCGATCCCATCCTTGTGTGTGGGGTACTTGTGGAGACCCAGGCCACGCAGTTGAATGGGGACACAGGTGCTTCAATTTAGGGTGAAAACCTCTAAGTACTTCCTCAGTAAATCGGGGGGCACTCGTTGCTACATGGACTTCAAGCCCAACCACCCTTTCCCCCACAATCGTGCCTAGGCATGCCAACAGGGAAGACAAGCTAAGAGATTCAAATAGAACCCAGGCGCTGCTGTCAGTCGGAGGAGACTCCCCAAACTCAGGAGACCTGAATAAATCTTTGTGTGTGTGCTGGTTTTGGGGATACATAGTCCACGCAACTTTATGGGGGCACAGGTGTTCCCAGGGAGGGAATGTACTTTAAACACCTCCACTGCCCATAGAGAGGCACTCGCTATTACTTGGCTTTTGAGCCCAACCAACCCCCACCTTCGCTCCCAGCCTGTCCATGGAAAATACTCAGGGAAGTCAATCTAAGGGATCCGATTAGATCCCAGATGCTGCTATCAGTTGGAGGTGCCTCCACACACTCAGGATACCAGAACCCTTTTTCATGTGTGTGCTGGATGAGTGGAAACAGAGCCCACGCATTTTTCAAGGAACACAGGTGTTCCCAGGTTGTGGGTTTTTGATTAATAACCTCCAATTCCCATGGAGAAACACTCTCTAATACTTGGTTTTAGAGCCCAACCCCCACTTTGGCCCGCATTCCGTATCACAAAGCCAAACGGGGAAGACAAGTTAAGTGATTTTATTAGAACCCAGGCCCTGCTGTCAGTTGGAGGAGGCTGCCCACTCCCAGGATAACTGTGCAAGTGTTCGTGTGTGTGCTGGAGGTCTGGAAACAGACTCCACGGATCTATATGGGGGCACAGGTGTTCCAAAGTTGGGGATTTGGTTTAAAAACCTCCACTGCCCATAGAGGGGCACTCGCTAATCCTTGTCTTTAGGTCCCAACCCCCACATTCGCTCACAGCCCGGACTAGGTAAACACTCAAGGAAGTCAAGCTAACGGATTCTATTAGACCTCAGGTGCTGCTGTCATTTGGAGGAAACTCCCCACATTCAGGATAGAAGAACACTTCCTTGTTTGTGTGCTGGAGGTGGGGAAACAGAGTCCACTCATCTTTATGGGGGCACAGGTGTTCCAAGGTTGGGGAAGTAGTTTCAAACCCTGCACTGCCCACAGAGATGCACTCTCTAATACTTGGCTTTAGAGCCCATCCCCCACAATCGCTCACTGCTAGGCCTAGGAAAACACTTAGGGAAGTCAAGCTAAGGGATTCTACTCGAACCCAGGTGCTGCTGTCAGTTGGAGGAACCTCCCCACACTCAGAACACCAGAACATTTCTTCGTGTGTGTGCTGGATGTAGGGAAACAGAGTCAAAGCATCTTTCAGGGGGCACAGTTATTTCATGGAGTTGGTTTATAGGTTAAACACCCAAATCCCATGGATAGGCTCTCGCTAATACTTGGTTTAGAGCCCAATCCCAACTTTCTCCCGCACTCCAGCCTTGTCAAACCATCATGGAAGACCAGTTAAGGTATTGTATTACAACCCAGGCGCTGCTGTTAGTTGCAGAAACCTCCCCACACTCAATACATCTGAACCCAATGTCGTGTGTGTGCTGCAGGAGGGAAACAGAGTCCACGCATCTTTATGGGGGCACAGGTGTTCCCAGGTTGGGGATATACTTTAACCACCTCCACTGCCAAAATATAGGAACTCGCTAATACTTGGTTTTAGAGCACAACCCCCAATTTCGCTCACAACCCGGCCAAGGAAAATACTCAGGAATATCAACCTAATGGATCCAATTAGATCCCAGGTGCTACTGTCACTTGCAGGAGCCTCCCCACACTCAGGATACCAGAACACCACCTAGTGTGTGTGCTGAAGGCGGGGAAACAGTGTCCTTGCATCTTTCAGGGGGCAAAGGTATTCCCAAATATTTGGTTGTAGGTTAAACCACTTCAAATCCCGTGGAGAGGCACTCAATAATACTTGGTTTTAGAGCCCAACCCTCACATTCCCCCGCACTCCCGCCTAGGCTAGCCATCAGTGAAGACAAGTTAATGGATTGTATTAGAACACAGGCCCTGCTGTCAGTTGTAGGTGCCTCCCCACACTCAGGAATCCTCAACCCGTTTTCGTGTGTCTGCTGGAGGTGGGGAAACAGAGTCCACGCATTTTTGGGGGGGCACAGGTGTTCCAAGTTTGGGGATGTATTTTAAACACCTCCAATGCCCATAGGGAGGCACTCGCTATTACTAGCCTTTAGTGCCCAACACCCACCTTCGCTCACAGCCTGGCCAAAGGAAACACTCATGGAAATCAAGCCAAGTGTTATTATAAGGTCCCAGGTGCTGCTGTCATTTGGAGGTGCCTACCCACACTCAGTATACCAGAACTGTTCTTCGTGGGTGTGCTGGAGGTGGGGAAAGGGAGACCACGCATTTATATGGGCGGCAGGTGTTTCAAGGTTAGGGATGTAGTTTTAAAATCTCCATGCCAATAGAGAGGCACTCGCTAAAACCTAGCTATAGAGACCAAACCCCACAATAGATCAAAGCCTGGCCTATGTAAATACTCAGGGAACACAAGCTAAGGGATTCTAATAGAACCCAGGTGCTGCTGTCATTTGGAGTAGTCTACCCATGCTCAGGATTCCAGAAAGCTTCTTCGTGTGTTTACTGTTGGTGGAGAAACAGTGTCCACGCATATTCCAGGGGGCAAAGGTATACCCTTGTTGGGGGTTGTTGGTTAAACACCTCCAATTCCCATGGAGAGGAACTCATTATTACTTGGATTTAGAGAACAAATCCCACTTTGAACCGCACTCCAGCTAATGCAATCCATCAGGGAACAGAAGCTTAAGGATTCTACTAGAACACTGGCACTTATGTAAGCTGGAGGAACTTTCCCACTCTCATATTCCAGTAGCCAGAATTGTGGGGGGAGGGATTTGTGTATCCGCACTCCACGTAGATGGATGTGGGCACAGGTGTACACCTTTATGTAGAATTAATCTAAATACTTCCTCAGTCCATCGGGGGGCACTCGCTACTATTTGGCCTCAAAGCCCAACCCCCAGCTTTCCCTCAGAGCCAGGCCTAGGGAACAACTCAGTTATTACAAGCTAAAGAATACTATTAGAACCCAGGCGCTGCTGTCACTTGAAAGTGCCGGCCCACACTCAGGATACCTGAGCACGTCTTTGTGTGTGTGTTGGAAGTGGGGAAACAGAGTCCATGCATCTTTATGGGGGCACAGTTATTCCTAGGTAGATGATGTAGTTTAAACACCTTCACTGCCCTTAGAGAGGCACTGGATATTACTTGGTTTTACAGCCCAACCCCCACCTTCGCTCAAAGCCCGGCCTAGGAGAACACTCAAGGAAGTCAAGCTAAGGGATTCTACTAGATCCCTGGTGCTGCTGTTAGTTGGAGGAGCCTCCCCACACTCAGGAAACGAGAACAATTCTTCGCACGTGTGCTGGTGGTGTGGAAACAGAGTCCACGCATTTTTCCTGGGGCACAGGTATTCCTAGGTTGGAGGATGTAGGTTAAACACCTCCACATCCCATGGATAGGCACTCGCTAATACTTCGTTTTAGAGCCCAACCTCCAATTTCTCCCGCACTCCTGGCAGGGCAAGCCATCACGGAAGACAAGCTAAGGGATTGTATTGAACCTAGATGCTGCTGTCACATGGAGGAACTTCCCAACACTCAGGACTCCGGAGACACTCTTGTGTGGGGGGGAGGTGTGCAGCCCCAATCCACGCAGATGAATGGTGACACAGGTGTTCCCCGGTAGGGGAGTTCCCTAAGTAATTCCTCAGTCAATCGGTTGGCACAAGCTGCTACTTGGCCTCCAAGCACAACCCCCAGCTTTCGCTCGCAGCCCGGCCTAGGGAAACACTCAGGGAATACAAGCTGAGTTATTCTATTCAAACGCAGGCGCTGCTGTCAGTTGGAGGAACTTCCACACACTCAGGATTCCGGATCCCAGCCTTGTGTGTGGGGGAGTTGTGGAGACCCAGTACACGCAGATGAATGGGGGCACAGGTGTTCCATTTTAGGGTGAAATCCTCTAAGTAATTTCCCAGTAAATCAGGGGGCACTCGTTGGTACATGGACTTCAAGCCCAAACCCCACTTTCCCCCACACTCCAGCCTAGGCATGCTATCAGGGAAGACAAGCTTTGGGATTCTATTAGAACCCAGGCGCTGCTGTCAGTTTGAGGAGTCTCCCCATAATCAGGATACCTGAAAAAGTCTTTATGTGTATGATGGTTTTGGGGATACATTGTCCACACAACTTTATGGGGCACAGGTGTTCCCAGGGAGGGAATGTACTTTAAACACCTCCACTGCCCATAGAGAGGCACTCGCTATTACTTGGCTTTAGAGCCCAACCCCCACCTTCGCTCCCAGCCGGTCCTTGGAAAACACACAGGGAAGTCAACCTAAGGGATCCTATTAGATCCCAGATGCTGCTGTCAGTTGGAGGTGCCTCCCCACACTCAGGATACCAGAACACTTCTTCATGTGTGTGCTGGAGGTGGGGAAAGAGTGTCCACGCATTTTTCAAGGAGCACAGGTGTTCCCAGGTTGTGGGTTTTTGGTTAATAACCTCCACTTCCCATGAAGATGCACTCGCTAATACTTGGATTTAAAGCCCAACCCCCACTTTCCCCCGCACTCCGTATCAGGCAACCAAACAGGGAAGACAAGTTAAGCGATTTTATTAGAACCCAGGCCCTGCTGTCAGTTGGAGGAGGCTGCCCACTCTCAGGATAACTGTGCAAGTGTTCGTGTGTGTGCTGGAGGTCTGGAAACAGACTCCACGGATCTATATGGGGGCACAGGTGTTCCCAGGTTAGGGATGTAGTTTAAAAACCTCCACTAACCATAGAGAGGTACTCGCAAATACTTGGTTTGGATCCGGAACCACACTTTCCCCCGCACTCCCGCCTATGCATACCATCAGGGAAGACAAGCAAAGGGATTCAGTTAGAACCCAGGCGCTGCTGTCAGTTGGAGGAACTTCTCTGCGCTCAGGATTCCGGAACACATTCTTGTGTGTGGGGGAGTTGTGCAGCCCCACTCCACCCAGATGAATGGGGGCAAAAGTGTTCCCTTTAGGGAGAAGTCCTCTAAGTACTTCCTCAATCGATCAGGGGGCACTCACTGCTACTTGGACTCCAAGCCCAACCCCCAGCTTTCCCTCACATCCCGGACCAGGGAAACACTCGTATTACAAGCTAAGGGATTCTATTAGAACCCAGACGCTGCTGTCATTTTGAGGAGCCTCCCCCCACACTAAGGATATCTGAAAGTCTTCGTGTGTATTCTGGAGGTGGGAAAGATATTCCGCGCATTTTCATGGGGGCACAGGTGTTCCAAATTTGGGGATTTGGTTTAAACACCTCCACTGCCCATAGAGGGGCACTTGCTAATCCTTGTCTTTAGGGCCCGACCCCCACATTCGCTCACAGCCCGGACTAGGTAAACACTCAAGGAAGTCAAGCTAACGGATTCTATTAGACCTCAGGTGCTGCTGTCATTTGGAGGAAACTCCCCACATTCAGGATAGAAGAGCACTTCCTCGTTTGTGTGCTGGAGGTGGGGAAACAGAGTCCAGGCATCTTTCAGGTGGCACATGTATTCCTACGTTGCTGGTTGTAGTTAAAATTTCTCAACTTCACATGTAGATGCATTGGCTAATTCTTGGTATTAGAGCCGAAATCCCACATTCCCCTGCACTCCAGCATCTGCAAACCATCAGGGAAGGCAAGTTAAGGGTTTCAAGAACACAAGCACTGCTGACATTAGGAGGAACGTCCCAAAACTCAGGATTCCGGAACCCAACACTTTGTGGCGTGGAGATGTGGAGCCAAAATCCAAGTAGATGAATGGGGTCACACTTGTTCCCCATTAGGGAGAAGTCCTCTAAATACTTCCACATTCCATCGGGGGGCAGTTGCTGCTACTTGGCCTCCAAGCCAAACTCCCAGCTTTCCGTCTAAGCCCGGCCTAGGGAAACACTCAAGGAAAACAATCTAAGGGATTCTATTAGAACCCAGGCGCTGCTGTCATGTGGAGGAGCCTCCCCACTATCAGGATACCTGACCACGTCTCCGTGTGTGTGCTGCAGGGGGGAATCAGAGTCCACTCATCTTTATGGGGGCACAGGTGTTCCAAGTTTGGGGAAGTAGTTTCAAACCCTGCACTGCCCACAGGGATGCACTCTCTTATACTTGGCTTTAGAGCCCATCCCCCACCATCGCTCACTGCTAGGCCTAGGAAAACACTTAGGGAAGTCAAGCTAAGGGATTCTATTCGAACCCAGGTGCTGCTGTCAGTTGGAGGAACCTCCCCACACTCAGAACAGCAGAACACTTCTTCGTGTGTGTGTTGGAAGTGGGGAAACAGAGTCCATGCTTTTTTCATGGGGCACAGGTATGCCTAGGTTTGAGGATGTAGCTTAAACGCCTCCACATCCGATGGATATGCACTCGCTAAAACTTCGTTTTAGAGCCCAACCTCCAATTTCCCCCGCACTCCTGGCAGGACAAGCCATCAGGGAAGACAATCTAAGTAATTGTATAGAGCCCGGGTGCAGCTGTCACTTGGAGGAACTTCCCAACACTCAGGACTCTGGAGAATCTCTTGTTTGTGGGGGAGGTGTGCAGCCCCAATCCACGCAGATGAACGGTGACACAGGTTTTCCCTGGTAGGGGAGTTCCATAAGTACATCCTCAGTCAATCATTTGACACAAGCTACTACTTGGCCTCCAAGCCCAACCCCCAGTTTTCGCTCTTGACCTGGCCTAGGGAAACACTCAGGGAATACAAGGTGAGTTATTCTATTAGAACGCAGTCGCTGCTGTCATTTGGAGGAACTTCCACACACTTAGGATACCTCAGTACGTCTCCGTTTGTGTGCTTGAGGTGGGGAAACAGATTCCACACATCTTTATGGGGGCACAGGTGTTCCAAGTTGGGGATTTGGTTTAAACACCTCCACTGCCCATAGAGGGGCACTCGCTAATCCTTGTCTTTAGAGCCCAACCCCCACATTCGCTCACAGCCCGGCCTAGGTAAACACTCAAGGAAGTCAAGCTAACGGATTCTATTAGACCCCAGGTGCTGCTGTCATTTAGAGTTAAACTCCCCACATTCAGGATAGAAGTACAAATCTTCGTTTGTGTGATGGAGGTGGGGAAACCGAGTCCAGGCATCTTTTAGGTGGCACATGTATTCCCACGTTGCTGGTTGCAGGTAAAATTTCTCAAATTCCCATGTAGATGCATTGGCTAATACTTGGTATTAGAGCCGAAACCCCACATTCCCCTGCACTCCAGCATAGGCAAACCATCAGTGAAGGCAAGTTAAGGGATTCAAGTAGAACACAAGCGCTGCTGACTGTTGGAGGAACATCCCCACACTCAGGATTCCGGAACCCAACCTTGTGTGGCGGGAAGATGTGGAGCCTCAATCCAAGTAGATGAATGGGGTCAAACTTGTTCCCCATTAGGGAGAAGTCCTCTAAATACTTCCACATTCCATCGGGGGGCAGTTGCTGCTACTTGGCCTCCAAGCCAAACTCCCAGGTTTCCCTCTCAGCCCGGCCTAGGGAAACACTCAAGAAATACAAGCTAAGGGATTGTATTAGAACGCAGGCGCTGCTGTCATTTGGAGGAGACTCCCCACAATCAGGATACCTCATTACGTCTCCGTGTGTGTGCTGGAGGTGGGGAAACAGAGTCCACACATCTTTATGGGGGCACAGGTGTTCCAAGGTTGTTTAAGTATTTTCAAACCCTCCACTACCCACAGAGATGCACTCGCTAATACTTGGCTTTAGAGCCCATCCCCCACCATCGCTCACTAATAGGTCTAGGAAAACACATATGGATGTCAAGCTAAGGGATTCTATTAGAACCCAGGTGTGCTGTCTGTTGGAGGAACCTCCCCACACTCAGAACATCAGAACACTTCTTCCTGTGTTTGCTGGAGGTGGGGAAACTTAGCACACGCATTTTTCAGGGGGCAGAGTTATTCCATGGTTGTGGGTTCTAGGTTAAACACCCACATCCCATAAATAGGCTCTCGCTAATACTTGGTTTAGAGCCCAATCCCAACTTTCCCCCGCACACCGGCCTTGGCAAGCCATCATGGAAGACAAGTTAAGGTATTGTATTAGAAACCATGAGCTGCTGTTAGTTGGAAGAACCTCCCCACACTCAAGACATCTGAACCCAATGTCGTGTGTGTGTTGGAGGAGGGAAACAGAGTCCACTCATCTTTATGGGGGCACAGGTGTTCCCACGTTGGGGATGTAGTTAAACTCTTCCACTGCTCATCGATAGGCACTCGCTATTACTTTGGTTTAGTGCCCAACCCCACCTTAACTCACATCGCGGCCAAAGGAAACAATCAGGGATGTCAATTCCAGAGATTCTATTAGATCCCAGGTGCTGCTGTCAGTTTAAGGAGCCTCCCCACACTTAGGATAACATAATAATTCTTTGTGTGTGTGCTGGAGTTGGGGAAACGAATCTACACATCTTTCAAGGGGCACAGGTATTCACAGGTTGTGGATTGCAGTTCAAAGACCTCCACATCCCATGGAGAGGCACTCGATAGTACTTGGATGTTGAGGCTGAACCCCACATTCCCCCGCACTCTGGCATAGACAAGTCATCAGCGAAGGCAAACTTAGGGATTCTATTAGAACCCAGTCGCTGTTGTCAGTTGGAGAATCTTCCCCACACTCAGGATCCGGAATCCAGCCTTTCGTGTGGGGGATGTGTGGAGACCCACCCCACTCAGAAGTATGGGGGCACAGCTGTTCCACGTTAGGGAGAATTCCTCAAAATATTTCCTCAGTCCAATGGAGGCACTCGATGCTACATGGACTCCAATCCCAACCCCCAGGTTTCCCTCGCAGTCCGGCGTAGGGAAACACACAGGAAATACAAGCTAAGGGGTTTTATTTGAACCCAGGCACTGCTGTCATTTGGAAGATCTTCCCCACTCTCAGGATACCTGAACACATTTTCGTGTGTGTGCTGGAGGTGGTGAAAGAGTGTCTCCAGGCATCTTCATGAGGGCACAGGTGTACCCAGGTTTGGATGTAGTTTAAACACCTCCACTGAACATAGAGACACACATGCTAATACTTGGCTTTAGAGCCCAACCCCCACCTAGGCTCAGAGCCCGGCCTAGGAAAACACTGAAGGATGTCAAACATAGGGATTATATTAGATCCCAGGTGCTGCTGTCAGTTTGAGGAGTCTCCCAACACTCAGGATACCAGAACACAACCTAGTGTGTGTGCTGGAGGTGGGGAAACAGAGTCCAGGAATCTTTCAGGTGGCACATGTATTCCCACGTTGCTGGTTGTAGGTAAAATTTCTCCAATTCCCATGTAGATGCATTGGCTAAAACTTGGTATTAGAGACGAAAACACATTCCTCTGCTCTCCATCCTAGGCAAACCATCAGGGAAGGGAAGTTAAGGGATTCAAGTAGAACACAAGCGCTGCTGACTGTTGGAGGAACATCCCCACACTTAGGATTCCGGAACCCAACCTTGTGTGTCGGGGAGAAGTGGAGCCATAATCCAACTAGATGAATGGGGTCATATTGGTTCCCCATTAGGGAGAAGTCCTCTAAATACTTACACATTCCATCGGGGGGCAGTTGCTGCTACTTGGCCTCCAAACCAATCTCCCAGCTTTCCCTCTCAGCCCGGCCAAGGGAAACATTCAAGGAATACAAGATAAGGGATTCTACTAGAACCGAGGCGCTGCTGTAATTTGGAGGAGCCTCCCCACAATCAGGATACCTGAGCACGTCTCCGTGTGTGTGATGGAGGTGGGGAAACAGAGCCCACGCACCTTTATGGGGGCACAGGTGTTCCAAAGTTGGGGAAGTTGTTTCAAACCCTCCACTACACACAGTGTTGCACTCGCTAATAATTGGCTTTAGAGCCCATCCCCCACCATCGCTCACTGCTAGGCCTAGGAAAACACTTAGGGAAGTCCAGCTAAGGGATTCTATTAGAACCCAGGTGCTGCTGTCAGTTGGAGTAGCGTCCCCACACTCAGGAAAACAGAAAACTTCTTCACACGTGTGCTGGTGGTATGGAAACTGAGTCCACACGTTTTTCTTGGGGCACAGGTATTCCAAAGTTGGAGGATGTAGGTGAAACAACTCCACATCCCATGGATAGGCACTCGCTAATATTTCGTTATAGAGCCCAACCCCCAAATTCCCACGCACTCCTAGCAGGTCAAGCAATCAGGGAAGACAAGCTAAGGGATTGTATTGATCCCAGGTGCTGCTGTTACTTGGAGGAACTTCCCAACAGTCAGAACACCAGAACATTTCTTCGTGTGTGTGCGGGATGTAGGGAAACAGAGTCAAAGCATCTTTCAGGGGGCACAGTTATTCCATGGTTGTGGGTTGTAGGTTAAACACCCACATCCCATGGAAAGGCTCTCGCTAATACTTGGTTTAGAGCCCAATCCCAAATTTCCCACGCACACCGGCCTTGGCAACCCATCATGGAAGACAAGTTAAGGTATAGTATTAGAACCCAGGCGCTGGTGTTAGTTGGAGGAACCTCCCCAAACTCAAGACATCTGATCCCGATATCGTGTGTGTGCCGGATGAGGGAACGGAATCCACGCATCTTTATGGGGGCACAGGTGTTTTCAGTTTGAGGATATACTTTAACCACCTCCACTGCCAAAAACAGGAACTTGCTAATACTTGGTTTTAGAGCACAACCCCCAAATTCGCTCAAAACCCGGCCAAGGAAAATACTCAGGGAAGTCAACCTAATGGATCCAATTAGATCAAAGTTGCTACTGTCAGTTGTAGGAGCCTCCCCACACTCAGGATACCAGAAAACTTCGTGTGTGTGCTGTAGGTGGGGAAACAAAGCACACGAAATTTTCAGGGGGCACAGTAATTCCAAGGTTGTGGGTTGTAGGTTAAATATCTCCACTTCCCATGGAGAGGCACATGCTGATACTTGGTTTTAGAGCCCAAATTCGACTTTCAACCACACTCTGGCCTAGGAAAACCATCAGGGAAGACAAGCAAAGGGATTCTATTAAAACCAAGACATTGATGTCACTTGGAGGAACTACCCCACCCTCAGGATTCTGGAACCCAACCTTGTGTGGTGGGGAGGTGTGGAGCCCCAATCCACGCAGATGAATGGGTGCTCAGGTGTTTCCCTTTAGGGAGAATTCCTTTAAGAACTTTCACATTCCTTCAGGGGGTACTCGCTGCTAATTGGACTCCAAGTCCAACCTCCAGCTTTCCCTCATGGCCAGGAATAAGGAAACACTCAGGGAACACAAGCTAAGGGATTCTAATAGAACCCAGGTGCTGCTGTCACTTGGAGAAGCCTCCCCATTCACAGGATTCCAGAAAACTTCTTCGTGTGTGTGCTGTTGGTGGAGAAACAGAGTCCACTCATATTTCAGGGGGCACAGGTATTCCCTTGTTGTGGGTTGTTGGTTAAACACCTCCATTTACCATTGAGAGGCACAAATACTTGGATTTAGCTCCCAAATCCCACTTTGAACCGCACTCCAGCTAATGCAATCCATCAGGGAAGAGAAGCTTAAGGATTCTACTAGAACACAGGCACTGTTGTCAGTTGGAGGAACTTTCCCTCTCTCAGGATTCCGGAATCCATTCTTGTGGGGGGGGATTTGTGTATCCCCACTCCACATAGTTCGATGTGGGCACAGGTGTTCCCAATTAAGGATAATTCAGCTAACTTATTCCTCAGTCCATCGGGGTGCACTTGCTACTCTTTTGACTCAAACCCCAACCTCCAGCTTTCCCTCAGAGCCAAGCCTAAGGAAACACTCAAGGATTAAAAGCAAAGGGTTTGTAATAGAACCCAGGTGCATCTGTCACATGAAAGTGCCGGCCCGCACTCAGGATATCTGAACAAGTATTCATGTGTGTTTTGGAAGTGGGGAAACAGAGTCCATGCATCTTTATGGGGGCTCAGTTTTTCCCAGGTAGATGATGTAGTTTAAACATCTTCACTGCCCATAGAGAGGCACTGGATATTTCTTGGCTTTAGAGCCAACCCACATCTTCACTCAAAGCCCAGGCTAGGAGAACAATCAAGGAAGTCAAGCTCAGGAATTCTATTAGACAACTGGTGCTGCTGTTAGTTGGAGGATCCTCCCCACACTCAGGAAACCAGAACAATTCTTCGCTCGTGTGCTGGACGTGTGGAAACAGAGTCCACTCATTTTATTTTGGGCACAGATATTCCTAGGTTGGAGGATGTCGGTTAAACACCTCCACATACTATGGATAGGCAATCGCTAATACTTAGTTTTAGAGCCCAAATTCCAATTTCCCCCGCACTCCTGGCAGGGCAAGCCATCAGGGAACACAAGCAAAGGGATTGTATTGAACTCAGGAGCTGCTGTCACATGGAGGAACTTCCCAAATCTCAGGACTCCGGAGACACTCATGTGTTTGGGAGGTGTGCAGCCGCAATCCACGCAGATGAATGCTGACAAAGGTGTTCCCTTGTAGGGCAGATCCCTAAGAACTTCCTTAGTCAATCGGCTGGCAGAAGCTGCTACTTGGCCTCCAAGTTCAACTCCAAGCTTTCGCTCGCAGCTCTGCCTAGGGAAACACTCAGGGAATACAAGCTGTGTTATTCTATTAAACCTCAGGCACGGCTGTCAATTGGAGGAACTTCCACACATTCAGGATTCCCGATCCCATCCTTGTGTGTGGGGTACTTGTGGAGACCCAGGCCACGCAGTTGAATGGGGACACAGGTGCTTCAATTTAGGGTGAAAACCTCTAAGTACTTCCTCAGTAAATCGGGGGGCACTCGTTGCTACATGGACTTCAAGCCCAACCACCCTTTCCCCCACAATCGTGCCTAGGCATGCCAACAGGGAAGACAAGCTAAGAGATTCAAATAGAACCCAGGCGCTGCTGTCAGTCGGAGGAGACTCCCCAAACTCAGGAGACCTGAATAAATCTTTGTGTGTGTGCTGGTTTTGGGGATACATAGTCCACGCAACTTTATGGGGGCACAGGTGTTCCCAGGGAGGGAATGTACTTTAAACACCTCCACTGCCCATAGAGAGGCACTCGCTATTACTTGGCTTTTGAGCCCAACCAACCCCCACCTTCGCTCCCAGCCTGTCCATGGAAAATACTCAGGGAAGTCAATCTAAGGGATCCGATTAGATCCCAGATGCTGCTATCAGTTGGAGGTGCCTCCACACACTCAGGATACCAGAACCCTTTTTCATGTGTGTGCTGGATGAGTGGAAACAGAGCCCACGCATTTTTCAAGGAACACAGGTGTTCCCAGGTTGTGGGTTTTTGATTAATAACCTCCAATTCCCATGGAGAAACACTCTCTAATACTTGGTTTTAGAGCCCAACCCCCACTTTGGCCCGCATTCCGTATCACAAAGCCAAACGGGGAAGACAAGTTAAGTGATTTTATTAGAACCCAGGCCCTGCTGTCAGTTGGAGGAGGCTGCCCACTCCCAGGATAACTGTGCAAGTGTTCGTGTGTGTGCTGGAGGTCTGGAAACAGACTCCACGGATCTATATGGGGGCACAGGTGTTCCAAAGTTGGGGATTTGGTTTAAAAACCTCCACTGCCCATAGAGGGGCACTCGCTAATCCTTGTCTTTAGGTCCCAACCCCCACATTCGCTCACAGCCCGGACTAGGTAAACACTCAAGGAAGTCAAGCTAACGGATTCTATTAGACCTCAGGTGCTGCTGTCATTTGGAGGAAACTCCCCACATTCAGGATAGAAGAACACTTCCTTGTTTGTGTGCTGGAGGTGGGGAAACAGAGTCCACTCATCTTTATGGGGGCACAGGTGTTCCAAGGTTGGGGAAGTAGTTTCAAACCCTGCACTGCCCACAGAGATGCACTCTCTAATACTTGGCTTTAGAGCCCATCCCCCACAATCGCTCACTGCTAGGCCTAGGAAAACACTTAGGGAAGTCAAGCTAAGGGATTCTACTCGAACCCAGGTGCTGCTGTCAGTTGGAGGAACCTCCCCACACTCAGAACACCAGAACATTTCTTCGTGTGTGTGCTGGATGTAGGGAAACAGAGTCAAAGCATCTTTCAGGGGGCACAGTTATTTCATGGAGTTGGTTTATAGGTTAAACACCCAAATCCCATGGATAGGCTCTCGCTAATACTTGGTTTAGAGCCCAATCCCAACTTTCTCCCGCACTCCAGCCTTGTCAAACCATCATGGAAGACCAGTTAAGGTATTGTATTACAACCCAGGCGCTGCTGTTAGTTGCAGAAACCTCCCCACACTCAATACATCTGAACCCAATGTCGTGTGTGTGCTGCAGGAGGGAAACAGAGTCCACGCATCTTTATGGGGGCACAGGTGTTCCCAGGTTGGGGATATACTTTAACCACCTCCACTGCCAAAATATAGGAACTCGCTAATACTTGGTTTTAGAGCACAACCCCCAATTTCGCTCACAACCCGGCCAAGGAAAATACTCAGGAATATCAACCTAATGGATCCAATTAGATCCCAGGTGCTACTGTCACTTGCAGGAGCCTCCCCACACTCAGGATACCAGAACACCACCTAGTGTGTGTGCTGAAGGCGGGGAAACAGTGTCCTTGCATCTTTCAGGGGGCAAAGGTATTCCCAAATATTTGGTTGTAGGTTAAACCACTTCAAATCCCGTGGAGAGGCACTCAATAATACTTGGTTTTAGAGCCCAACCCTCACATTCCCCCGCACTCCCGCCTAGGCTAGCCATCAGTGAAGACAAGTTAATGGATTGTATTAGAACACAGGCCCTGCTGTCAGTTGTAGGTGCCTCCCCACACTCAGGAATCCTCAACCCGTTTTCGTGTGTCTGCTGGAGGTGGGGAAACAGAGTCCACGCATTTTTGGGGGGGCACAGGTGTTCCAAGTTTGGGGATGTATTTTAAACACCTCCAATGCCCATAGGGAGGCACTCGCTATTACTAGCCTTTAGTGCCCAACACCCACCTTCGCTCACAGCCTGGCCAAAGGAAACACTCATGGAAATCAAGCCAAGTGTTATTATAAGGTCCCAGGTGCTGCTGTCATTTGGAGGTGCCTACCCACACTCAGTATACCAGAACTGTTCTTCGTGGGTGTGCTGGAGGTGGGGAAAGGGAGACCACGCATTTATATGGGCGGCAGGTGTTTCAAGGTTAGGGATGTAGTTTTAAAATCTCCATGCCAATAGAGAGGCACTCGCTAAAACCTAGCTATAGAGACCAAACCCCACAATAGATCAAAGCCTGGCCTATGTAAATACTCAGGGAACACAAGCTAAGGGATTCTAATAGAACCCAGGTGCTGCTGTCATTTGGAGTAGTCTACCCATGCTCAGGATTCCAGAAAGCTTCTTCGTGTGTTTACTGTTGGTGGAGAAACAGTGTCCACGCATATTCCAGGGGGCAAAGGTATACCCTTGTTGGGGGTTGTTGGTTAAACACCTCCAATTCCCATGGAGAGGAACTCATTATTACTTGGATTTAGAGAACAAATCCCACTTTGAACCGCACTCCAGCTAATGCAATCCATCAGGGAACAGAAGCTTAAGGATTCTACTAGAACACTGGCACTTATGTAAGCTGGAGGAACTTTCCCACTCTCATATTCCAGTAGCCAGAATTGTGGGGGGAGGGATTTGTGTATCCGCACTCCACGTAGATGGATGTGGGCACAGGTGTACACCTTTATGTAGAATTAATCTAAATACTTCCTCAGTCCATCGGGGGGCACTCGCTACTATTTGGCCTCAAAGCCCAACCCCCAGCTTTCCCTCAGAGCCAGGCCTAGGGAACAACTCAGTTATTACAAGCTAAAGAATACTATTAGAACCCAGGCGCTGCTGTCACTTGAAAGTGCCGGCCCACACTCAGGATACCTGAGCACGTCTTTGTGTGTGTGTTGGAAGTGGGGAAACAGAGTCCATGCATCTTTATGGGGGCACAGTTATTCCTAGGTAGATGATGTAGTTTAAACACCTTCACTGCCCTTAGAGAGGCACTGGATATTACTTGGTTTTACAGCCCAACCCCCACCTTCGCTCAAAGCCCGGCCTAGGAGAACACTCAAGGAAGTCAAGCTAAGGGATTCTACTAGATCCCTGGTGCTGCTGTTAGTTGGAGGAGCCTCCCCACACTCAGGAAACGAGAACAATTCTTCGCACGTGTGCTGGTGGTGTGGAAACAGAGTCCACGCATTTTTCCTGGGGCACAGGTATTCCTAGGTTGGAGGATGTAGGTTAAACACCTCCACATCCCATGGATAGGCACTCGCTAATACTTCGTTTTAGAGCCCAACCTCCAATTTCTCCCGCACTCCTGGCAGGGCAAGCCATCACGGAAGACAAGCTAAGGGATTGTATTGAACCTAGATGCTGCTGTCACATGGAGGAACTTCCCAACACTCAGGACTCCGGAGACACTCTTGTGTGTGGGGGAGGTGTGCAGCCCCAATCCACGCAGATGAATGGTGACATAGGTGTTCCCCGGTAGGGGAGTTCCCTAAGTAATTCCTCAGTCAATCGGTTGGCAAAAGCTGCAACTTGGCCTCCAAGCACAACCCCCAGGTTTTGCTCGCAGCCCGGCCTAGGGAAACACTCAGGGAATACAAGTTGAGTTATTCTATTCGAACGCAGGCGCTGCTGTCAGTTGGAGGAGACTCCCCACACTCAGGAGACCTGAATAAATCTTTGTGTGTGTGCTGGTTTTGGGGATACATAGTCCACGCAACTTTATGGGGGCACAGGTGTTCCCAGGGAGGGAATGTACTTTAAACACCTCCACTGCCCATAGAGCGGCACTCGCTAGTACTTGGCTTTTGAGCCCAACCAACCCCCACCTTCGCTCCCAGCCTGTCCATGGAAAATACTCAGGGAAGTCAATCTAAGCGATCCGATTAGATCCCAGATGCTGCTATCAGTTGGAGGTGCCTCCACACACTCAGGATACCAGAACCCTTTTTCATGTGTGTGCTGGATGAGTGGAAACAGAGCCCACGCATTTTTCAAGGAGCACAGGTGTTCCCAGGTTGTGGGTTTTTGATTAATAACCTCCAATTCCCATGGAGAAACACTCTCTAATACTTGGTTTTAGAGCCCAACCCCCACTTTGGCCCGCATTCCGTATCACAAAGCCAAACGGGGAAGACAAGTTAAGTGATTTTATTAGAACCCAGGCCCTGCTGTCAGTTGGAGGAGGCTACCCACTCCCAGGATAACTGTGCAAGTGTTCGTGTGTGTGCTGGAGGTCTGGAAACAGACTCCACGGATCTATATGGGGGCACAGGTGTTCCAAAGTTGGGGATTTGGTTTAAAAACCTCCACTGCCCATAGAGGGGCACTCGCTAATCCTTGTCTTTAGGTCCCAACCCCCACATTCGCTCACAGCCCGGACTAGGTAAACACTCAAGGAAGTCAAGCTAACGGATTCTATTAGACCTCAGGTGCTGCTGTCATTTGGAGGAAACTCCCCACATTCAGGATAGAAGAACACTTCCTTGTTTGTGTGCTGGAGGTGGGGAAACAGAGTCCACTCATCTTTATGGGGGCACAGGTGTTCCAAGGTTGGGGAAGTAGTTTCAAACCCTGCACTGCCCACAGAGATGCACTCTCTAATACTTGGCTTTAGAGCCCATCCCCCACAATCGCTCACTGCTAGGCCTAGGAAAACACTTAGGGAAGTCAAGCTAAGGGATTCTACTCGAACCCAGGTGCTGCTGTCAGTTGGAGGAACCTCCCCACACTCAGAACACCAGAACATTTCTTCGTGTGTGTGCTGGATGTAGGGAAACAGAGTCAAAGCATCTTTCAGGGGGCACAGTTATTTCATGGAGTTGGTTTATAGGTTAAACACCCAAATCCCATGGATAGGCTCTCGCTAATACTTGGTTTAGAGCCCAATCCCAACTTTCTCCCGCACTCCAGCCTTGTCAAACCATCATGGAAGACCAGTTAAGGTATTGTATTACAACCCAGGCGCTGCTGTTAGTTGCAGAAACCTCCCCACACTCAATACATCTGAACCCAATGTCGTGTGTGTGCTGCAGGAGGGAAACAGAGTCCACGCATCTTTATGGGGGCACAGGTGTTCCCAGGTTGGGGATATACTTTAACCACCTCCACTGCCAAAATATAGGAACTCGCTAATACTTGGTTTTAGAGCACAACCCCCAATTTCGCTCAGAACCCGGCCAAGGAAAATACTCAGGAATATCAACCTAATGGATCCAATTAGATCCCAGGTGCTACTGTCACTTGCAGGAGCCTCCCCACACTCAGGATAGCAGAACACCACCTAGTGTGTGTGCTGAAATCGGGGAAACAGTGTCTTTGCATCTTTCAGGGGGCATTTTTAAGGTATTCCCAATTATTTGGTTGTAGGTTAAACCACTTCAAATCCCGAGGAGAGGCACTCAATAATACTTGGATTTAGAGCCCTACCCTCACATTCCCCCGCACTCCCGCCTAGGCTAGCCATCAGTGAAGACTAGTTAATGGATTGTATTAGAACTCAGGCCCTGCTGTCAGTTGTAGGTGCCTCCCCACACTCAGGAAACCTCAACCCGTTTTCGTGTGTGTGCTGGAGGTGGGGAAACAGAGTCCACGCATTTTTGGGGGGGCACAGGTGTTCCAAGTTTGGGGATGTATTTTAAACACCTCCAATGCCCATAGAGAGGCACTCGCTATTACTAGATTTTAGTGCCCAACACCCACCTTCGCTCACAGCCTGGCCAAAGTAAACACTCAGGGAAAGCAAGCCAAGTGATTTTATAAGGTCCCAGGTGCTGCTGTCATTTGGAGTAGTCTCCCCATGCTCAGAATTCCAGAAAGCTTCTTCGTGTGTGTACTGTTGGTGTAGAAAGAGTCTCCACGCATATTCCACGGGGCAAAGGTATTGCCTTGTTGGGGTTTGTTGGTTAAACACCTCCAATTCCCATGGAGAGGCACTCACTGATACTTGGATTTAGAGAACAAATCCCACTTTGAACCGCACTCAAGCTATTGCAATCCATCAGGGAAGAGAAGCTTAAGGATTCTACTAGAACACTGGCACTGATGTAAGCTGGAGGAACTTTCCCACTCTCATATAACAGTAGCCAGAATTGTAGGGGGAGGGAATTGTGTATCCGCACTCCACGTAAATGGATGTGGGCAGAGGTGTACCCCTTTAGGTAGAATTCATCTAAATACTTCCTCAGTCCATAGGGGGCACTCGCTACAATTTGGCCTCAAAGCCCAACGCCCAGTTTCCCTCAGAGCCAGGCCTAGGGAACAACTCAGTTATTACAAGCTAAAGGATACTATTAGATCCCAGGCTCTGCTGTCACTTGAAAGTGCCAGCCCACACTCAGGATACCTGAGCACGTCTTTGTGTGTGTGTTGGAAGTGGGGAAACAGAGTCCATGCATCTTTATGGGGGCACAGTTATTCCTAGGTAGATGATGTAGTTTAAACACCTTCACTGCCCATAGAGAGGCACTGGATATTACTTGGCTTTACAGCACAACCCCTACCTTCGCTCAAAGCCCGGCCTAGGAGAACACTCAAGGAAGTCAAGCTAAGGGATTGTACTAGATCCCTGGTGCTGCTGTTAGTTAGGAGCACAGGTGTTCCAAGGTTGTGGGTTTTTGGTTAATAACCTCCACTTCCCATGAAGAAGCACTCGCTAATAGTTGGATTTAGAGCCCAACCCCCACTTTCCCCCGCACTCCGTATCAGGCAACCAAACAGGGAAGACATGTTAAGCGATTTTATTAGAACCCAGGCGCTGCTGTCATTTGGAGGAGCCTCCACACAATCAGGATACCTGAGCACGTCTCCGTGTGTGTGCTACAGGGGGGAAAAAGAGTCCACGCATCTTTATGGGGGCACAGGTGTTCCAAGGTTGAGGAAGTAGTTTCAAACCCTCCACTGCCCACAGAGATGCACTCTCTAATACTTGGCTTTAGAGCCCATCCCCCACCATGGCTCACTGCTAGGCCTAGGAAAACACTTAGGGAAGTCAAGCTGAGGGATTCTACTCGAACCCAGGTGTTGCTGTCAGTTGGAAGAACCTGCCCAAACTCAGAACACCAGAAAACTTCTTCGTGTGTGTGCTGGATGTAGGGAAACAGAGTCAAAGCATCTTTCAGGGGGCACAGTTATTTCATGGTTGTGGTTTGTAAGTTAAACACCCACATCCCATGGATAGGCTCTCGCCAATACTTGGTTTAGAGCCCAATCCCAACATTATCCTGCACACAGGCCATGGCAAGCCATTTTGGAAGACCAGTTAAGGTATTGTATTACAACCCAGGCGCTGCTGTTATTTGGAGGAACCTCCCCACACTGAAGATATCTGAACCCAATGTCGTGTGTGTGCTGCAGGAGGGAAACAGAGTCCACGCATTTTTATGGGGGCACAGGTGTTCCCAGGTTGGGGATATACTTTAACCACCTCCATTGCCAATATAGAGGAACTCGCTAATACTTGGTTTTAGAGCACAACCCCCAATTTCGCTCACAACCCGGCCAAGGAAAATACTCAGGAATATCAACCTAATGGATCCAATTAGATCCCAGGTGCTACTGTCAGTTGCAGGAGCCTCCCCACATGCAGGATACCAGAAAACCTCGTGTGTGTGCTGGAGGTGGGGAAACAAAGCACACGCATTTTTCAGGGGGCACATTTATTCCCATACTGTGGGTTGTAGGTTACATTTCTCCACTTCCCACGGAGAGGCACACACTGATACTTGGATTAAGAGCCCAAATCCCTCTTTCAGTCACACTCTTGCCTAAGCAAACCGTCAGGGAATACAAGCAAATCGATTCTATTAAAACCAAGATGCTGATGTCACTAGGAGGAACTACCTCACCCTCAGAATTCTGGAACACAACCTTGTGTGGTGGGGAAATGTGGAGCCCCACTCCACGCAGATGAATGGGTGCTCAGGTGTTTCCCTTTAGGGAGAATTCCTCTAAGAACTTCCTCAGTCCATCGGGGGGTACTCGCTGCTACTTGGACTCCAAGCCCAACCCCCAGCTTTCTCTCATGGCCCGGCCTAAGGAAACACTCAGGGAACACAAGCTAAGGGATCCCAATAGAACCCAGGTGCTGCTGTCATTTGGAGTAGCCACCCCAAGGTCAGGATTCCAGAAAACTACTTCGTGTGTTTTCTGTTGGTGGAGAAACAGAGTCCACGCATATTTCAGGGGGCACAGGTATTCCCTTGTTGGGGATTGTTGGTTAAACACCTCCACTTCCCATGGAGAGGCACTCACTAATACTTGGATTTAGAGCACAAATCCCACTTTGAACCGCACTCCGGATTACGCAATCCATCAGGGAAGAGAAGCTTAAGGATTCTACCAGAACACTGGCACTGCTCTCAGTTGGAGGAAATTTCCCACTCTTAGGATTCCGGAAGCCAGACTTGTGGGGAGGGGGATTTGTGTATCCCCAAACCACGTAGATGGATGTGGGCACAGGGGTTCCCCTTAAGGGGGGGAATTCATCTAAATACTTCCTCAGTCCATCGGGGGGCACTCGCTACTATTTGGCCTCAAAGCCCAACCCCCAGCTTTCCCTCAGAGCCAGGCCTAGGGAAACAATCAGGGATTACAATCTAAGGGAATCTATTAGAACCCAGGCGCTGCTGTCACTTGAAAGTGCCAGCCCACACTCAGGAAACCTGAACACGTCTTCGTGTGTGTGTTGGAAGTGGGGAAACAGAGTCCATGCATCTTTATGGGGGCATTGTTTTTCCAAGGTAGATGTTGTAGTTTAAACACCTTCAATGTCCATAGTGAGGCACTGGCTATTACTTGGCTTTAGAGCCCAACCTCCTCCTCCGCTCAAAGACCTGCGTATGAGAACACTCTATTAAGTCAAGCTATGGAATTCTGTTAGATCCCTGGTGTTGCTTTTAGTTGGAGGAGCCTCCCCACACTCAGGAAACCAGAACACTTCTTCGAATGTGTGCTGGAGTTGTGGAAACAGAGTCCACGCATTTTTCATGGGGCACAGGTATGCCTCGGTTGGAGGATGTAGCTTAAACAACTCCACGGATGTGCACTCGTTAATACTTCGTTTTAGAGCCCAACCTCCAATTTCCTCCGCACTCCTGGCAGGACAAGCCATCAGGAAATACAATCTAAGTTATTGTATGAAACCCGGTTGCTGCTGTCACTTGGAGGAACTTCTCAACACTTAGGACTCCGGAGAAACTCTTGTGTGGGGGGGAGTTGTGCAGCTCCAATCTACGCAGATGAATGGTGACACAAGTGTTCCGCGGGAGGGGAGTCTCTAAGAACATCCTCAGTCAATCTGTGGCACAAGCTGCTACTTGGCCTCCAAGCCCAACCCCCAGCTTTCGCTCACAGCCCGGCCTAGGGAAACACTCATGGAATACAAGCTGAGTTATTCTATTGGAACGCAGGCGCTGCTGTCATTTGGAGGAACTTCCACACATTCAGAATTCTGGATCGCAGCCTTGTGTGTGGGGTAGTTGTGGAGACCCAGTCCACGCAGATGAATGGGGGCAGAAGTGTTCCATTTTAGGGTGAAATCCTCTAAGTACTTCCTCAGTAAAGCGGGGTGCACTCGTTGCTACTTTTACTTCAAGCCCAACCCCCACTCTCCCCCACTCTCCAGCCTAGGCATGCCATCAGGGAATACATGTTTAGGGATTCTATTAGAACCCAGGCGCTGCTGCCAGTTAGAGGAGTCTCCGCACACTCAGGATACCTGAAGATTTCTTTGTGTGTGTGCTGGTGTTGGGGATACATAGTCCACACAACTTTATGGGGGCACAGGTGTTCCCAGGGAGGGAATTTACTTTAAACACCTCCACTGCCCAAAGAGAGGCACTCGCTATTACTTGCCTTTAGAGCCCAACCAACCCCCACCTTCGCTCCCAGCCCGTCCATGGAAAACACTCAGGGAAGTCAACCTCAGGGATCCGATTAGATAACAGATGCTGCTGTAAATTGGAGGTGCCTCCACACACTCATGATACCAGAACACTTTTTCATGTGTGTGTTAGAAGTGGGGAAACAGAGTCCACGCATTTTTCAAGGAGCACAGGTATTCCCAGATTGTGGGTTTTGGTTAATAACTTCCACGTCCCATGGAGACGCACTCGTTAATACTTGCATTTAGAGGCCAAACCCCACTTTACCCCACATTCCGTATCAGGCAACCAAACAGGGAAGACAAGTTAAGAGATTTTATTAGAACCCAGGTCTTACTGTCAGTTGGAGGAGGCTACCCAACCTCAGGATAAATGTGCAAGTGTTCGTTTGTGTGCTGGAAGTCTGGAAAAAGACTCCACGGAGCTATATGGGGCCACAGGTGTTCCCAGTTTAGGGATGTAATTTAAACACCTCCACTAACCATAGAGAGGTACTCGCAAATACTTGGTTTTGGAGCCCAAACCACACGTTCCCCCGCACTCCCGCCTAGGCAAACCATCAGGGAAGACAAGCACAGGGATTCAATTAGAACCCAGGCGCTGCTGTCAGTTGGAGGAACTTCCCTGCACTCAGGATTCCGGAACACAGTCTTGTGTGTGGGGTAGTTGTGCATCCCCACTCCACCCAGATGAATGGCGGCAAAGGTGTTCCCTTTCCGGAGAAGTCTTCTAAGTAATTCCTCAATGGATCAGGGGGCACCCACTGCTACTTGGCCTCCAAGCCCAACCCCCAGCTTTCCCTCACATCCCGGACCAGGGATACACTCGTTTTACAAGCCAAGGGATTCTATTAGAACCCAGGATCTGCTGTCATTTAGAGAAGCCCCCCCACACTAAAGATATCTGAAAATCTTCGTGTGTGTTCTGGAGCTGGGAAAGGCTTTCCACGCATTTTATGGGGGCACAGGTGTTCCAAAGTTGGGGATTTGGTTTAAACACCTCCACTGCCCATAGAGGATCACTAGCTAATCCTTGTCTTTAAAGCCAAACCCCCACATTCGCTCACAGCCCGGCCTAGGTAAACACTCAAGGAAGTCAAGCTAAAGGATTCTCTTAGACCCCAGGTGCTGTTGTCATTTGGAGGAAACTCCCCACATTCAGGATAGAAGAACACGTCCTCGTTTGTGTGCTGGAGGTGGGGAATCAGAGTCCAGGCATCTTTCAGGTGGCACATGTATTCCCACGTTGCTGGTTGTAGGTATAATTTCTCAACGTCCCATGTAGATGCATTGGCTAATAATTGGTATTAGAGCCAAAACCCCACATTCCCCTGCACTCCAGCCTAGGCAAACCATCAGGGAAGGCAGGTTAAGGGATTCAAGAACACAAGCGCTGCTGACAGTTGGAGGAACTTCCCAAAACTCAGGTTTCCGGAACCCAACATATGATGGCGGGGAGATGTGGAGCCAAAATCCAAGTAGATGAATGGGGTCACACTTGTTCCCCATTAGGGAGAAGTCCTCTAAATACTTCCACATTCCATCGGGGGGCAGTTGCTGCTACTTGGCCTTCAAGCCAAACTCCCAGCTTTCCCTCTAAGCCCGGCCTAGGGAAACACTCAAGGAATACAATCTAAAGGATTCTATTAGAACCCAGGCGCTGCTGTCATTTGGAGGAGCCTCCACACAATCAGGATACCTGAGCACGTCTCCGTGTGTGTGCTGCAGGGGGGAAAAAGAGTCCACGCATCTTTATGGGGGCACAGGTGTTCCAAGGTTGAGGAAGTAGTTTGAAACCCTCCACTGCCCACAGAGATGCACTGTCTAATACTTGGCTTTAGAGCCCATCCCCCACCATCGCTCAATGCTAGGCCTAGGAAAACACTTAGGGAAGTCAAGCTAAGGGATTCTATTCCAACCCAGGTGCTGCTGTTTGTTGGAGGAACCTCCCCACTCTCAGAACACCAGAACACTTCTTCGTGTGTGTGCTGGATGTAGGGAAACAGAGTCAAAACATCTTCCAGGGGGCACTGTTATTTCATGGTTGTGGTTTGTAGGTTAAACACCCACATCCCATGGATAGGCTCTCGCTAATACTTGGTTTAGAGCCCAATCCCCACATTACCCCGCACACAGGCCATGGCAAGCCATCTTGGAAGACCAGTTAAAGTATTGTATTACAACCCAGGCGCTGCTGTTATTTGGAGGAACCTCCCCCCACTCAAGACATCTGAACCCAATGTCGTGTGTGTGCTGCAGAAGGGAAACAGAGTCCACGCATCTTTATGGGGGCACAGGTGTTCCCAGGTTGGGGATATACTTTAACCACCTCCACTGCCAATATATAGGAACTCGCTAATACTTGGTTTTAGAGCACAACCCGCAATTTCGCTCCCAACCCGGCCAAGGAAAATACTCAGGAATATCAACCTAATGGATCCAATTAGATCCCAGGTGCTACTGTCACTTGCAGGAGCCTCCCCACATGCAGGATACCAGAAAACCTCGTGTGTGTGCTGGAGGTGGGGAAACAAAATACACGCATTTTTCAGGGGGCACATTTATTCCCATAATGTGGGTTGTAGGTTACATTTCTCCACTTTCAACGGAGAGGCACACTCTGATACTTGGATTAAGAGCCCAAATCCCTCTTTCATTCACACTCTTGCCTAAGCAAACCATCAGGGAATACAAGCAAATCGATTCTATTAAAACCAAGATGCTGATGTCACTAGGAGGAACTACCCTACCCTCAGAATACTGGAACCCAACCTTGTGTGGTGGGGAAGTGTGGAGCCCCACTCCACGCAGATGAATGGGTGCTCAGGTGTTTCCCTTTAGGGAGAATTCCTCTAAGAACTTCCTCAGTCCATCGAGGGGTACTCGCTGCTACTTGGACTCCAAGCCCAACCCCCAGCTTTCTCTCATGGCCCGGCCTAAGGAAACACTCAGGGAACACAAGCTAAGGGATCCTAATAGAACCCAGGTGCTGCTGTCATTTGGAGTAGCCACCCCAAGGTCAGGATTCCAGAAAACTACTTCGTGTGTGTTCTGTTGGTGGAGAAACAGAGTCCACGCATATTTCAGGGGGCACAGGTATTCCCTTGTTGGTAATTGTTGGTTAAACATCTCCACTTCCCATGGAGAGGCCCTCACTAATACTTGGATTTAGAGCACAAATCCCACTTTGAACCGCACTCCGGATTACGCAATCCATCAGGGAAGAGAAGCTTAAGGATTCTACTAGAACAATATCACTGCTGTCAGTTTGAGGAACTTTCCCACTCTCAGGATTCCAGAAGCCAGACTTGTGGGGGGGGAATTGTGTATCCCAACTCCACGTAGTTGAATGGGGGCACAGGTGTTCCCCTTTAGGGAAAATTCATCTAAATACTTCCTCAGTCCATCGGGGGGCACTCGCTACAATTTGGCCTCAAAGCCCAACCCCCAGCTTTCCCTCAGAGCCAGGCCTAGGGTAATACTCAGGGATTACAAGCAAAGGGATTCTATTAGAACCCAGGCGCTGCTGTCCCCTGAAAGTGCCGGCCCAACTCAGGGTACCGGAACACTTCTTCGTGTTTGTGTTGGATGTGGGGAAACAGAGTCCATGCATCTTTATGGGGGCACAGTTTTTCCCAGGGAGATGATGTAGTTTAAACTCCTTCACTGACCAAAGAGAGGCACTGGCTATTACTTGGCTTTAGAGGCCTACCCCCACCTTCGCTCAAAGCCCGGCCTAAGAGAACACTCAAGTAAGTCAAGCGAAGGAATTCCACTAGATCCCTGGTACTGCTGTCTTTTGGAGGAGCATCCCCACAAACATGATACCTCAGTACGTCTCCGTGTGTGTGCTGGAGGTTGGGAGAGTCCACGCTTCTTTATGGGGCAACTGGTGTTCCCAGTTTGGGGATATACTTTAACCACCTCCACTGCCTAAAGTTAGAACCTCGATAATACTTGGGTTTGAGAACAAACCCCAACTTCGCTCACAACCCGGCCATTTAAAATACTCAGGGAAGTCAACCTAATGGATCCAATTAGATCCCAGGTGCTAGTGTCAGTTGCAGGAGCCTCCCCACACTCAGGATACCAGAAAAGCTCTTGTGTGTGCTGGAGTTGGGGACTCAAAGCACACGCAAATTTCAGGGGGCAAATTAATTCCCAGGTTTTGGGTTGTAAGTTATACATCTCCACTTCCCATGGAGAATCACATGCTGATACGTGGTTTTAGAGACCAAATTCGACTTTCAATCACACTCTGGCCTAGGCAAATAATCAGGTAAGACAAGCAAATGTATTCTATTAAAACCAAGATGCTTATGTCACTTGGAGGAACTTCCCCACCCTCAGGATTCTGGAACCCAATCTTTTGTGGTGGGGATGTGTGTAGCCCCACTCCACGCAGATGAATGGGTGCTCAGGTGATTCCCTTTAGGGAGAATTCCTCTAAGAAATTCCTCAGTCCATTGTGGTTTACTCGCTGCTACTTGGCCTCCAAGCCCAACCCTCAGTTTTCCCTCATGGCCCGGCCTAAGGAAACATTCAACGAACACAGGATAAGGGATTCTAATAGATCCCAGGTGCTGCTGTCATTTCGAGTAGCCTCCCCATGCTCAGGATTCTTGAGAACATCTTCGTGTGTGTGCTGTTGGTGGAGAAACACAGTCCACGCATATTTCAGGGGGCACAGGTATTCCCTTCTTGGGGGTTGTTGTTTAATCACCTCCACTTCCCATGGAGAGGCACTCACTAATACTTGGAATTAGAGCCCAAATCCCACTTTGAACCACACTCTGACTTATGCAATCCATCATTGCAGAGAAGCTTAAGGATTCTACTAGAACACTGGCACTGCTCTCAGTTGGACGAAATTTTCCACTCTCAGGATTCCGGAAGCCAGACTTGTGGGGAGGGGGATTTGTGTATCCCCAAACCACGTAGATGGATGTGGGCACAGGTGTTCCACTTTAGGGGGAATTCATTTAAATACTTCCTCAGACCATCGGGGGGCACTCGCTACTATTTGGCCTCAAAGCCCAACCCCCAGCTTTCCCTCAGAGCCAGGCCTAGGGAAACAATCAGGGATTACAAGCTAAGGGATTCTATTAGAACACAGGTGCTGCTGACACATGAAAGTGCTGGCCAACACTCAGGATACCTGAATACGTCTTCGTGTGTGTGTTGGAAGTGGGGAAACAGAGTCCATGCATCTTTATGGGGGCATAGTTTTTCCCAGGTAGATGATGTAGTTTAAACACCTTCAATGACCTTAGAGAGGCACTGGCTATTACTTGGCTTTAGAGCCCAATCCCCTCCTTCGCTCAAAGCCCAGCCTAGGACAACTCTCTAGTAATCCAAGCTAAGGAATTCTATTAGATCCCTGGTGCTGCTGGTAGTTGGAGGAGCCTCCCCACACTCAGGAAACCAGAACACTCCTTCGCACGTGTGCTGGGGGTGTGGAAACAGAGTCCACGCATTTTTCTTGGGGCACAGGTATTCCTAGGTTGGAGGAAGTAGGTTAAACACCTCCACATACCATGGATAGGCACTCGCTAATACTTCGTTTTAGAGCCCAACCTACAATTTCCCCCGCACTCCTGGCAGGGCAAGCCATCACGGAAGACAAGCTAAGGGATTGTATTGAACCTAGATGCTGCTGTCACATGGAGGAACTTCCCAACACTCAGGACTCTGGAGACACTCTTGTGTGTGGGGTGGTGTGCAGCCCCAATCCACTCAGATGAATGGTGACAGAGGTGTTCCCCGGTAGGGGAGTTCCCTAAGTACTTCCTCAGTCAATCTGTTGGAACAAGCTTCTACTTGTCCTTCAAGCACAACCCCCAGCTTTCGCTCGCAGCCCAGCTAAGGGAAACACTCAGGGAATACAAGCTGAGTTATTCTATTAAATCGCAGGCACTGCTGTCAGTTGGAGGAACTTCCACACACTCAGGATTCCGAATCCCAGTCTTGTGTTTGGTTGAGGTGTGGGACCCAGACCACGCAGATGAATGGGGGCACAGGTGTTCCATTTTAGGGTGAAATCCTCTAAGTACTTCCTCAGTAAATCGGGGTGCACTTGTTGCTACTTGGACTTGAAACCCAACCCCCACAATCCCCCACACTCCAGCATTGGCATGCCATCAGACAGATAAGCTTAGGGATTCTATAAGAACCCAGGCGCTCTTGTCATTTGGAGAATCTTCCCCACACTCAGGATCTGGAATTCAGACTTTAGTTTGGGGGATGTGTGGAGACCCACCCCACGCAGATGAATGGGGGCACAGGTGTTCCACTTTAGGGTGAAATCCTCTAAGTACCTCCTCAGTAAATCGGGGGCACTCGTTGCTACTTGGACTTCAAACCCAACCCCCACTTTCCTCCACTCTCCAGCCTAGGCATGCCATCAGGGAAGACAAACTAAGGGATTCAGTTAGAAACCAGGCGCTGCTGTCATTTGGAGGAGCCTCCCCACAATCAGGATACCTGAGCACGTATTCGTGTGTGTGCTGGAGGTTGGGAAACTGTATCCACGCATCTTTATCGGGGCACAGGTGTTTCAAGATTGGGGAGCTAGTTTAAAACCCTCCACTGCCGATAGAGATGCACTCGCTAATACTTGGCTTTAGAGACCATCCCCCTCCATCGCTCACTGGTAGGCCTAGAAAACACTTAGGGAAGTCAAGCTAACGGATTTTATTAGAACCCAGGCGCTGATGTTACTTGGAGGAACCTCCCCACACTCAAGATATCTGAACCCGATTTCGTGTTTATGCTGGAGGAGGGAAACAGAGTCCACGCATCTTTATGGGGGCACAGGTGTTCCCAGGGAGGGAATGTACTTTAAACACCTCCACTGCCCATAGAGAGGCACTCGCTATTACTTGGCTTTAGAGCCAAACCCCCAAATTCGCTCCCAGCCGGTCCTTGGAAAACACACAGGGAAGTCAACCTAAGGGATCCTATTAGATCCCAGATGCTGCTGTCAGTTGGAGGTGCCTCCCCACACTCAGGATACCAGAACACTTCTTCATGTGTGTGCTGGAGGTGGGGAAAGAGAGTCCACGCATTTTTCAAGGAGCACAGGTGTTCCCAGGTTGTGGGTTTTTGGTTAATAACCTCCACTTCCCATGAAGAAGCACTCGCTAATACTTGGATTTAAAGCCCAACCCCCACTTTCCCCCGCACTCCGTATCAGGCAACCAAACAGGGAAGACAAGTTAAGCGATTTTATTAGAACCCAGGCCCTGCTGTCAGTTGGAGGAGGCTGCCCACTCTCAGGATAACTGTGCAAGTGTTCGTGTGTGTGCTGGAGGTCTGGAAGCAGACTCCACGGATCTATATGGGGGCACAGGTGTTCCCAGGTTAGGGATGTAGTTTAAAAACCTCCACTAACCATAGAGAGGTACTCGCAAATAATTGGTTTGGATCCCAAACCACAATTTCCCCCTCACTCCCGCCTAGGCATACCATCAGGGAAGACAAGCAAAGGGATTCAGTTAGAACCCAGGCGCTGCTGTCAGTTGGAGGAACTTCTCTGCACTCAGGATTCTGGAACACATTCTTGTGTGTGTGGGAGTTGTGCAGCCCCACTCCACCCAGATGAATGAGGGCAAATCTGTTCCCTTTAGGGAGAAGTCCTCTAAGTACTTCCTCAATCGATCAGGGGGCACACACTGCTACTTGGACTCCAAGCCCAGCCCCCAGCTTTCCCTCACATCCCGGACCAGGGAAACACTTGTATTACAATCTAAGGGATTCTATTAGAACCCAGGCACTGCTGTCATTTTGAAGAGCCCTCCAACACTAAGGATATCTGAAAGTCTTCATGTGTGTTCTGGAGTTGGGAAAGACATTCCACGCATATTTATGGGGGCACAGGTGTTCCAAAGTTGGGGATTCGGTTTAAACAACTCCACTGCCCATAGAAGGGCACTCGCTAAACCCTGTCTTTAAAGCCCAACCCCCACATTCACTCACAGCCCGGCCTAGGTAAACACTCAAGGAAGTCAAGGTAATGGATACTAGTAGTCCCCAGGGGCTGCTGTTATTTGGAGGAAAATCCCCACATTCAGGATACAAGAGCACTTCCTCGTTTGTGTGCTGGAGTTGGGGAAATTGAGTCCAGGCATCTTTCAGGTGGCACTAGTATTCCTACGTTGCTGGTTGTAGGAAAAATTTCTCAAATTCCCATGTAGATGCATTGGTTAATACTTGGTATTAGAGCCGAAACCCCACATTCCCCTGCACTCCAGCCTAGGCAAACAATCAGGAAACGCAAGCTAAGGGATTCAAGAAGAACACAAGTGCTGCTGACAGTTGGAGGAACTTCCCAACACTCAGGATTCCGGAACACAACCGTGTGTGGTGGGGAGATGTGGAGCCACAATCCAAGTAGATGAATGGTGTCAAAATTGTTCCCCATTAGGGAGAAGTCCTCTAAACAATTCCCCATTCCATCGGGGTGCAGTTCCTGCTACTTGACCTCCAAGCCAAACTCCCAGGTTTCCCTCTCAGCCCGGCCTAGGGAAACACTCAAAGAATACAAGCTAAGGGATCCTATTAGAACCCAGGCACTGCTGTCATTTGGAGGAGCCTCCCCACAATCAGGATACCTGAGCCCGTCTCCGTGTGTGTGCTGTTGATGGGGAAACAGAGTCCACGCATCTTTATGGGGGCACTTTTGTTCCCAGGTTGGGGATATACTTTAACCCCCCCAATGCCAAAATTAAGGAACTCTCTATTATTTGGTTTTAGAGCACAACCATCAACTTCGTTCACAACCCGGCCAAGGAAAATACTCATGGAAGTCAACCTAATGGATCCAATTATTTCCCAGGTGCTTCTGTCATTTGCAGGAGCCTCCCCACACTCAGGATACCAGAAAACTTCATGTTGTGCTCCAGGTGGGGAAACAAAACACACGCGTTTTTCAGGGGGCACAGTTATTCCCAGGTTGTGGATTGTAGGTAAAACATCTCCACTTCCCATGGGGATGCACACGCTAATACTTGGATTTAGAGCCCAAATCCAACTTTCAAACACACTGTGGCCTAGGCAAACCATCAGGGAAGACAAGCAAAGGGATTCTATTAAAACCAAGACGCTGATGTCACTTGGAGGAACTACCCCACCCTCAGGATTCTGGAACACATCCTTGTGTGGTGGGGAGATGTGGAGTCCCACTCCACACAGATGAATGGGTGCTCATCTGCTTCCCTTTAAGGAGAATTCCTCTCAGAACTTCCTCAGTCCATCGGTGGGTACTTGCTGCTACTTGGCTTCCAAGCCCAACCCCCAGCTTTCCCTCATGGCCTGGCCGAAAGAAACACTCAGGGAACAGAAGCTAAGGGATTCTAATAGAAACCAGGTGCTGCTGTCATTTGGAGTAGCCTCCCCATGCTCAGGATTCTAGAAAGCTTCATCCTGTGTGTGCTGTTGGTGGAGAAAGAGAGTCCATGCATATTTCAGGGGGCACAGGTATTTCTTTGTTGGGGGTTGTTGGTTAAAACCTCCAATTCCCATGAAGAGGCACTCACTAATACTTGGATTTAGAGACCAAATCCCACTTTGAACCTCACTCCGGCATATGCAATCCATCAGGGAATAGAAGCTTCAGGATTCTACAAGAAATCTGACACTGCTGATATTTACAGAAACTTCCCCACTCTCAGGATTCGGAAACCAGTCTTTTGGGGGGGGATTTTTGTATTCCCACTCCACGTAGTTGCATGTGTGCACAGGAGTTCACCTTATGTGAGAATTCATCTAAATACTTCCTCAGTCCATCGGAGGCACTCGCTACTATTTGGCCTCAAAACCCAACCCCCAGCTTTCCCTCAGAGCCATGCCTAGGGAATCACTCAGGGATTACAAGCTAAGGGATACTATTAGAACCCAGGCGCTGCTGTCACTTGAAAATGCCGGCACACACTCAGGATACCTGAACACGTCTTCGTGTGTGTGTTGGAAGTGTGGAAACAGAGTCTATGCATCTTTATGGGGGAACAGTTTTTCCCAGGTAGATGATGTGGTTTAAACACCTTCACATCCCATATAGAGGCACTGGCTATTACTTGGCTTTAGAGCTCATCCACCAGCAATGCTCACTGCTAGGCCTAGGAAAACAATTTGTGAAGTCAAGGTAAGAGATCTATTTGAACCCAGGTGCTGATTTCAGTTGGAGGAACCTCCCCACACTCAGAACAGCAGAACACTTCTTCGTGTGTGTGCTGTTGGTGTGGAAACACAGCACACGTATTTTTCAGGGGGCACTGATATACCATGGTGGTGGGTTGTAAGTTAAACACCCACATTCCATGGATGGGCTCTCACTAATACTTGGTTTAGAGCCCAATCTCAACTTTCCCCCGCACACTGGCCTTGGCAATCCATCATGGAAGACAAGTTAAGGTATTGTATTAGAACCCAGGCGCTGCTGTTAGTTGGAACAACCTCCCCACACTCAAGACATCTGAACCCGATGTCGAGTGTGTGCTGGAGGAGGGAAACAGAGTCCATGCATCTTTATGGGGGCACAGTTTTCCCGGGTTGGGGCTGTAGTTTAAATACCTCCACTGCCCATAGAGAGGCACTTGCTATTACTTGTCTTTATTCCCAAACCCCACTTTTGCTCACAACCCGACCTAGGAAATCACTAAAAGATTTCAACCTAAGGGATCCTATTAGATCCCTGGGTCTGCTGTGATTAGGAGGAATCTCTCCACACTCAAGAGAACAGAACATTATTCCGTGTGTCTGCTGGAAGTGGGGAAACAGAGTTCAGGCATATTTCATGGGCCACTGGTATTCCCAGTTTGGGGGTTGTTGGTTAAACACCTCCACATCCCATGCAGAGGCACTCGCTAATACTCGGTTTTAGAGCCCAACCCCTACTTTCCCCCGCACTCTGACCTAGGCAAACCATCAGGGAAGACATGCTAAGTGATTCTATTTTAATCCAGGCGCTGCTGACAGTTGGAAGAACTTCCCCACTCTCAGGATTCCGGAACACAGCCTTGTGTGTGGGGAAGTAGAGGAGCCCCAGTCCACGCTGATGAATGGGGGCACAAGTTTTCCCGGTTAGGGAAAAGTCCTCTAAGTTCTTCCTCAGTCCTTCAGGGGGCACTCGCTGCTACTTGGCCTCAGAGCCCAACCCCTATCTTTCCCTTGCCACCCGGCCTAGGGGAACAGAAAGTCAATACAAGTTAAATCATTTAATTAGAAGCCAGGCGCTGCTGTCAGTTGGAGGATCCTCCCCACACTCAGGATAACTTAACACTTCTTCGTGACTTTGCTGGTGGTGGGGAAACAGAGTCCATGCATCTTTCCGGGGACACAGGTATTACCCGGTTGGGGTTTGTATGTTAAACACTTCCACATCCCATTGAGAGGCACTCGTTAATATTGGGTTTTAGAGGCCACCCCCTCTATCCCGCAGTCCCCGGCCAAGGCAAGCAATCAGGAAAACCAGCTAAGGAATTCTATTCGAAGCCAGGCACTGCTGTCAGTTGGAGAAACCTCCCCACAATAAGGATAGCAGAGTACCTCTCCGTTTGTGTGCTGAAGTTGGGGAAATATTGGCCTCGCATCATACAGGGGGCAAAGGTATTCCCAGGTTGTGGTATGTAAATAAAAGTTCTCCACATCAAATGGAGGGGCACTCGCTAATATTTGGCTTAAGAGCCCAAACCACAAATTACCCCACACTCAGTTCTAGGCAAAGCAACAGGGAAAACAAGCTAATGGATTCAATTTGAGGCCAGTAGCTGCTGTCAGTTGGAGGATCTTCCACAAACTCAGGAATTCTGAACGCAGCTTTTTGTTGGGGGGGGTTTTGGAGCCCCACTCCAAGCAGATGAATGGGGGTGCAGGTGTTCCCTGTAGGGGGAACTCCTCTTAGTACTACTTCAGTCCTTCAGGGGGCACTCTCTGCTACTTGCCCTCCAAGCCCAACCTGTAACACTCCCTCGCTGCACGGCCTAGGGAAACACTCAGGGAATACAAGCTAATGGATTCTATTTGAACCCAGGCGCTGCTGTCATTTGGAGGATTCTCCCCACACTCAGGAAGCCAGAACACGGCTTCGTATGTGTGGTGGGGTTGAGGAAAGGGACTCCACGCATCTTTATGGGTGCACAGGTGTTCCCATGTTGGGGATGTAGGATAAACAACTCCACAGCCCATACAAAGGCACGTGCCAATACTTGGCTTTAGAGAACAACCCCCACTTTCGCTCAATGCCCACCCAAGGTAATCAGTCAGGAAGTCAACCTAAGGAATGCTATTAGATCCCAGTTTCTGCTGTCAGTTGGAGATACCTCCCCACACTCACCATACCAGGATAATACTTCGTGTGTGTGCTCTAAGTTAGGAAACAATGTCCACCCATTTCTCTGGGAGCACAGGTATTCCCAGGATGGGGATTGTAGTTTAAAGACATCCATTTCTCATAGAGAGTCACTCACTAATACTTGGTTGAAGAGCCCAACGCCCACTCTCCTCCTCACTCCGTTCTTGGCAAACCATCAGGGAAGACAAGCTAAGGGATTCTATTAGAACCCAGGAGCTGCTGTCAGTTGGAGGAACTTCCACACACTCCAGATTGCAGAACACAACCTTGTGTGTTGGAGGAGTGTGGGGCCCCAATCCACGCAGATGAATGGGGACACAGGTGTTCTCCGTTTGGGAGACTTCCTGTATGTATTTCTTCAGTCTGTCAGGGGGCACTCCATGCTATATGGCCATCAAGCCCAACCGTAAAAATTTCCTCACATCCTGGTCTAGGTAAACACTCAGGGAATACAAGCTAAGGGATTCTATTAGATCCCAGGTGCTGCTGTTAGTTGGAGGAGCCTACCCACATTCAGGATACCAGAAGATTTCTTCTTGTGTTTGCTGGATTTCGGAAATCAGAGTCCATGCTTCTTTCAGGGGTCACAGGTATTCCCAGGTTGGGAGTTGTAGGATAAACACTTCCAATTCCCATGGAGAGGCACTCGTTATTTCTTTGTTTTTGAGCCCATACCACACTTTCCCCCACACTGCGGCCTAGGCAAACAATCAGGCAAGACAAGCGAAGGAATTCTACTACAGCCCAGGCACTGATTTTAGTTGCAGGGTCTTCTGTACACTCAGGATTCCGGAAACAAGAATTCTGTGTGGGGGAGTTGTGGAGCCCTAATTCACCCATATGAATTTGGGAAGAGGTGTTCCCCATTAGGGAGAAGTCCTCTAAATTCTTCCTCAGTCCATCGGGGTCACTCGCATCTACTTGACTCCCTAAACCCAACCCCCGGCTTTCCCACGCAGCCTGGGTTAGGGAAATACTCTGAGAATACAAGCTAAGGGATTTTATTAGGACCCAGGGGCTGCTGTCAGTTGGAGGAGCCTCCCCTCACTCAGGATACCTGAACACGTCTTCGTGTGTTTGCTGGAGTTGGGGAGAATGAGTCCACGCTTCTTTATGGGGGCACAGTTTTCCCGGGTTGGGACTGTAGTTTAAATACCTCCACTGCCCTTAGAAAGGCACTTACTTTACTTGCCTTTATGCCCAAACCTCACATTTGCTCCCAACCCGGCCTAGGAAAACACTCAAAGATTTCAATCTAATGGATCCTAGTAGTTCCCAGGTGCTGCTGTCAGTTAGAGGAGCCTTCCCACACTCAGGATACCAGAAGACTTGTTCGTGTGTGTGCTAGTGGAGGGGAAAAAGAGTCCACGCATATTTCAGGGGGCTTAGGTATTCCCAGGTTGGTGGTTGCTGGTTAAACACCACCAGTTCCCATGGAGAGGCACTCGATAATACTTGGTTTTAGAGCCCAAAGCCCACTTCCCCCTGCACTCCGGCCTAGGTAAACCATCAGGGAAGACTAGCTACAGGATTCTTCCAGAACCCATGCGCTGCTTTCAGTTGGAGGAACTTCCCCACACTCAGGATTCCGGAACTCAGCCTTGATTGTGGGGGATGTGTGTGTCCCCACACCACGTAGATTTATGTGGGCACATGTGTTCCCCATTAGGGAGAAGTCCTCCTGGTACCTCTTCAGTCAATCAGGGGCCGCTCACTGCTACTTGGCCTCCAAGCCCAGCCCCCAGCTTTCCCTCGCAGCCAGGCCTAGGGAAACAAAGTGAATACAAGCTAAGGTATTCTATTAGAACCCAGGCACTTCTGTCAATTGCAGCAGCCTCCCCACACTCAGGATAACTGAACAGGCCTTCGTGTGTGTCCTGGATTTGGGGAAAGAGTGTCCACGATTCTTTCAGGGCGCACAGATATTCTCAGGTTGGTGGTTGCAGGAAAAACACCTCCTAATCCCACGGAGTGGAATTCGTTAATACTTGGTTTAAGAGCCCAAACACACTTTCCATCGCACTCCAGTCTAGGCAATCCATCAGGGAAGGTAAGATAAGGGAATCCGTTACAGCCATTGCCCTGCTGTCAGTGGGAGGATCTTCCATACACTGAGGATTCCGGAAACCATCCTTCTGTGTGGGGGAGATGTGGAGCGCTAATCCACGCAGATAAAGGGGGACACAGGTGTTCCCTGTTAGGGAGAAGTCCTCCAAATACTTTCTCAGCCCATCAGGGGGCACTCTCTTCTACTTGACTTCCAAGCACAACCCCTAGCATTCCCAGTCATCCCGGCCCAGGGTAACACTCTGTGAATGCAAGCTAAGTGATTCTATAAGAACCCATGGGCTGCTGTCAGTTGTAAGAGCCGCCCCTCAGTCAGGATACCTTAAAAATTCTGTGTGTTGTACTGGATGTGGGGAAATAGAGTCCACGCATATTTATGGGGTCCGAGTTGTTCACAGCTTAGGGATGTTATTTAACAACTATAATGCCCATAGAGATGCACTTGATAATACTTGACTTTAGAGCCCAACTCCCACGATTGCTCACAGCGCTGCCTAGGAAAACACTCAGGGAATTGAAGCTGAGGGATACTTTAATATCCCAGGTGCTGCTGTAAGTTGGAGGATCCTCCCCACTCTCAAGACACGAGAAAACTTCTTCGTCAATGTACTGGAGGTGGGTAAACAGAGTCCATGCATATTTCATTGGGCACAGGTATTCACAGATTGGGGGTTGAAGGTAAAACACCTGCATAGCACATGGAGAGGAACTCGCTAATACTTGGTTTAAGAGCCCAAACCTCAGTTTCCCCAGCCTTCAGGCCTAGGCATACCATCAGTGAAGTCGAGATAAGGGATTCTATTAGAACTCACGGAATGCTCCCAGTTGGAGGAACATCCCCCACTCAGGATTCCAGAACCCAACTTGGTGTGTTGGAGGTGTGGATCCCCACCCCACGCAGAAGAATGGGGGCACAGCTCTTCCCCGTTAGGTAGAAGCCCTTGAAGCACTTCCTCATTCCATTTCTGAGCACTCGCTGCTAATTGACTCCAAGAGTATCCCCCAGTTTCCCTCGCATCCCGGCCTAGGGATACGCTCAGAGAATACAAGTTAAAGGATTCTTTTAGAACACAGGCGGTGCTGTCAGTTGGACGAACTTCACCACTCTCAGGATTCCAGAACCCAACCTTGTGTGTGGAGGAAATGTGGAGCCCCACTTCACGCAGTTGAATAGGGGCACAGGTGTTCCCATTAGGGAGAAGTCCTCTAAGTAGTTCCTCAGTACATCGGGGGGCACTCGATGCTACTTGGATTCCATGCCCAACCCTTAGCTTTTCCTGATAGCCTGGCCTAGGGAAAAATTCAGGGAATACAAGCTAAGGGATTCTATTAGATCCCAGGTGCTGCTGTCTGTTGGAGGAGTTTCCCCACATTCAGGATACCTGAACACGTCTTCTTGTGTGTGCTGGAGGTGGGAATACAGATTCTACTCATCTTTATGTGGGCACAGGTGTTCCCAGGTTGATGATGTAATTTAAACACCTCCACTTCCCATACAGTGGCCCTAGCTAATACTTGGCTTTAGAGCCCATTTCCACTTTCGCTCACTGCCCGGCTTGGGCAAAAACTCTGGGAAGACAACCTAAGGGATCCTATTAGATCCCAAGTTCTGCTGTGATTTGGAGGAGCCTCCGCACACTCAAGATAACAGAACACTTCTCCGTGTGTCAGCTGGAAGTGGGTAAGCAGAGTTCAGGCATATTTCAGGGGCCACTGGTATTCCCAGTTTCGGGGTTGTTGGTTAAAAACCTGCACTTCCCATGCAGAGGCACTCGCTAATACTCGGTTTTAGAGCTCCAACCCCAACTTTCCCCGCACTCTGGCCTAGGCAAACCATCGGGGAAGACATGCTAAGGGATTCTATTTAAATCCAGGTGCTGCTGTCAGTTGGAAAAACTTCCCCACTCTCAGGATTCTGGAACACAGCCTTGTGTGTGGGGAAGTAGTGGAGCCCCAGTCCACGCAGATGAATGGGGGCACAGGTGTTCCCTGTTAGGGACAAGTCCCCTAAGTTCTTCGTCAGTCCTTCAGGGGGCACTCGCTGCTACATGGCCTCAAAGCCCAACCCCTACTTTTCCCTTGCCACCCGGCCTAGGGATACAGTAAGTCAATAAATATTAAAGCATTTATTTAGAACTCAGGCGCTGCTGTCAGTTGGAGGAGCCTCCCCACACTCAGGATAACTTAACACTACTTCGTGACTGTGCTGGAAGTGGGGAAACAGAGTCCACGCATCCTTCAGGGGGCACAGTTATTACCCGGTTGGGGGTTTTATGTTAAACACTTCCACATCCCATTGAGAGGCACTCGCTAATATTGGGTTTTAGTGGCCACCCCCACTATCCTCTGGACCCCGGCCAAGGCAAGTCATCAGGGAAAACCAGCTAAAGGATTCTATTTGAAGCCAGGCACTGCTGTCATATGAAGGAGACTCAACACTTAGTATAGCAGAACACCTCTCCGTGTGTGTGCTGAATTTGGGGAAATATTGTCCTCGCAACATACATGGGGAAAAGATTTTCCCAGGTTGTGGTATGTCGGTTAAAGTTCTCCACATCAAATGGAGAGGCACTCGCTAATACTTGGCTTAAGAGCCCAAACCCCACATTACCCCGCACTACATTCTATGCAAAGCAAAATGGATACCAAGCTAATGGATTCAATTTTTGGCCAGTAACTGCTGTCAGTTGGAGGATCTTCCACAAACTCAGGAATTCTGAATGCAGCCTTTTGTTGGGGGGGTTTTGGAGCCCCCCTCAAGTGTAGATGAATGGGGTTACAGGTGTTCCCCTTAGGGGGATCTCCTCTTACTACTACTTCAGTCCATCAGGGGGCACTCGCTGCTACTTGCCTTCCAAGCCAAACCTGTAACTTTCCCTCGCTCCCTGGCCTAGTGGAACACTCACTGAATACAAGCTAAATATACTATTCGAACCCAGGCACTGCTGTCAGTTGGAGGATCCTCCCCACTCTAAGGAAACCAGAACACGTCTTAGTGTGTGTGCTGGAGCTGGGGAAAGAGACTCCATGCATCTTTATGGGGGCACAGGTGTTCCCAGGTTGAGTATGAAGGATAAACAATTCCACAGCCCATACAAAGGCACTCGCTAATACTTGGCTTTGGAGCACAACCCATACTTTCGCTCAAAGCCCACCCAAGGAAGTCAGTCAGGGATGTCAACCTAAGGGATGCTATTAGAACCCAGTTGCTGCTGTCAGTTGTAGATTCCTCCCCACACTCAGGATACCAGAACAATTCTTCGTGTGTGTGCTCTAGGTTAGGAAACAGAGTACACGCATTTTTCTGGGAGCACAGGTATTCTCAGGATGGGGGTTGTAGTTTAAAGACGTATATTTCCCATAGAGGGGCACTCACTGATACTTGGTTGAAGAGCCCAACGCCCACTCTCCTCGTCACTCCGGTCTTGGCAAACCATCAGTGAAGACAAGCTAAGGAATTCTATTAGAACCCAGGTGCTGCTGTCATTTTGAGGAGCCTCCCCACAATCAGGAAACCAGAACATTTCTTCGCAGGTGTGCTGGAGGTGTGGAAACAGAGTCCACACATTTTCTTGGGGCACAGGTATTCCTATGTTGGAGGATGTAGGTTAAACACCTCCACATCCCATGGATAGGCACTGGCTAATACTTCGTTTTAGAGCACAACCTCCAATTTCCCCCGCACTCCTGGCAGGGCATGCCATCAGGGAAGACAAGCTAAGGGATTGTATTGAACCCGGGTGCTGCTGTCAATTGGAGGAACTTCCCAACACTCAGGACTCCAGGGAAACTCTTCGGTGTGGGGGAGGTGTGCAGCCCCAATCCACGCAGATGAATGGTGACACAGGTGTTCCCCAGTAGGGGAGTTCCCTAAGTACTTCCTCAGTCAATCGGTTGGCACAAGCTGCTACTTGGCCTCCAAGCACAACCCCCAACTTTCGCTCGCAGCCCGGCCTAGGGAAACACGCAGGGAATACAAGCTGAGTTATTCTATTAGAACACAGGCGCTGCTGTCAGTTGGAGGAACTTCCACACACACAGGATTCTGGATCCCAACCTTGTGTGTGGGGGAGTTGCGGAGACCCACTCCACGCAGATGAATGGTGGTACAGGTGTTCCACTTTAGGGTGAAATCCTCTAAGTACTTCCTCAGTAAATCGGGGGGCACTCATTGCTACTTGGACTTCAAGCCCAACCCCCACTTTCCCCCACTCTCCAACCTAGGCATGCCATCAGGGAAGACAAGCTAATGGATTCTATAAGGACCCAGGCGATGCTGTCAGTTGGAGTAGACTCCCCACAGTCAGGATATCTGAACAAGTCTTTGTGTGTGTGCTGGTGTTGGGGATACATAGTCCACGCAACTTTATGGGGGCACAGGTGTTCCCAGGTAGGGAAAGTACTTTAGACACCTCCACTGCCCATAGAGAGGCACGCGCTATTACTTGGCTTTAGAGCCCAACCCCCACCTTCGCTCCCAGCCCGTCCTTGGAAAACACTCTGGGAAGTCAGCCTAAGGGATCCTATTAGATCCCAGATGCTACTGTCTGTTGGAGGTGCCTCCCCACACTCAGGATACCAGAACAATTCTTCATGTGTGTGCTGGAAGTGGGGAAACAGAGTCCACGCATTTTTCAAGGAGCACAGGCAATCCCAGGTTGTGGTTTTTTGGTTAATAATCTCCAAATCCCATGGAGAAGCACTCGCTAATACTTGGATTTACAGCCCAACCGCCAATTTCCCCCACACACCGGTCTTGGCAAGCCGTCATGGAAGAAAAGTAAAAATATTGTATTAGAACCCAGGTGTTGATATTAGTTGGAATACCTCCACACACTCATAACATCTGAGGCAGATATCGTTTTTGTGCTGGTGGAGGGAAACTGAGTCCACACATCTTTATGGGGGAACAGGTGTTCCCAGGTTGGGGATATAATTTAACCAACTCCACTGCCAAAAATAGGAACTCGCTAATACTTGGTTTTACAGCACAAATCATAAATTCGTTCAGAACACGGCCAAGGAAAATACTCACGGTGTTCAACCTAATGGATCCAATTAGATCCCATGTGCTACTGTCAGTTGTAGGAGCCTCCCCACACTCAGGATACCAGAAAACTTCGTGTGTGTGCTGGAGGTGGTGAAACAAATCATACGCATTTTTCAGGGGTCACAATAATTCCCAAGTTGTGGGTTGTAGGTTAAATATCTCCACTTCCCATGGAGAGGCACACGCTGATACTTGGATTTAGAGCCCTAATCCCACTTTCAAACACACTCTGGTCTAGGCAAACCATCAGGGAATATAAGATAAGGGATTTTATTACAGCTCAGGCGCTGCTGTCAGTGGGAGGATTTTCCTTACACTCAGGAATCCAGAAACCAGCCTTCTGTGTGGTGGATTTGTGTAGCGCTAATCCACGCAGATGAATGGGGGCACAGGTGTTACCTGTTAGGGAGAATTCCTCTAAATACATTCTCAGTCCATCAGGGGGCACTCGTTTCTACTTGATTTCCAAGCCCAACCCCCAGCTTTCCCACGCATCCTGGCCTAGGGTAACACTCCGGGAATGCAAGCTAAGTGATTATGTGGGAACTCATTGATCTGCTGTACGTTGGAAAAGCCTCCCCTCAATCCGGACACCTGAACACGTCTTCGTGTGTGTGCTGGAGGTGGGGAAACAGAGTCCACGCATCTTTTTTTGGTCACAGGTGTTTCCATGTTTGGGATGTTGTTTAAACATCTCATTGCTCATGAAGAGGTACTCGCTAATACTTGGATTTAGAGCCCAAAACACATCTTTGCTCACAGCCCGGCATGGATAAACACTCAAGGAAGTCAAGCAAAGGGATTCTACTAAGTCCCAGGTGCTGCTGTCACTTGGAGGAGCCACCCAACACTGAGAATATAGGAAATCTTCTTCATGTGTGTGCTGGAGGTGGGGAAGCAGAGTCCACGCATATTTCAGGGGGCTTAGGTATTCCCAGGTTGGGGGTTGTAGGTTAACGACTCCACATCTCATGGAGAAGCACTCCATAATACTTGGATTAAGAGCCCAAACCCCACTGTCTCCCACACTCCGTCCTAGGCATGCCATCAGGGAAGAAAAGGTAGGGGATACTAATAGAACCCAGGTGCTGCTGTCATTTGGAAGAGACTCCCCTCAAACAGGATACCTAAAAATGTCTGTGTGTTGTACTGGATGTGGGGAAATAGAGTCCACGCATTTTTCAAGGAGCACAGGTATTCCCAGTTTGTGGGTTTTTGGTTAATAACCTCCACGTCTCATGGAGAAACACTCGCTAATACTTGGTTTTAGAGCCCAACCCTCACTTTCCCCCGCACTCCGTATCAGGCAACCAAACAGGGAAGACAAGTTTAGCGATTTTATCAGATCCCAGGCCCTGCTGTCAGTTGGAGGAGGCTGCCTAAACTCAAGATATCTGTGCAAGATTCGTGTGTGTGCTGGAGGTCTGGAAACAGACTCCACGGATATTTATGGGGGCACAGGTGTTCCCAGGTTAGGGATGTAGTTTAAACACCTCCACAAACCATAGAGAGGTACTCGCAAATACTTGGTTTTGGAGCCCAAACCACACAACTCCCGCACTACCACCTAGGCATACCATCAGGGAAGACAAGCAAAAGGATTCAATTAGAATCCAGGCATTGATGTCAGTTGGAGGAACTTCCCTGCACTCAGGATTCCGGAACACATTCTTGTGTGTGGGGGAGTTGTGCAGCCCCACTTCAAAGAGGTGAATGGGGGAAAAGGTGTTCCCTTTAGGGAGAAGTCCACTAAGTACTTCCTTAATTGATCAGGGGGCACCCACTGCTACTTGGCCTCCAAGCCCAACCCCCAGCTTTCCCTCACATCCCGGACCAGGGACACACACATATTACAAGCTAAGGGATTGTAATAGAACTCAGGAGCTGCTGTCATCTTCAGGACCCCACCCACACTAAGGATATCATAAAGTCTTCGTTTGTGTTCTGGAGATGGGAAAGACATTCCACTCATCTTTATGGGTGCACAGGTGTTCCAATGTTGTGGATTTGCTTTAAACAACTCCACTGCACATAGAGGGGCACTCTCTAGCCCTTTTCTTTCTAGCCCAATCCCCACATTCACTCACAGTCCGGCCTAGGTAAACACTGAAGGAAGTCAAGATAACGGATACATTTAGACCCCAAGTTCTGCTGTAATTTGGAGGAAACTCCCCACATTCAGGATAGAAGAACACTTCCTCGTTTGTGTGCTGGAGGTGGGGAAACAGTTTCCAGGCATCTTTCAGGTGGCACATGTATTCCCACGTTGCTGTGTGTAGGTAAAATTTCTCAACTTCCCATGTAGATGCATTGGCTAATACTTGGAATTAGAGCCGAAACCCCACACTCCCCTGCACTCCAGCCTAGGCAAGCCATCAGGGAAGGCAAGTTAAGTGATTCAAGTAGAACACAAGCGCTGCTGACAGTTGGAGGTACTTCCCCACACTCAGGAATCCGGAACCCAACCTTGTGTGGAGGGGAGATGTGCAGCCACAATCCGAGTAGATGAATGGGGTCACACTTGTTCCCCATTTGGGAGAAGTCCTCTAAATACTTCCACATTCCAGCGGGGGCAGTTGCTGCTACTTGGCCTATAAGCCAAACTCCCAGCTTTCCCTTTCAGCCCGGCCTAGGGAAACACTAAAGGAATACAAGCTAGTGGATTCTATTAGAACCCAGGCGCGGCTGTCATTTGGAGGAGCCTCCCAACAATCAGGATACCTGAGCGCATCTCCGTGTGTGTGCTGGAGTTGGGGAAACAGAGTCCACGCATCTTTATGGGGGCACAGGTGTTCCAAGGTTGGGGTAGTAGTTTAAAACCCTCCAATGCCCTCAGAGATGCACTCGCTATTACGTGGCATTAGAGCCCATCCCCCATCATCGCTCACTGCTAGACGTAGGAAAACACTTAGGGAAGTCAATCTAAGGGATTCTATTAGAACCCAGGTGCTGCTGTCAGTTGGAGGAACCTCCCCACAATCAGAACACCAGAACACTTCTTCGTGTGTGTGCTGGATGTAGGGAAAGAGAGTCAAAGCATCTTACAGGGGGCACAGTTACTCCATGGTTGTGGGTTGTAGGTTTAAAACCCACATCCCATGGATAGGCTCTCGCTAATACTTGGTTTAGAGCCCAATCCCAACTTTCCCCCGCACCCCCTCCTTGGCAATCCATCATGGAAGTCAAGTTGAGGTATTGTATTAGAACCCAGGTGCTGCTGTTAGATGGAGGAACCTCCCCACACTAAAGACATCTGAACCCAGTGTCGTGTGTGTGCTGGAGGAGGGAAATAGAGTCCACGAATATTTATGGGGGCACAGGTTTTTCCCAGGTTGAGGATGTAGTTAAACACTTCCACTGCTCATAGAGAGGCACTCGCTATTATTTTTGTTTAGTGTCCAACCCGACCTCCCCTCACAGCCTGGCCTATGGAAACACTCAGGGAAGTCAAGCCAACGGATTCTATTAGATCCCAGGTGCTGCTTTCAGTTGGAGGAGCCTCCCCACACTCATGATAACAGAACAATTCTTCGTGTGTGTGCTGGAGGTGGGGAAACAGAGCTAAGCATTTTTCAAGGGGCACAGGTATTCCGAGATTGTGGATAGTTGATTAAAGACCTCCACATACCATGGAGAGGCACTCGATAGTACTTGGTTTTAGAGGCTAAACCCCACTTTCCCCCGTACTCCGGCTTAGGCAATTCCTCAGGGAAGACAAACTTAGAGATTCTATTAGATCCCAGGCGGTGCTGTCAGTTGGATAAACTTCCCCAGCCTCAGGATATCTTAACCCCGCCTTGTGAGGGGGAATGTGTGGAGCCACACTCAACGCATATGAATGGGGGCACAGGTGTTCCTAGTTGGGGTGAAATCCTCTAAATACATTCTCATTCCATCGTGGGGCACTCGATGCTGCTTGTCCACTAAGCCGAAACCCCAGCTTTCCCTCAAAGCCCATCCTAGGAAACACTCAGGGAATACAAGCTAAGGGATTCTATTAGAACGCAGGAGCTGCTGTCTCTTGGAGGAGACTCCCCACACTCAGGATACCTGAACACATCTTAGTTTCTGTGCTGGAGGTGTGGAAAAATGTCCAAGAATCTTTATGGGATCACAGGTGTTCCCAGTTTGGGTATGTAGTTTAAATAACTCCACAGCCCATAGAGAGGCACTCGCTTATACTTGGCCTTAGAGCCCAACCCCAACATTCGCTTACACCGTGACCTAGGAATACCCACAGGGAAATCAACCTAAGAGATGAAATTAGATTCCTGTTCCTGGTGTCATTTGGAGGAGCCTCAACAAAAACAGGACATCAGAACATTTCTTCGTGTGTGTAAAGAAGGCAGGCAAACAGATCCCACGTATCTTTTAGGGGATACAGGTATTCCCAGGATGAGGGTTTAGGTTAAACACTTCCACTTCCCATGGAGAGGCTCATGCCAGGACTTGGATTTAGAGCCCAGTCCACTATTCCCCACACTCCAGTCTAGGCAAACCATCAGGGAAGGAATGCTAATGGATCCTATTAAAACACAGGCAATGCTGTCAGTTGGAGGAATTTCCCCACACAAAGGATTCTCAAAACGCGCCTTGTGTGGGGGTGTGTGGAGCCAAAGTCCACGCCCATGAAAGGATGCACAGGTGTTCCCTGATAGGGAGAAGTCCTCTAAGTACTTCATCAGTCCTTCGGGGGACATTAGCTGCTACTTGGCTTTCAAGCCCAACCCTCAGCATTCCCTTGCTGCCCGGACTAAGGAAACACTCAGGGAATACAAACTAAGGAATTCTACTAAAACCCAGGCCCTGCTCCCAGTTGGAGGAGCCTTCCAAAATCATGATACTTGAACACGTCTTCGTGTGTGTGTTGGTGGTGGAGATAAAGAGTCCATGCATATTCCAGAGGGCACAGGTATTCACTTGTTGGAAGTTGTTGGTTAAACACTTCCACTTCCCATGGAGAGGCACTCACTAATACTTGGATTGAGAGCCCAAATCCCACTTTGAACCGCACTCCAGCTTATGCAATCAATCAGGGAATAAAAGCTTAAGGATTCTACTAGAACACTGGCACTGCTGTCAGTAGGAGGAACTTTCCCACTCTCAGGATTCCGGAATACAGAATTGTGAGGGGGATTTATGTATCCCCACTCCACGTAGTTGGATGTGGGCACAGGTGTTCCCATTTAGGGAGAATTCATCTAAATACTTCCTCAGTCCATCGGGGGGCACCCGATACTATTTTTTCTCAAAGCCCAACCCCCAGCTTTCCCTCAGAGCCAGGCCTAGGGAAACATTCAGGGATTACAAGCTAAAGGATACTTTAGAACTCAGGCGGTGATGTCACTTGTAAGTGCCGGCCCACACTCAGGATTCCTGAGCACGTCTTTGTGTGTCTGTGGGAAGTGGGGAAATAGAGTCCATGCATCTTTATGGGGGCACAGTTTTTCCCAGGTAGATGATGTAGTTTAAAACCCTTCACTGCCCATAGAGAGGCACTGGCTATTACTTGGCTTTAGAGCCCAACTCACACTTTCGCTCAAAGCCCGGCCTAGGAGAACACACAAGTAATTCAAGCTAAGTAATTCTATTAGATCCCTGGTGCTGCTGTTAGTTGGAGGAAACTCCCCACATTCAGGAGAGAAGAACACTTCTTCGTTTGTGTGCTGGAAGTGAGGAAACAGAGTCAAAGCATCTTTCAGAGTGGTACAGTTATTCAATGTCTTTAAGTTGTAGGTTTAACACCAACATACCATGGATAGGCTCTCGCTAATACATGGTTTAGAGCCCAATCCCATTATTCCCCCGCACACCGTACTTGGCATTCCATCATGGAAGACAAATTAAGGTATTGTATTAGAACCCAGGCGCTGCTGTCAGATGGAAGTACCTCCCCACACTCAAGATTTCTGAACCCGATTTCGTGTGTGTGATGGTGGAGGTAAACAGAGTCCACGCATGTTTATCAGAGCACAGGTATTCCCATGTTGGGGATGTAGTTAAACACTTCCACTGCTCATAGAGAGACATTCGCTATTACTTTGGTTTAGTGTCCAACCCCACCTTCGCTCACAGCCCGGCCTATGGGAACACTCAGGGAAGTCAAGCCAAGTGATTCTATTAGATCACAGGTGCTGCTGTCAGTTGGAGGAGCCTCCACACACTCAGGATTACAGCATATTTCTTCGTGTGTGTGCTGCCGGTGGGGAAACAGAGCTAAGCATTTTTCAAGGGGCACAGGTATTCCCAGATTTTGGATAGTAGATTAAAGTCCTCCACATCTCATGGAGAGGCACTCAATAGTACTTGCTTTTAGAGGCTAAACCCCACTTTCCCCCGCACTCGGGCATAGGCAAGTCATCAGGGAAGACACACTTAGGGATTCTATTAGAACCCATGCCGTGCTGTCAGTTGGAGAATCTTCCTCACCCTCAGGTTATCGGAACCCCGCCTCACAAGGGGGAATATGTGGATCCCCACACATCGCATATGAATGGGGGCACAGGTTTTCCCCATCAGGGTGAATTCCTCTACGTACTTCCACATTCCATCGGGGAGCACTCGAATCTACTTGGCCACCAACCCAAACGCCATCTTTGCCTCACAGCCCGGCCTTGGAAACACTCAGGGATTACAAGCTAAGGAATTCTATTTGATAAAACAGGCGCTGCTGTCAGTTGAAAGTGCCGGCCCACACTCAGGATAAATGAAAACGTCTTCGTGTGTGTGTGTTGGAAGTGGGGAAACAGAGTCCATGCATCTTTATGGCGGCACAGTTTTTCCCAGGTAGATGATGTAGTTTAAACAACTTCACTGCCCATAGAGAGGCAATTGTTATTACTTGGCTTTAGAGCCCAACCCCCAACTTCCCTCAAAGCCCAGACTAGGAGTACACTCAAGGAAGACAAGCTAAGGAATTCTATTAGATCCCTGGTGCTGCTGTTAGTTGGAGGAGCCTCCCCACACTCAGGAAACCAGAACAATTCTTCGCACGTGTGCTGGCGGTGTGGAAACAGAGTCCACGCATTTTTCCTGGGGCACAGGTATTCCTAGGTTGGAGGATGTAGGTTAAACACCTCCAAATCCCATGGATAGGCACTCGCTAATACTTCGTTTTAGAGCCCTACCTCCAATTTCCCCTGCACTCCTGGCAGGGCAAGCCATCAGGGAACACAAGCTAAGGGATTGTATTGAACCTAGGTACTGTTGTCACATGGAGGAACTTCCCAACATTCAGGAATCCGGAGAAACTCTTGAGTGTGGGGAAGGTGTGCAGCCCCAATCCACGCAGATGAATTGTGACACAGGTGTTCCCCGGTAGGGGAGTTCCCTAAGTTAATCCTGAGTCAATCAGTTGGCACAAGTAGCTACTTGGCCTTCAAGCCCAACTCCCAGCTTTCGCTCACATCCTGGCCTAGGGAAACACTCAGGGAATACAAGCTGGGTTATTCTATTAGAACACAGGCGCTGCTGTCAGTTGGAGGAACATCCACACACTCAGGATTCCGGATCCCAGCCTTGTGTGTGGGGGAGTTGTGGAGATCCAGTCCACGCAGATGAATGGGGACACAAGTGTTCCATTTTAGGGTGATATTCTCTAAGTACTTCCTCAGTAAATCAGGGGGCACTCGTTGCTACTTGGACTTCAAGCCCAACCCCCAATTTCCCCCACTCTCCAGCCTAGGCATGCCATCAGGAAAGACAAGCTATGGGATTCTATTAGAACCCAGGCCCTGCTGTCAGTTGGAGGAGTCTCCCCACACTCAGGATAACTGAACAAGTCTTGTGTGTGTGCTGGTGTTGGGGATACATAGTCCACACATCTTTATGGGTGCACAGGTGTTCCCAGGAGGGAATGTACTTTAAACACCTCCACTGCCCATAGAGAGGTACTCGCTATTACTTGGCTTTAGAGCTCAACCCCCACCTTCGCTCGCAGCCCGTCCTTGGAAAACACTCAGGGATGTCAACCTAAGGGATCCTATTAGATCCCAGTTACTGCTGTCAGTTGGAGGTGCCTCCCCACACTCAGGATACCAGAACACTTCTTCATATGTGTGATGGTGGTGGGGAAACAGAGTCCACGCATTTATCAAGGAGCACAGGTATTCCCAGGTTGTGGGTTTTTGGTTAATAACCTCCACATCCCATGGAGAAGTACGCGCAATTACTTGGATTTAGATCCCAACCCACACTTTCCCCCGCACTCCGTATCAGACAACCAAACAGGGAAGACAAGTTAAGCGATTTTATTAGAACCCAGGCCCTGCTGTCCGTTGGAGGAGCCTGCCCACTCTCAGGATAAATGTGCAAGTGCTCGTGTGTGTGCTGGAGGTCTGGAAACAGACTATACGGATCTATATGGGGTCACAGGTGTTCTGAGGTTAGGGATGTAGTTTAAAAACCTCCACTAACCATAGAGAGGTACTCGCAAATACTTGGTTTTGGAGCCCAAACCACACTTTCCCCCGCACTCCCACATAGGCATACCATCAGGGAAGTCAAGCAAAGGGATTCCATTAGAACCCAGGCTCTGCTGTCAGTTGGAGGAACTTCCCTGCACTCGGGATTCCGGAACACATTCTTCTGTGTTGGGGAGTTGTGCAGCCCCACTCCGCCCAGATGAATGGGGGCAAATGTGTTCCCTTTAGGGAGAAGTCCTCTAAGTACTTCCTCATTCGATCAGGGGGCACACACTGCTACTTGGCCTCCAAGCCCAACCCCCAGCTTTCCCTCACATCCCGGACCAGGGAAACACTCGTATTACAAGCTAAGGGATTCTATTAGAACCCAGTCGCTGCTGTCATTATGAGGTGCCCCCCCACACTAAGGATATCTGAAAGTCTTCGTGTGTGTTCTGGAGCTGGGAAAGACATTCCACGCATATTTATGGGGGCACAGGTGTTCCAAGGATAGGGAAGTAGTTTAAATCCCTCCACTGCCCACAGAGATGCACTCGCTAATACTTGGCTTTAGAGCCCATCCCCCAACATCGCTCACTGCTAGGCCTAGGAAAACACTTAGGGAAGTCAAGCTAAGGGATTCTATTAGAACCCAGGTTCTGTTGTCAGTTGGAGGAGCCTCCCCACACTGAGAACACCAGAACACTTCTTCGTGTGTTTGCTGGATGTAGGGAAACAGAGTCAAAGCATTTTTCAGAGGGCCCAGTTATTCCATGGTTGTGGGTTGTATGTTAAACACCCACATCCCATGGATAGGCTCTCGCTAATACTTGGTTCAGAGCCCAATCACAACTAGCCCCCACACACCGGCCTTGGGAAGCCATCATGGAAGACAAGTTAAGGTATTGTATTAGAACCCAGTCGCTGATGTTAGATGGAGGAACCTCCCCACACTCAAGACATCTGAACCCGATGTCGTGTGTGTGCTGGAGGAGGGAAACAGTGTCCACGCATCTTTATGGGGGCACAGGTGTTCCCAGGTTTAGGATGTAGTTAAACACTTCCACTGCTCATATAGAGGCACTCGCTATTACTTTGGTTTAGTGTCCAACCCCAACTTCGCTCACAGCCTGGCCTATGGAAACACTCAGGGAATTCAAGCCAAGTGATTCTATTAGATCCCAGGTGCTGCTTTCAGTTGGAGGAGCCTCCCCACACTCAAGATAACAGAATACTTCTTCGTGTGTGTGCTGGAAGTGGGTAAACAGAGCTAAGCATTTTTTAAGGGGCACAGGTATTCCCAGATTTTGGATAGTAGATTAAAGTCCTCCACATCCCATGGAGAGGCACTCGATAGTACTTGGTTTTAGAGACTAAACCCCACTTTCCCCCACACTCCGGCATAGGCAATTCCTCAGGGAAGACAAACTTAGGGATTATATTAGAACCCAGGTGGTGCTGTCAGTTTGATAAACTTCCCCAGCCTCAGGATATCTTAACCCTGCCTTGTGAGGGGGAATGTGTGGAGCCAGACTCAACGCATATGAATGGGGGCACAGGTGTTCCCAGTTAGGGTGAAGTCCTCTAAATACTTTGTCATTCTATCAGGGAGTACTCAATGCTATTTGTACACCAAGCCGAAACCCCAGCTTTCCCTCACAGCCGTTCTTAGGAAACACTCAGGAAATACAAGCTAAGGGATTCTATTTGAACCCAGGCACTGCTGTCACTTGAAAATGCCGGCCCACACTCAGGATACACAAATATACACAAAATGTTATGATAAATCACAGAGAAATAAATGTGACAATGAGTGTGTATATGTCCATGTATGACTGAAAAATTGTACTGAACACTGGAATTTGACACAACACTGTAAAATGATTATGAATCAATAAAGATGTAAAAAAAATAGTTACAGTTTAAAAAAGAACAAATATTTTTCTGTGTGTATAATTATCATTTTATTTTAAAAAATTATTCAAATATAGTTCATAAACAATATTACATGGAATTACCATTTTCTTAAAGGTACCCATATCATTGTTCACATTTTAGGTTAACTGGGTTAAAAAAAAAAAAAAACAGAACCCAGGCGCTGCTGTTAGTTGGAGGAACCTCCCCACACTCAAGACATCTGAACCCGAAGTCGTGTGTGTGCTGGAGGAGGGAAAAAGAGTCCACGCATTTTGTGGGGGCACAGGTTTTCCAAGGTTTGGGATAAACTTTAACCACCTCCAATGCCAAAGGATAGGAACTCGCTAATCTTGGTTTTAGAGCACAACCCCCAAATTCGCTCACAACCCAGCCAAGGATAATACTCAGGGAAGTCAACCTAATGGATCAAATTGATCCCAGTTGCTAATGTCAGTTGCAGGAGCCTCCCCTCACTCTGGATACAAGAAAACTTCGTGTGTGTGCTGGAGGTGGGGAAACAAAGCACACACATTTTGCAGGGGGCAAATTAATTCCCAGGTTGTGGGTTGTAGATTAAACATCTCCACTTCCAATGGAGAGGCAAACGCTGATACTTGGTTTTAGAGCCCAAATCCCACTTTCAACCAAATTCTGGCCTAGGCAAACCATCAGGGAATACAAGCAAAGGGATTCTATTAAAACCAAGACGCTGATGCCCTTGGGGGGACTACTCCACCCTCAGGATTCTGGAACATAACCTTGTGTGGTGTGGAGTTGTGGAGCCTCAATCCACGCAGATGAATGGGTGCTCAGGTCTTTCCCTTTATGGAGAATTCCTATAAGAATTTCCTCAGACCGTCGTGGGGTACTCGCTGCTACTTGGGCTCCAAGCCCAACGCCCAGCATTCCCTCAAGGCCCGGCCTAAGGAAACACTCAGGGACCACAAACTAAGGGATTCTAATAGAACCCAGGTGCTGCTGTCATTTGGAGTAGCCTCCCCATGTTCTGGAACCCAGAAAACTTCATCGTGTGTGTGCTGTTGGTGGAGAAACAGAGTCCACGCATACTTCAGGGGGCACAGGTATTCCTTTTTTGGGGGTTGTTGGTTAAACACCTCCACATCCCATGGAGAGGCACTCACTAAAAGTTGGATTTAGAGCCCATACCCCACTTTGAACCGCACTCCAGCATATGCAATCCATCAAGGAAGAGAAGCTTAAGGATTCTACTAGAACACTGGCACTGCTGTCAGTTGGAGGAACTTTCCCACTCTCAGGATTCCGGAAGCCAGGCTTGTGGTGGGGGATTTGTGTATCCCCACTCCACGTAGTTGGATGTGGGCACAGGTGTTACCCTTTAGGGAGAATTCGTCTAAATAATTCCTCAGTCCATGGGGGGGGCACTCGCTACTATTTGGCCTCAAAGCCCAACCCTCAGCTTTCCCTCAGAGCCAGGCCAAGGGACATACTCAGGGATTAAAATCTAAGGGATAGTATTAGAACCCAGGCGCTGATGTCACTTGAAAATGCCGGCCAGCACTCTGCATAACTGAACAGGTCTTCGTGTGTATGTTGGAAGTGGGGAAACAGAGTCCTTGATATTTATGGGGGCACAGGTTTTCCCAGGTAGATGATGTAGTTTAAACACCTTCAATGCCCATAGAGAGGCACTGGCTATTACTTTGTTTAGAGCCCAACCCACACCTTCGCTCATAGCCCGTCTTAGCAGAACACTCACGGAAATCAAGCTAAGGAATTCTATCAGATACCTGGTGCTGCTGATAGTTGGAGGAGCCTCGCCACACTCAGGAAACCAGAACACTTCTTCGCACGTGTGCTGGAGGTGTGGAAACAGGGTCCAGGCATTTTTCCTGGGGCACAGGTATTCCTAGGTTGGAGTATGTAGGGTAAACACCTCCAAATCCCATGAATAGGCACTCGCTAATACTTTGTTTTAGAGCCCAAACTCCAATTTCCCCAGCACTCCTGGCAGGGTAAGCCATCAGGGAAGACAAGCTAAGAGATTGTATTGAACCCAAGTGCTGTTGTCACTTGGAGGAACTTCCCAAATCTCAGGACTCTGGAAACACTCTTGTGTGTGGTGGAGTTGTGCAGCCCCAATCCACGCAGATGAATGGTGACACAGTTGTTCCCCGGTAGGGGAGTTCCCTAAGTACTTCCTCAGTCAATCAGTTGGCACAAGATGCTTCTTGGCCTCCAAGCCCAACCCCCAGCTATTGCTCGCAGCCCGGCCTAGGGAAACACTCAGGGAATACAAGCTGAATTATTCTATTAGAACGCAGGCGCTGCTGTCAGTTGGAGGAACTTCCACAAACTCAGGATTCCGCATCCCAGCCTTGTGTGTGGGGGAGTTGTGGAGACCCACTCCACGCAGATGAATGGGGGCACAGGTGTTCCAATTTAACGTTAAATCCTCTAAGTACTTCCTCATTAAATCGGGGGGCACTCGTTGCTACTTGGACTTCAAGCCCAATCGCCACTTTCCCCCACTCTCCAGCCTAGACATGCAATCAGGGAAGACAAGCTAAGGGATTCTATTAGAACCCAGGCGCTGCTGTCATTTGGAGGAGCCTCCGCACACCCAGGATTCCTGAGCACGTCTCCGTGTGTGTGCTGGAGGTGGGGAAACATAGTCCACTCAACAATATGGGGGCACAGGTGTTCCCATTGAGGGAATGTACTTTAAACACCTCCAGTGCCCATAGAGTGGCACACGCTATTACTTGGCTTAGAGCCCAAACCCCACCTTCGCTCCCAGCCATCCTCGGAAAACACTCAGGGAAGTCAACCTAAGGAATCCTATTAGATCCCAGATGCTGCTGTCAGTTGAAGGTGCCTTCCAACACTCAGGATACCAGAACACTTCTTCATGTGTGTGCTGGAGGTGGGGAAACAGAGTCCACGCATTGTTCAAGGAGCACAGATATTCCCAGGTTGTGGGTTTTTGGATAATAACCTCCAATTCCCATGGAGAAGCACTCGCTAATACTTGGTTTTAGAGCCCAACCCCCACTTTCCCCTGCACTCCATATCAGGCAACCAAACAGGGGAGACAGGTTAAGCGATTTTTTTAGAAGCCAGGCCCTGCTCTCAGTTGGAGGAGGCTTCCCACTCTAAGGATAACTGTGCAAGTGTTCGTGTGTGTGCTGGAGGTCTGGAAACAAGCTCCACGGATCTTTATGGGGGCACAGGTGTTCCCAGTTTAGGAATGTAGTTTAAATACCTCCACTAACCATAGAGAGGTACTCGCAAATACTTGGATTTAGAGCCCAACCCCCACCTTTGCTCACAGCTCGGCATGGAAAAACACTCAAGGAAGTCAAGCAAAGGGATCCTACTAGATCCCAGGTGCTGCTGTCACTTGGAGGAGCCACCCAACAATGAGAATATCAGAACTCTTCTTCATGTGTGTGCTAGAGGTGGGGAAGCAGAGTCCACGCACATTTCAGGGAGCTTACGTATTCCCAGGTTGGGAGTTGTAGGTAAACGACTCCACATCTCATGGAGAAGCACTCCATAATACTTGGATTTGGAGCCCAAAGCCCACTATCTCCCGCACTCCGGCCTAGGCATGTCAACAGGGAAGACAAGGTAAGGGATACTATTAGATCCCAGGCGCTGCTGTCATTTGGAAGAGCCTCCCCTCAATCAGGATTCCTTAAAATTTGTTTGTTGTACTGGATGTGGGGAAATAGAGTCCACCCATATTTATGGAGGCAGAGTTGTTCACAGGTTAGGGATGTTATTAAACACCTATAATGCCCATAGGGGTGCACTCGATAATACTTGGTTTAGAGCCCAAACCCCATGATTGCTCACAGCGCAGCCTAGGCAGACATTCAGGGAAGCCAAGCTGAGGGATACTTTAATATCCCAGGTGCTGCTGTAAGTTGGAGGATACTCCCCACACTCAAGACACGAGAAAACTTCTTCGTCAGTGTGCTGGTGATGGGAAATCAGAGTCCATGCATATTATATTGGACATAGGTATTCACAGATTGGGGGTGGTAGGTAAAACTCCTGCATAGCTCATGAAGAGGAACTCGCTAATACTTGGTTTAAGAGCTCAAACATCACTTTCCCCCGCCTTCAGGCCAAGGCAAATCATCAGTGAAATCAAGCTAAGGGATTCAAATTGAACTCACGGAATGCTCTCACTTGGAGGAACTTCCCCACTCAGGAATCCAGAACCCAACTTTGGGTGTGGGAGGTGTGTATCCCCACCCCCACGCAGATGAATAGGGACACAGCTCTTCCCCTTTAGGGAAAAGCCTTTTAAGCACTTCCTCAGTCCATTTGTGAGCACTCGCTGCTAATTGAACTCCAAGAGTATTCCCCAGCTTCCCTCTCATCCCAGCATAGGGATACGCTCTGGGGATACAAGTTAAAGGATTCTGAGAACCCAGTCGCTGCTGTCAGTTGGAGGAACTTCCCTACTTTCAGGATTTCAGAACCCAACGTTGTGTGCTGAGGAAATGTGGAGCCCCACTTCACGAAGTTGAATAGGGGCACAGGTGTTCCCCATTAAGAAGAAGTCCTCTATCTACTTCCTCAGTACATCGGGGGCAATAGATGCTACTTGGATTCCATGCCCAACCTTCAGCTTTTCTTGATAGCCTGGCCTAGGGAAAAATCCAGGGAATACAAGCTAAGGGATTCTATTAGATCCCAGGTGCTGCTCTCTGTTGGAGGAGTTTCCCCAAATTCAGGATACCTGAACACGTCTTCTTCTGTGTGATGAAGGTGGGGATACAGATTCTACTCATGTTTATGTGGGCACAGGTGTTCCCAGGTTTAGGATGTAGTTTAAACACCTCCAATTGCCATAGAGTGGCCCTCGCTAATACTTGGATTTAGAGCCCAATCTCCACCTTTGCTCACGGCCCGGCTTGGGCAAACACTCAGGGAAGACAACCTAAGGGATCCTATTAGATCCCAGTTTCTGCTGTGATTTGGAGGAGCCTCCCCACACTCAAGATAAAAGAACACTTTTCCGTGTGTCTGCTGGAAGTGGGGAAACAGAGTTCGAGCATATTTCAAGGGCCACTGGTATTCCCAGTTTGGGTGTTGTTGGATAAACACCTCCACTTCCCATTCAGAGGCACTCGCTAGTACTCAGTTTTAGAGCCCAACCCCTAGTTTCCCCCGCACTCTGGCCTAGGCAAACAATCAGAAAGACATGCTAAGGGATTCTATTTTAATCCAGGCGCTGCTGTCACTTGGAAGAACTTCCCACCTCTCAGGATTCCGGAACACAGACTTGTGTTTGGGGAAATAGTGGAGCCCCTGTCCACGCAGATGAATGGGGGCACAGGTGTTCCCAGTTAGGGACAAGTCCTCTAAGTACTTCGTCGGTCCTTCAGGGGGCACTCACTGCTACTTGGCCCCAAATCCCAACCCCTATCTTTCCCTTGCCACCCGGCCTAGGGAAACAGTAAGTCAATACAAGTTAAAGCATTTAATTAGAACCCAGGCGCTGCTGTCAGTTGGAGGAGCCTCTCCACGCTCAGGATAACTTTACACTTCTTCATGACTGTGTTGGTGTTGGGGAAACCCAGTCCACGCATCTTTCAGGGGGCACAGGTTTTAACCGGTTGGGGGTTGTATGTTAAACCCTTCCACATCCCATTGAGAGGCACTCGCTCAAATTGGTTTTTAGAGGCCACCCCTACTATCCCCCATACCCCGGCCAAGGCAAGTCATCAGGGAAAACCAGCTAAGGAATTCTATTAGAAGCCAGGCACTGCTGTCAATTTGAGGAGCCTCCCCACACTCAGGATAACTTAACACGTCTCCTTGTTTGTGCTGGGGGTGGGGAAAGAGACTCCACGAATCTTTATGGGGACACAGGTGTTCCCAGGTTAGGGATGTAGGATACACACCTCCACAGCCTGTACAAAGGCACTCGCTAATACTTGGCTTTAGAGAACAACCCCCACATTTGCTCAAAGAACATCCAAGGAAATCAGTCAGGGAAGTCAATCTAAGGGATACTATTAGATCCCAGTTGCTGCTGTCAGTTGGAGATTCCTCCCCACACTCAGGATACCAGAACAATGCTTTGTGTGTGTGCTCTAGGTTAGGAAAAAGAGTCCACTCATATTTCTTGGAGCACCGGTATTCCCAGGATAGGGTTTGTATTTAAAGACGTCCATTTCCCATACACAGGCACTCAATAATACTTTTTTGAGGAGTCAAAAGCCCACTCTTCTCCTCCCTCTGGTCTTGGCAAACCATCAGGGAATACAAGCTAAGGGATTCTATTAGTACCCAGGTACTGCTGTCAGTTGGAGGAACTTCCACACACTTCGGATTCCGGGACACAACCTTGTGTGTGGGGAAATTGCAGAGCCACAATCCACGCAGAGGAATGGGGGCTCAGGTGTTCTCCATTTGGGAGATTTCCTCTAAGTAATTCTTCAGTCTCTCAGGGGGCACTCCATGCTAATTGGCCATCAAGCCTAACCCCCAAATTTTCCTCTCAGCCTGGCCTTGGTAAACACTCAGTGAATACAAGCTAAGGGATTCTATTAGATCCCAGGTGCTGCTGTCAGTTGGAGGAGCCTTCCCACATTCAGGATACCAGAAGAATTCTTCGTGTTTTTGCTGGAAGTGGGGAAAAGAGTCCAAGAAATTTTCAAGGGGCACAGGTATTCCCAGGTTGGGATTTGTAGGATAAACACCTCCAAATTCCTTGGAGAGGCACTCGTTATTTCTTGGTTTTAGAACCCATACCACACTTTCCCCCGCACTGCAGCCTAGGCAAACAATCATGTAAGACAAGCTATGGAATTCTATTACAGCCCAGGCGCTGCTGTTAGTTGCAGGGTCCTCTGTACACTGAGGATTCCGGAAACTAGAATTCAGTGTGGGGGAGTTGTGGAGCCCCAATCCACGCAGATGAATGGGGGAAGAGGTTTTCCCTGTTAGGGAGAAGTCCTGTAAATATTTCCTCAGTCCATCGGGGGGCACTCGCATCTACTCGACTCCCTAAACCAAAGCCCCAGCTTTCCCACGCAGCCCGGGTTAGGGAATCACTCAGGGAATACAAGCTAAGGGATTTTATTAGGACCCAGGGGCTGCTGTCAGATGGAGGAGCCTCCCCTCACTCAGGATACCTGAACACGTCTTCGTGTGTGTCCTGGAGGTGGAGAAACAGATTCCACACATATTTTTTGGGTCACAGTTGTTTCCAGGATTGGGATGTCCTTTAAACACCTCATTGCCCATAGAGAGGCACTCGCTGATACTTGGATTTAGACCCCAACCCCCACCTTCGCTCACAGCCCGGCATGGATAAACACTCAAGGAAGTCAAGCAAAGGGATTCTACTAGATCCCAGGTGCTGCTGTCACTTTGAGGAGTCACCCAACACAGAGAATATCAGAACTCTTCTTCATGTGTGTGCTGGAGGTGGGGAAGCAGAGTCCACACATATTTCAGGAGGCTTAGGTATTCCCAGGTTGGGGGTTGTAGGTAAACGACTCCACATCTCATGAGAAGCACTCCATAATACTTGGATTTAGAGCCCAAACCACACTTTCTCCCGCACTCCGGCCTAGGCATGCCATCAGGGAAGACAAGGTAAGTGATACTAATAGAACCCTGGCGCTGATGTCATTTGGAAGATCCTCCCCTCAATCAGGATACCTGAAAAAGTCTGTGTATTGTACTGGATGTGGGGAAATAGAGTCCACGCAAATTTATGTGGGCAGAGTTGTTCACAGTTTAGGGATGTTGTTTAACACCTATAATGCCCATAGAGATGCACTTGATAATACAAGGTTTTAGAGCACAACCCCCACCATTGCTCACAGCACGGCCTAGGAACACACTCAGGGAAGTCAAGCTGAGGTATACTTTAATATCCCAGATGCTGCTGTAAGCTGGAGGATCCTCACCACACTCAAGACACGAGAACTCTTCTTCGTCAGTGTGCCGGAGGTGGGAAAACAGAGTCCATGCATATTTCATTGGGCACAGGTATTCACAGTTAGGGGGTTGTAGGAAAAACACCTGCATAGCACATAGAGAGGATTTCGCTAATACTTGGTTTAAGAGCCCAAACCTCACTTTCCCCCGCCCTCAGGCCTAGGCAAACCATCAGTGAAGTCAAGCTAAGGGATTCTATTAGAACTCACGGAATGCTCTCAGTTGGAGGAACTTCCCCCACTCAGGATTCCAGAACCCAACTTTGTGTGTGGCAGGTGTGGATCCCCACCCCACGCAGATGAATGGGGGCACAGCTCTTCCCCGTTAGGGAGAAGCCTTTTAAGCACTTCCTCAGTCCATTTGTGAGCACTCACGGCTAATTGAACTCCAAGAGTAACCCCGAGATTCCCTCGCATCCAGGCCAAGGGATGTGCTCAGGTGATACAAGATAAAGGATTTTTTTAGAACCCAGGCGCTGCTGTCAGTTGGACGAACTTCCCCACTCTCAGGATTCCAGAACCCAACCTTGTGTGTGGAGGAAATTTGGAGCCCCACTTCACGCAGTAGAATAGGGGCACAGGTGTTCCCCTTTAGGGAGAAGTCCTCTAAGTACTTCCTCAGTACATTGGGGGCAATAGATGCTACTTGGATTCCATGTGCAACCCTCAGCTTTTCCTGATAGCCTGGACAAGGGAAAAATTCAGGGAATACAAGCTAAGGGATTCTATTAGAACCCAGGCGCTGCTGTCTGTTGGAGGTGTTTCCCCACATTCAGAATTCCTGAACAACACTTCTTGTGTGTGCTGGAGGTTAGGTTAAAGATTCTACTCATCTTTATGTGGGCACAGGTGTTCCGAGGTTGAGGATGTAGTTTAAACACCTCCACTTCCCATAGAGTGGCCCTCGCTAATACTTGGCTTTAGAGCCCAATCTCCACATTCGCTCACTGCACGGCTTGGGCAAACACTCAGGGAAGTCAACCTAAGGGATCCTATTAGATCCCAGGTTCTGCTGTGGTTTGTAGGAGCCTCCCCACACTCAAGATAACAGAACACTTTTCCGTGTGTCTGCTGGAAGTGGGGAAACAGAGTTCAGGCATATGTCAGGGGCCACTGTTATTCCCAGTTTGGGGGTTTTTGGTTTAACACCTCCACTCACCATGCAGAGGCACTCGCTAATACTCGGATTTAGAGCCCAACCCCTACTTTCCCCCGCACTCTGGCCTAGGCAAACAATCAGGGAAGACATGCTAAGGGATTCTATTTTAATCCAGGTGCTGCTGTCTGTTGGAAGAACTTCCCCACTCTCAGGAGCCCGGAACACAGCCTTGTGGATGGGGAAGTAGTGGAGAACTAGTCCACGCAGATGAATGGGGGCACAGGTTTTCCCGGTTAGGGACAAGTCCTCCAAGATCTTCGTCAGTCCTTCAGGGGGCACTCGCTGCTAATTGTCCTCAAAGCCCAACCCCTATCTTTCCCTTGCCACCCGGCCTAGGGAAACAGTAAGTCAATTCAAGTTAAAGCATTCAATTAGAACCCAGGCGCTGCTGTCAGTTGGAGGAGCCTCCCCACGCTCAGGATAATTTTACACTTCTTCATGTCTGTGCTGGTGGTGGGGAAACCCAGTCCACGCATCTTTCAGGGGGCACAGGTATTAACAATTTGGTGGTTGTATGTTAAACTCTTCCACATCCCATTGAGAGGCACGCGCTAATATTGGGTTTTAGAGGCCACCCCTACTATCCCCCGTACCCCGGCCAAGGCAAGTCATCAGGGAAAACCAGCTATGGAATTTTATTAGAAGCCAGGCACTGCTGTCATTTATAGGAGCCTCCCCACACTAAGGATAGCAGAACACCTCTCAGTGTGTGTGTTGAAGTTGGGGTAAAATTGTCCCCACATCATACAGGGGTCAAAGGTCTTCCCAGGTTGTGGCATGTAGGATAAAGAGCTCCTCATCAAATGGATAGGCACTCGCTAATACTTGGCTTAAGAGACCAAACCCCAAATTTCCCCGCACTCCGTTCTAGCAACGCAACAGGGAAACCAAGCTAATGGATCCAATTGGAGGCTAGTAGCTGCTGTCAGTTGGAGGATCTTCCACAAACTCAGGAATTCTGAATGCAGCCTTTTGTTGTGGGAGTTTTGGAACCCCACTACACGCAGATGAATGGGGGTGCAGGTGTTCCCAGTAGGGGGAAATCCTCTTAGTATTACTTCAGTCCATCAGGGGGCAATCGCTTCTACTTCCCCTTGAAGCCCAACCTGTAACTCTACCTCGCTGCCCGGCCTAGGGAAACACTCAGGGAATACAAGCTAAGGGATTCTATTCAAACCCAGGCGCTGCTGTCTGTTGGAGGATACTCCCCACACTCAGGAAGCCAGAACACGTCTTCGTGTGTGTGCTGGACGTGGTGAAATAAACTCCACGCATCTTTATGTGGGCACAGGTGTTCCCAGGTTGGGGATTAGGATAAACAACTCCACAGCCCATAAAATGCACTCGCTAATACTTGGCTTTAGAGCACAATCCCTACTTTCGCTCAAAGCCCACCCAAGGGAATCAGTCAGGGAAGTCAACCTAAGGGATGCTATTAGATCCCAGTTGCTCCTGTCATTTGGAGGTTCCTTCCCACACTCAGGATACCAGAACTATTCTTCGTGTGTTTGCTCTAGGTTAGGAAACAGAGTCCACGCAGTTTTCTGGGAGCACAGGTATTCCCAGGATGAGGGTTGTAGTTTAAAGTGGTCCATTTCCCATAGAGAGGCACTCACTAATACTTGGTTGAAGAGCCCAATGCCCACTCTCCTCCTCACTCCGTTCTTGGCAAACCATCAGGGAAGTCAAGCTAAGTGATTCTATTAGAACCCAGGCGCTGCTGTCAGTTGGAGGAACTTACACACCCTCCAGATTCCGGAACACATCCTTTTGTGTGGGGGAAGTGTGGAGCCCCAATCCACGCAGATTAATGGGGGCACAGGTGTTTTCCGTTTGGGAGAATTCCTCTAAGTATTTCTTCAGTCTGTCAGCGGGCACTCCATGCTATTGGCCATCCAGCCCAACCCCCACCTTTTCCTCACATCCTGGCCTAGGTAAACACTCATGGAATACAAGCAAAGGGTTTCTATTAGATCCCAGGTGCTGCTGTCAGTTGGAGGAGCCTTCCCACATTCAGGATACCAGAAGAATTCTTCGTGTGTTTGCTGGAGGTGGGGAAACAGAGTCCGCGCATTTTTCAGGGGGCACAGGTATTCCCAGGTTGGTAGTTGTAGGATAAACACCTCCAATTCCCATGGAGAGGCACTCGACATTTCTTGGTTTTAGAGCCCATACCACACTTTCCCCCTCACTGTGGCCTAGGCAAACAGTCAGGCAAGACAAGCTAAGGAATTCTTCTTCAGCCCAGGCGCTGCTGTTAGTTGCAGTGTCTTCCGTACACTCAGGATTCTGGAAAGAAGTATTCTGTGTGGGGGAGTTGTGGAGCCCCAGTCCACGCATTTGAATGGGGGAACAGGTGTTCCCTGTTAGGGAGAAGTCCTCTAAATACTTCCTCAGTCCATCGGGGGGCACTCGCGTATACTTGACTACCTTAACCCAACCCCCAGCTTTCCCACGCAGCCCGGGTTAGGGAAACACTCAGAGAATACAAGCTAAGGGATTCTATTAGGACCCAGGGGCTGCTGTCAGTTGGAGGAGCCTCTCCTTACTCAGGATACCTGAACACGTCTTCGTGTGTTTGCTGGAGTTGGGGAAAATGAGTCCACGCATCTTTATGGGGGCACAGTTTTCCCGGGTTGGGACTGTAGTTTAAATACCTCCACTGTCCATAGAGAGGCACTTGCTATTACTTGGCTTTATGCCAAAACCCCACATTTGCTCAGAACCCGACCTAGGAATACACTCAAAGGTTTCAACCTATGTGATCCTATTAGATCCCAGGTTCTGCTGTGATTAGGAGGAATCTCTCCACACTCAAAAGAACAGAACACTATTGCGTGTGTCTGCTGAAAGTGGGGAAACAGAGTTCAGGCATATATCAGGGGCCACTGGTACTCCCAGTTTGGGGGTTGTTGGTTAAACACCTCCACTTCCCATGCAGAGGCACTCGCTAATACTCGGTTTTAGTGCCCAACCCCTACTTTCCCCTACACTCTGGCCTAGGCAAACAATCAGGGAAGATATGCTAAGGGATTCTATTTTAATCCAGGTGCTGCTGTCAGTTGGAAGTAGTTCCCCACTCTCAGGATTCCGGAACACAGCCTTGTGTGTGGGGAAGTAGTGGACCCCCAGTCCACGCAGATGAATGGGGGCACAGGTGTTCCCGGTTAGGGACAAGTCCTCTAAGTTCTTCGTCAGTCCTTCAGGGGGCACTCGCTGCTACTTTCCCTCAGAGCCCAACCCCTATCTTTCACTTGCCACCCGGCCTAGGGGAACAGAAAATCAATACAAGTTAAAGCCTTTAATTAGAACCCAGGCGCTGCTGCCAGTTGGAGGATCCTCCCCACAATAAGGATAGCAGAACACTTCTCAGTGTGTGTGTTCAAGTTGGGGTAAAATTGTCCTCGTATCATACAGGGGGCAAAGGTCTTCCCAGGTTGTGGCATGTAGGATAAAGATCTCCTCATCAAATGGATAAGCACTCGCTAATACTTGGCTTAAGAGCCCAAACCCCAAATTTCCCCGCACTCATTTCTAGGCATAGCAACAGGGAAACAAAGCTAATGGATTCAATTTGAGGCCAGTAGCTGCTGTCAGTTGGAGGACTTTCCACAATCTCAGGAATTCTGAACACAGCCTTTTGTTGGGGGGGTTTTGGAGCCCCACTCCACGCAGATGAATGGGGGTGCAGGTGTTCCCAGTAGGGGGAACTCCTCTTAGTACTACTTAATTCCATCATTTGGCACTCCCTGCTACTTGCCCTCGAAGCCCAAAGTGTAACTCTCCCTCGCTGCCCGGCCTAGGGAAACACTCAGGGAATACAAGCTAAGGGATTCTATTTGAACCCAGGCGCTGCTGTCAGTTGGAGGATCCTCCCCACACTCACGTAGCCAGAACACGTCTTCCTGTGTGTGCTGGAAGTGGGGAAAGAGACTCCACGCATCTTTATGGGGGCACAGGTGTTCCCAAGTTGGGGATGTTGGATAAACAACTCCACAGCCCATAAAAAGCCACTCGCTATTACTTGGCTTTACAGCAAAATCCCCACTTTCGCTCAAAGCCCACCCAAGGGAATCAGTCAGGGAAGTCAACCTAAGGGATGCTATTAGAACCCAGTTGCTGCTGTCAGTTGGAGGTTCCTTCCCACTTTCAGGATACCAGAACAATTCTTCGTGTGTGTGCTCTAGGTTAGGAAACAGAGTCCACGCAGTTTTCTGGGAGCACAGGTATTCCCAAGATGGGGGTTTTGGTTTAAAGACGTCCATTTCCCATAGAGAGGCACTCACTAATACTTGGTTGAAGAGCCCAACGGCCACTCTCCTCCTCACTCCGTTCTTGGCAATCCATCAGGGAAGTCAAGCTAAGGGATTCTATTAGAACCCAGGCGCTGTTGTCAGTTGGAGGAACTTCCACACACTCCAGATTCTGGAACACAACCTTTTCTGTGCGGGAATTGTGGAGCCCAAATCCACGCAGATTAATGGGGGCACAGGTGTTCTCCGTTTGGGAGAATTCCTCTAAGTATTTCTTCAGTCTGTCAGGGGGCACTCCATGCTAATTGGCCATCAAGCCCAACCCCCACCTTTTCCTCACAGCCTGGCCTAGGTCAACACTCAGGGAATACAAGCTAAGGGATTCTATTAGATCCCAGTTGCTGCAGTCAGTTGGAGAAGCCTACCCACATTCAGGATACCAGAAGAATTCTTCGTGTGTTTTCCGGAGGTGGGGAAACAGAGTCCACACATTTTTCAGGGGGCACAGGTATTCCCAGGTTGGGAGTTGTAGGATAAGCACATCCAATTTCCATGGAGAGGCACTCGATATTTCTTGGTTTTAGAGCCCATACCACACTTTTCCCCTCAATGTGGCCTAGGCAAACAGTCAGGCAAGACAAGCTAAGGAATTCTACTACAGCCCAGACGCTGCTGTTAGTTGCAGGGTCTTTCGTACACTCAGGATTCTGGAAACAAGTATTCTGTGTGGGGGAGTTGTGGAGCCCCAATCCACGCATTTGAATGGGGGAACAGGTGTTCCCCGATTGGGAGAAGCCCTTTAAGCACTTCCTCAGTCGATTTGTGAGCACTCGCTGCTAATTGAACTCCAAGAGTAACCCCGAGATTCCCTCGCATACCGGCCTAGGTATATGCTCAGGTGATACAAGTTAAAGGATTCTTTTAGAACCAAGGCGCTGTTGTCAGTTGGAGGTGCCTCCCCACAATCAGGATATCTGAGCACGTCTTTGTGTGTGTCCTGTAAGTGGGGAAACAGAGTCCACGCATCTTTAAGGGGGCTCAGGTGCTCCAAGTTTGGGGAAGGAGTTTAAAACACTTCGCTGCCCACAGGAATGCACTCGCTAATAAATGGCTTAGGAGACCATCCCCCACCATCGCTCACTGCTAGGCCTAGGAAAACACTGATGGAAGTTAAGCTAAGGGATTCTATTAGAACCCAGGTGCTGCTGTCAGTTGGAGGAACCTCCCAACCTTCAGAAAACCAGAACACTTCTTCGTGTGTGTGCTGGATGTAGGGAAACAGAGTCAAACCATCTTTCAGGGGGCACAGTTATTCCATGGATGTGGGTTGTAGGTTAAACACCCAAATCCCAATGATAGGCTCTCGCTAATACTTGGTTTAGAGCCCAATCCCAACTTTCCCCCGCACACCGGCCATGGCAAGCCATCATGGAATACAAGTTAAAGTATTGAATTAGAACCCAGGAGCTGCTGTTAGTTGGAGGAACCTCCCTACACTTAAGACATCTGAACCCGAAGTCGTGTGTGTGCTGGAGGAGGGAAACAGGGTCCACGCATTTTTGTGGGGGCACAGGTGTTCCCAGGTTTGGGATATACTTTAACCACCTCCACTGCCAAAAGATAGGAACTCGCTAATTCTTGGTTTTAGAGCACAACCCCAAATTCGCTCACAACCCGGCCACGGAAATTACTCAGGGAAGTCTACCTAATGGATCCAGTTATATCCCAGGAGCTACTGTCTGTTGCAGGAGACTCCCTACACTCATGATACCAGAAAACTTCGTGTGTGTGCTGGAGGTGGGGAAACAAAGCACACGCATTTTTCAGGGGGCACAGTAATTCCCTCGTTGTGCGTTTTAGGGTAAACATCTCAATTTACCATGGAGAGGCACACGCTGATACTTGGTTTTAGAGCCCAAATCCCACTTTCAACCACACTCTGGCCTAGGCAAACCATCAGGGAAGACAAGCAAAGGATTCTATTAAATCCAAGACTCTGATGTCACGTGGAGGAACTACCCCACTCTCAGGATTCTGGAAATCATCCTTGTGTGGTGGGAAGGTGTGGAGCCCAACTCCACGCAGATGAATGGGTGCTTAGGTGTTTCCCTTTATGGAGAATTCCTCTAAGAAATTCGTCAGTCCTTTGGGGTGTACTCGCTGCTACTTGGCCTCCAAGCCCAACCCCCAGCTTTCCCTCATGTCCCGGCCTAAGGTATCACTCAAGGAACACAAGCTAAGGGATTCTAATAGATCCCAGGTGCTGCTGTTATTTGGAGTAGCCTCCCCTTGTTCAGGACTCCAGAAAACTTCTTCATGTGTGTGCTGTTGGTGGAGAAACAGAGTCCACGCATATTTCAGTGTGCACAGGTATTCCCTTGTTGGGGGTTGTTGGTTAAACACCTCCAATTCCCATGGAGAGGCACTCACTAATACTTGGATTTAGAGGCCAAATCCAACTTTGAACCGCACTCCGGCTTATGCAATCCATCAGGGAAAAGCAGCTTAAGGATTCTACTAGAACACTGGCACTGCTATTAGTTGGAGGAACTTTCCTTATCTCAGGATCCCGAAAGACAGACTTGTGAGGGGTGGATTAGTGTATCCCCACTCCTCGTAGTTGGATGTGGGCATAGGAGTTCCCCTTTAGGGAGAATTCATCTAAATACTTCCTCAGTCCATCGGGGGGCACTCGCTACTATTTGGCCTCGAAGATCAACCCCCGGCTCTCCCTCAGAGACAGGCCTAGGGAAACACTAAGGGATTACAAGCTAAGGGATTCTATTAGATCCCAGGCGCTGCTGTCACTTGAAAGTGCCGGCCCACACTCAGGATACCTGAACACGACTTCGTGTGTGTGTTGGGAGTGGGGAGACAGAGTCCATTAATCTTTATGGGGGCACAGTTGTTCCCAGGTGGATGATGTAGTTTAAACCACTTCACTGCCCATAGAGAGGCACTGGCTATTACTTGGCTTTCGAGCCCAACCCCCACCTTCAATCTAAGCCCGGCCTAGGAGAACACTCAAGGAAGTCAAGCGAAGGAATTCTATTAGATCCCTGGTTCTGCTCTTAGTTGGAGGAGCCTCCCAACACTCAGGAAACCAGAACACTTCTTCACACGTGTGCTGGAGGTGTGGAAACAGAGTCCACGCATTTATTTTGGGCACAGGTATTCCTAGGTTGGAGGATGTAGGTTAAACACCTCCACATCCCATGGATAGGCACTCGCTAATACTTCGATTTAGAGCCCAACCTCCAATTTCCCTCGCACTCCTGGCAGGGCAAGCCATCAGGGAAGACAAGCTAAGGGATTGTATTGATCCCAGTTGCTGTTGTCACTTGGAGGAACTTCCCAACACTCAGGACTCCGGAGACACTCTTGTGTTTGAGGGAGGTGTGCAGCCCCAATCCAAGCAGATGAATGGTGACACAGGTGATCCCCAGTAGGGGAGTTCCCTAAGTACTTCCTCAGTCAATCGGTTGGCACAAGCTGCTACTTGGACTCCAAACCAACCCCCAGCTTTCACTTGCAACCCGGCCTAGGGAAACACTTAGGGAATACAAGCTGAGATATTCTATTAGAACTTAGGCGCTGCTGTCAGTTGGAGGAACTTCCACACACTCAGGATTCCGGATCCCTGCCTTATATGTGGGGGAGTTTTGCAGACCCAGGCCACGCAGATGAATGGGGGCATAGGTGTTCCACTTTAGTGTGAAATCCTCTAAGTACTTCCTCTGTAAATCTGGGGGATCTCGTTGCTACTTGGACTTCAAGCCCATCCCCCACTTTCCCCCACTCTCCATCCTAGGCAAGCCTTCAGGGAAGACAAGCTATTGGATTCTATTAGAACTCAGGCGCTGCTGTGATTTGGAGGAGACTCCCCACACTTAGGATACCTGAAAAATTTTTTGTGTGTGTGCTGGTGTTGGGGACACATAGTCCACGCAACTTTATGGGGGCACAGGTGTTTCCAGGGAGGGGATGTGCTTTAAACACCTCCACTGCCCATAGAGGGGCACTCGCTATTACTTGGCTTTAGAGACCAACCCCCACATTCGCTCCCAGCCCGTCCTTGGAAAACACTCCTGGAAGTCAACCGAAGGGATCCTATTAGATCCCAGATGCTGCTTTCAGTTGGAGGTGCCTCCCCACAATCAGGATACCAGAAGACTTCTTCATTTGTGTGCTGGAGGTGGGGAAACAGAGTCCACGCATTTTTCAAGGAGCACAGATATTCCCAGGTTGTGGGTTTTTGGTTCATAACCTTCACTTCACATGAAGAAGCCCTCGCTAATACTTGGTTTTAGAGCCCAACCCCCACTTTCCCCCGCACTCCGTATCAGGCAACCAAACAGGGAAGACAAGTTCAGCGATTTTATTAGAACCCACGCCCTGCTGTCTGTTGGAGGATGCTACCCACTCTCAGGATAACTGTGTAAGTGTTCGTGTGTGTTCTGGAGGTCTGGAAACAGACTCCCCGGATATTTTTGGGGGCACAGGTGTTCCCAGGTTAGGGATGTAGTTTAAACACCTCCACTAACCATAGAGAGGTACTCTCAAGTATTTGGTTTTGGAGCCCAAACCACACCTTCCCCCGCACTCACGCCTAGACATACCATCAGGGAAGACAAGCACAGGGATTCAATTTAAACACAGGCACTGCTATCAGTTGGAGGAACTTCCCTGCACTCAGGGTTCCGGAACACATTCTTGTGTGTGGGGGAGTTGTGCAGCCGCACTCCACCCAGATGAATTGGGGCAAAGATTTTCCCTTTATGTAGAAGCCTCTAAGTAATCCCTCAGTCGATCAGGGGGCACTCACTTCTACTTGGCCTCCAAGCACAACCAACATCTTTCCCTCACATCCTGGACCAGGGAAACCCTCGTAATACAAGCTAAGGGATTCTATAAGAACCCAGGCGTTGCGGTCATTGTGAGGAGCCACCCAACAATAAGGATATCTGAAGTCTTCGTGTGTGTTCTGGAGCTGTGAAAGACATTCCATGCAACTTTATGGGGGCACAGGTGTTCCAAATTTGGGGATTTGGTTTAAACACCTCCACTGCCCACAGAGGGGCACTCGCTAATCCTTGTCTTTAGAGCACAACCCCCACATTCGTTCACAGCCCGGCCTAGGTAAACACTCAAAGAAGTCAAGCTAACGGATTCTATTAGACCCCAGGTGCTGCTGTCATTTGGAGGAAACTCCCCACATTCAGGATAGAAGAACACTTTCTCGTTTGTGTGCAGTTAGTGGGGAAACAGAGTCCAGGCATCTTTCAGGTGGCACATGTATTCCCACGTTGCTGGTTGTAGGTAAAATTTCTCAACTTCCCATGTAGATGCATTGTCTAATACTTGGTATTAGAGCCGAAACCCCACATTGCCCTGCACTCCAGCCTAGGCAAACCATCAGGGAAGGCAAGTTAAGGGATTCAATAGAACACAAGCGCTGCTTACAGTTGGAGGTACTTCCCCACACTCAGGTTTCCGGAACCCAACCTTGTGTGGCGGGGAGTTGTGGAGCCAAAATCCAAGTAGATGAATGGGGTCACACTTGTTCCCCATTAGGGAGAAGTCGTCTAAATACTTCAACATTCCATTGGGGGGCAGTTGCTGCTAATTGGCCTCCAAGCCAAACTCCCAGCTTTCCCTCTCAGCCCGGCCTAGGGAAACACTCAAGGAATACAAGCTAATGGATTCTAATAGAACCCAGGTGCTGCTGACATTTGGAGAAGCCTCCCCATGCCCAGGAATCCACAAAACTTCTTCGTGTGTGTGCTGGATGTAGGGAAACATAGTCAAAGCATCTTTCAGGGGGCACAGTTATTACATGGATGTGGGTTGTAGGTTAAACACCCACAACCCATGGAGAGGCTCTCGCTAATACTTGGTTTAGAGCCCAATCCAAACTTTCCCCCGCACACCGGCCTTGGCAAGCCATCATGGAATACAAGTTAAAGTATTGCATTAGAACCCAGGCACTGCTGTTAGTTGGAGGAACCTCCCCACACTTAAGAAATCTGAACCCGATGTCGTGTGTGTGCTGGAGGAGTTAAACAGGGTCCACGCATTTTTGTGGGGCCACAGGTGTTCACAGGTTGGGGATATACTTTAACCACCTCCACTGCCAAAAGATAGGAACTCGCTAATACTTGGTTTTAGAGCACAACCCCAACTTCGCTCACAACCTGGCCACGGAAATTACTCAGGGAAGTCTACCTAATGGATCCAATTATATCCCAGGTGCTACTGTCTGTTGCAGGAGACTCCCCACACTCATGATACCAAAAAACTTCGTGTGTGTGCTGGAGGTGGGGAAACAAAGCACACGCATTTTTCAGGGGGCACAGTAATTCCCACATTGTGCGTTTTAGGGTAAACATCTCCATTTCCCATGGAGAGGCACAGACTGATACTTGGTTTTAGAGCCCAAATCCCACTTTCAACCGCACTCTGGCCTAGGCAAACCATCAGGGAAGACAATCAAAGGGATTCTATTAAATCCAACCCGCTGATGTCTCTTGGAGGAACTACCTCACCCTCAGATTCTGGAACACAACCTTGTGTGGTGGGGAGGTGTGGAGCCCCACTCCACACAGATGAATGGGTGCTCTGGTGTTTCCCTTTAGGGAGAATTATTCTAAGAACTTCCTAGGTCCATCGGGGTGTACTCGTTGCTAGTTGGAACCCAATCCCAACCCCCAGCTTTCCCTCATTTCCCGGCCTAAGGAAACATTAAGGAAACACAAGCTAAGGGATTCTAATAGATCCCAGGTGCTGCTGTTATTTGGAGTAACCTCCCCATGATCAGGATTCCAGAAAACTTCTTCATGTGTGTGCTGTTGGTGGAGAAACAGAGTCCACGCATAGTTTTTGGGTCACTGGTGTTCCCAGGTTTGAGATGTTGTTTAAGCAACTCATTGCTCATAGAAAGGCACACGCTAATACTTGGATTAAGGCCCCAACCCCCACCTTCACTCACAGCCCGACATGGAAAACACTCAAAGAATTCCAGCCAAGGGATTCTACTAGTCCCCAGGAGGTGCTGTCAATTTGAGAAGTCACCGAACCCTGAGAATATCACTACTCTTCTTCATGTGTGTGCTGTAGGTGGGGAAGCAGATTCCACACATATTTCAGGAGGCTTAGGTATTCCCAGGTTGGGGGTTGTAGGTAAACGTCTCCACATCTCATGGAGAAGCACTCCATAATACATGAATGACGGATTCGGCAAACATGCGTTTCTGAGTTGTGAGCACGTGGATTACTGACCTTTCATCCACAAAACAAGGCATATATACACTTAGAAATATTTACTCTGACTTCGTAAGTTCTTTCTAACACCAGGTTCTATAATCGGACATTTGGCAACAGTAAACACTCTTTTAGCGAATTCTCGCCAATTCACATGTAATTTACTTTGTTTAAATAATCATGGCATTCCGTATTCCGAACATGTTTCATGCAAAACTGATTCCTCAATTATGCATTTGTGAGTTGTGAACAAGCACATGAATGATGTTTCTACCATAAAAAATTACCTATGCACTTTGAAATATTTACTTTGACTTCGTACCTTCTTTCTATCACCAGTTTCAAGAATCTCATTTAACCCTAGAAAAACCCTCTTGGAGCGAATTCTACCCTACATATATGTAACTGGAATAGATTCCATCAAGATGATACTCCATGTTCCGTACATGCTACACGCATGACGGATTCGACAAACATGAATTCCTGAGTTGAGAGAATGTGCATTAATGATCTTTCATCCTCTATAAAAGGAATATTTTCATCTAGACACGTGTACACATTTTCACAAGTTTCCCTAACACCAGTTTCGAATTCATGCATTTTTCACAGAAAAATACAACTGGAGCGATTTCCACCTAATAGATATGTAGTTTACACGAAATCTTTCAACATGGCATTCCGGGTTCCGTACATGCTACATGCATAACGGATTTGGCAAACATGTGTTTCTGAGTTGTGAGCACGTGGATTACTGACCTTTCATCCACCAAAAAAGGCATATAAACACTTACAATATTTACTCTGTCTTCATAGGTTTTTTCTATCACCAGGTTCTAAAATCGGACATTTGGCACCAGAAAACAGTCTTTGCGCTTATTCTCACAAATACGCATGTAATTTAAATTGTTTACATAACCATGGCATTCCGTATTCCGAACATGTTTCATGCAACACGGATTCCTCAAACATGCATTTCTGAGTTGTGAACATGCGCATAACAGATGTTTCAACCATAACAGGGTACCTATGCCCATTGAAATATTTACTTTGACTTCATTCCTTCTCCCTGTCACCAGTTTCAAGAATCACACTTTGATCCCAGAAAAACCCTCTTGGAGCGAATACTACCCTAGAGATATATAATTTGAATACATTCAATCTACATGATATTCTGCGTTCCGAACATGTTGCATGCATGACGGATTCGACAAACATGCATTCCTGAATTGAGAGCATGTGGATTACTGATCTTTCATTCTCTATAAAAGAATTGTTTTCATCTAGACACGTGTACTCATTTTCACAAGATTTCCCTGGGTTGAGAACATGCGCATGACTCATTTTTGAACCACCAAACAAGTTACTTATGCACTTTGAAATATTTGCTTTGACTTCATAGCTTCTCACTGTCACATGTTTCACGAATCACACTTTGTTCCCAGAAAAACACTCTTGCAGCGAATTCGACCCTAGAGATTTGTAATTTGAATAGATTTCATCAAAATGATATTCCGTGATCAGTAAAAGCTACATGCATGACGGAATCAACAAACATGCATTCCTGAGTTGAGAGCATGTGGATTACTGATCTTTCATTCTCTAAATAAGGAATAGTTACATCTAGACACGTGTTCTCATTTTCACAAGCTTTCCCTAACACCAGTTTCGAATTCGTGCATTTTTCACAGAAAAATACTTATGGAGCGATTTCCACCTAACAGATATGTAATTTACATGAATTCCATCAACATTTCCTTCCGGGATCCGTAAATGCTACATGCATGAAGTATTCAGCAAACATGGGTTTCTGACTTGTGAGCATGTGGATTACTGATCTTTCATCCACCAAACAAGGCATATATACACTTAGAAATATTTACTCTGACTTCATAGGTTTTTTCTATCACCAGGTGTAAAATCATAGATTTGGCAACAGAAAACACCCTTTGAGCGAATTCTCACAACACATATGTAATTTACATTGTTTACATAACCATGGCATTCCGTATTCTGAACATGTTTCATGCAACACGGATTCCTCAAACATGCATTTCAGAGTTGTGAACATGTGCATGACTGATGTTTACACCATAAAAGGGTACCTATGCAGTTTGAAATATTTACTTTGACTTCATTGCTTCTCCCTGTCACCAGTATCAAGAATCACACTTTGATCCAAGAAAAACACCCTTGGAGCGAATACTACCCTAGAGCTATGTAATTTGAATTGATTCCATCTAAATGATATTCCGTGTTCCGTACATGCTACATGAATGACGGATTTGAATACATGCATTCCTGAGTTGAGAGCATGTGGATTACTGATCTTTCATCCTCTATAAAAGGAAGAGTTTCATCTAGGCACGTGTACTCATTTTCACAAGCTTCCCCTAACACCATTTTCGAATTTGTGCATTTTTCATAGAAAAATACTTCTGGAGCGATTTCCACCTAATAGATATATAATTTACATGAATTCCATCAACATAGCATTCCGGGTTTCGTACATGCTACATGCATGACGGATTCGAAATACATCAGTTTCTGAGTTGTGAGCATGTGTATTAGTGAACTTTCACCCACCAAACAAGACATATATACACTTAGAAATATTTACTCTGACTTCATAAGTTTTTTCTATAAGCAGGTTCTAAAATCGAATATTTGGCACCAGAAAACACTCTTTGGGCGAAATCTCACCAATACACATTTAATTTAAATTGCTTACATAACCATCGCATTCCGTATTCCAAGCAAGATTCATGCAACACGGATTCCTCAAACAAGCATTTCTGAGTTGTGAACATGCGCATGACTTATGTTTCAACCATAACAGTGTACCTATGGACTTGAAATATTTACTATGACTTCGTAGTTTCTTCCTATCACCAGTTTCAAGAATCACAATTTGACCCCAGAGAAACTTTCTTGGAGCGAAAACTACCCTAGAGATATGTAATTTGAATAGATTTCATCAACATGGCATTCCGGTTTCCGTACATGATACATGCATGAAGGATTCGACAAACATGCGTTTCTGAGTTGTGAGCACATGGATACTGACCTTTCATCCACCAAACAAGGCATATATACCCTAAGAAATATTTACTCTGAGTTCATATATTTTTTCTATCACCCAGTTCTAAAATCGGACATTTGGCACCAGAAAACACTCTTTGAGCGAATTCTCACCAAAACACATGTAATTAACATTGTTTACATAACCATGGCATTCCGTATTCTGAACATGTATCCTGCATCACGGATACCTCAAACATGCATTTCTGAATTGTAAACATGTGCATGACTCATATTTCAAAAACCAAACAACTTACCTATGCACTTTGAAATATTGACTTTGACTTCGTATTTTCTTCCTATCACCAGTTTCAAGAATCACACTTTGATCCCAGAAAAACCCTCTTGGAACGAATTCTACCCTAGAGGTATATAATTTGAATAGATTCCATCAACATGCTATTCCGTGTTCCGTACATGCTACATGCATGACTGATTCGACAAACATGCATTCCTGAGTTGAGAGCATGTGGATTGCTGATTTCATCCTCTATAAAAGGAATATTTTCAGCTACACACGTGTACACATTTTCACAAGCTTACCCTAACACCAGTTTCGAATTCGTGCATTTTTCACAGAAAAATATTTCTGGAGCGATTTCCACCTAACAGATATGTAATTTACATGAAATCCATCAACATGGTATTCCGGGTTCCGTACATGCTACATGCATGTCTGATTCGGCAAACATGCGTTTCTGACTTGTGACCATGTGGATTACAGATCTTTCATCCACCGAACCACACATATATACACTTAGAAATATTTACTCTGGCTTCATTGGTTTTTTCGATCACCAGGTTATAAAATCGGATATTTGGAAGCAGAAAAAATTTTGAGCAAATTCTCACAAATACACATGTAATTTACATTTTTTAAATAACCATGGAATTTCGTATTCGGAACATGTTTCATGCACAAGGATTCCTCAAAAAGACATTTCGGAGTTGTGAACAAACACATGACTAATATTTCAACCATCAAACAAGTTACATATGCACATTGAAATATTTAATTTGACTTCGTAGTTTCTTCCATTCACCAGTTTCAAGAATCACACTTTGATCCCAGAAAAATCCTCTTGGAGTGATTCTACCCTAGAGAGATATAATTTGAAAAGATTCCATGTACATGATATGCCGTGGTCCGAACATAGTACATGAAATACGGATTCGACAAACATGCATTCCTGAGTTGAGAGCATGTGGATTACTGATCTTTCATCCTCTATAAATGGAATGTTTTCATCTAGATACGTGTACTCATTTTCACAAGCTTTCCCTAACTCCAGTTTCGAATTCATGCATTTTTCACAGAAAAATAATTCTAGAGCGATTTCCACCTAACAGATATGTAACTTACATGAATTCCATCAACATGGTATTCCGGGTCCTGTACATGCTACATGCATGACGGATTCGGCAAACATGCGTTTCTTCGTTGTGAGCATGTGGATTACTGAACTTTCATACACCAAACAAGGCATATATACACTTAGAAATACTTACTCTGACTTCATATGATTTTTTCAATCACCAGGTTCTAAAATCGGACATTTGGCACCAGAAAACCCTCTTTGAGCGAATTCTCATCAACACACATGTAATTTACATTGTTTACATAACCAACGTATTGTGTATTCCGAACATGTTTCATGCAACACGGACTTCTGAAACATGCATTTCTGAGCTGTGAACATGCGCATGACTGATGTTTCAACTACCAAAATATTTACGTATGCACTTTGAAATATTTACTTTCACTTCGTAGCTTCTTCCTATCACCAGTTTCAAGAATCAAACTTTGATCCCACAAAAACACTCATAGAGCATAAATTACCGTAGAGATATGTAATTTGAATTGATTCCATCTACATGATATTCCGTGTTCCGTACATACTACATGCATGACGGATTTGACAAACATGCATTCCTGAGTTGAGAGCATGTGGATTACTGATCTTTCATCCTCTATAAATGGAATGTTTTCATCTAGACACGTGTACTCATTTTCACAAGCTTTCCCTAACACCAGTTTCGAATTCGTGCATTTGTCACAGAAAAATACTTCTGCAGTGATTTCCACCTAACAGGTATGTAATTTACATGAATTCCATCAACATGGCTTTCTGGGTTCCGTACATGCTACATGCATGACGGATTCGGCAAACATGCGTTTCTGACTTGTGTACATGTGGATTACTGATCTTTCATCCACCAAACAAGGCATATATACACTTAGAAATATTTACTCTGACATCATAGGTTTTTTCTATAACCAGTTCCTAAAATAGGACATTAATCACCAGAAAAATCTCTTTGAACGAGTTCTCACCAATGCACATGTAATTTACATTGTTTACATAACCATGGCATTCCGTATTCCGAACATGTTTCATGCAACACGGAATCCTCAAACAAGCATTTCTGAATTGTGAACATGCGCATGACTGATATTTCAACCATAACACGGTACCTATGCACGTTGAAATATTTACTTTGACTACATAGCTTCTCCTTGTCACCAGTTTCAAGAATCAAAATTTGACCACAGAAAAACCCTCTTGGAGCGAATTATACCCTAGAGATATGTAATTTGAATACATTCCATCTACATGATATTCCATGTTCCGTGCATGCTACATGTATGACGGATTTGAAAAACATGCATTCCTGAGTTGAGAGCATGTGGATTACTGAACTTTCATCCTCAATAAAAAGAATATTTTCATCTATACACGTGTACACATTTTCAAGCTTTCACTAATACCATTTTCGAATTCGCGCATTTTTCACAGATAAATACTTCGGGAGCGATTTCCACCTAACAGATATGTAATTTACATGAATTCCATCAATGTGGCATCCCGGGATTCGTACATGATACATGCATGATGGATTCGGCAAACATGCGTTTCTGAGTTGTGAGCACGTTGATTATTGATCTTTCATCCACCATACAAGGCATATATACAATTAGAAATATTTAAACTGACTTCATAGGTTTTTTCTATCACCAGGTTCTAAAATCAGACATTAGGCACCAGAAAACACTCTTTGAGCGAATTCTCACCAATACACATGTAATTTACATTGTTTACATAACCATGGCATTCCGTATTCGGAACATGTTTCATGCTCAAAGATTCCTCAAACATGCATTTCTGAGTTGTGAACATGTGCATAGATGTGGTTTCAACCACCAAACAAGTTACATATGCACATTGAATTATTTATTTATACTTTGTATCTTCTTCCTATCACCAGTTTCAAGAATCACACTTTGATGCCAGAAAAACTCTCTTGGAGCATATTCTATCCTACAGATATGTAATTTGAATAGATTCCATCAAAATGATATTCCGTTTACCGTAAATGCTACATGAATGACGGATTCGGCAAACATGCATTCCTGAGTTGAGAGCATGTGGATTACTGATCTTTCATCCTCTATAAAAGGAATGTTTACACTGAGACACGTGTACACATTTTCACAATTTTTCCCTATCACCAGTTTCGAATTCGTGCATTTTTCACAGAAAAATACTTCTGGAGCGATTTCCGCCTAACAGATTTGTAACTTACATGAATTCCATCAACATGGTATTCAGCGTTCCGTACATGCTACATGCATGACGGATTCGGCAAACATGCGTTTCTGACTTGTGAGCATGAGGATTTCTGAACTTTCATCCACCGAAACACGCATATATACACTTAGAAATATTTTCTCTTACTTCATAGGACTTTTCTATCACCAGGATCTAAAATCGGTCATTTGGAACCAGAAAAACCCTTTGAGCGAATTCTCACCAATACACATGTAATTTACATTGTTTACATAACCATGGCATTCCGTATTTGGAACATGTTTCATGCACAAGGACTCCTCAAACATGCATTTCTGAGTTGTGAGCATGTGCATAGATGATGTTTCAACCACCAAACAAGTTACCTATGCACATTGAAATATTTATTTTGACTTTGTATCTTCTTCCTATCACCAGTTTCAAGAATCACACTTTGATGCCAGAAAACTCTCTTGGAGCAAATTCTACCCGAGAGATATGTAATTTGAATAGATTCCATCAACATGATATTCCTTATTATGTACATGCTACAAGCATGATGAATTCGACAAACATGCATTCCTGAGTTGTGAGCATGTGGATTACTGATCTTTCATTCTCTATAAAAGAATATATTCAGCTGGACCTGTGTCCATATTTTCACAAGCTTTCCCTAACACCAGTTACGAATTCATGCATTTTTCACAGAAAAAATACTTCTGGAGCGATTTCCACCTAACAGATATTTAATTTACATGACTTCCATCAACATGGCATTCTGGGTTCCATACATGCTACATGTATGACGGTTTCGGCAATCATGCGTTTCTGAGTTGTGAGCATGTGGATTACTGACCTTTCATCCACCAAACAAGGCTTATATACAGTTAGAAATATTTACTTTGACTTCACAGGTTTTTTCTTTCACCAGGCTCTAAAATCGGACATTAGGCACCAGGAAACACTCTTTGAGCGAATTCTCACCAATACACATGTAATTTACATTGTTTACATAACCAGGGCATTCCGTATTCCGAACATGTTTCATGCAACACGGATTCCTTAAACATGCATTTCTGAGCTGTGAACATGCACATGACAGATGTTTCAAACATAACAGTGTACATATGCACTTAGAAATATTTACTTTTACTTCAATACTTCTCCCTGTCTCCAGTTTCAAGCATCAGACTTTGACCCCAGAAAAACCTTCTTGGAGCGAAATCTACCCTAGATATATGTGATTTGAATAGAATCCATCAAAATGGCATTCCGGTTTCCGTACATGCTACATGCATGTCGGATTTGACAAGCATGAGTTTCTGAGATGTGAGCATGTGGATTACTGAACTTTCATTAACCAAACAAGGCATATATTCTCTTACAAATATTTCCTCTGTCTTCATAGGTTTTTTCTATCACCAGGTTCTAAAATCGGACATTTGGCAAGAGAAAACACTTTGCGCAAATTCTCACCAATACACATGTAATTTACATTGTTTACATAAGCATGTCATTCCGTATTCTGAAATTTTCATGCAACACGGATTCCTCAAACATGCATTCCTGAGTTGAGAGCATGTGGATTATTGATCTTTCATCCTCTATAAAAGGAATATTTTCATCTAGACACGTGTATACATTTTCACAAGCTTTCCCTAATACCAGTTCCGAATTCGTGCATTTTTCACAGAAAAATACTTCTGGAGCAATTTCAAAATAATAGATTTGTAATTTACATGAATTGCATCCACATGGCATTCCAGGTACCGTACATGCTCCATGCATGACGGATTCGGCAAACATGCGTTTCTGAGTTGTGAGCACGTGGATTACTGACCTTTCATCCACCAAACAAGGCATATATTCACTTAGAAATATTTACTATATCTTCATAGGTTTTTTCTATCACCAGGTTCTAAAATCGGACATTTGGCACCAGAAAACACTCTTTGAGCAAATTCCCACCAAAACACATGTAATTTACTTCGTTTATATTACCATGGAATTCCGAATTCTGAACATGTTTCATGCAACACTGATTCTTCAAACATGCATTTTGAGTTAAGAACATGCGCATGACTGATTTTTCAACCATAACAGGGTACCTATGCAGTTTGAAATATTTACTTTGACTTCATTGCTTCTCCCTGTCACCAGTATCAAGAATCACAATTTGATCCAAGAAAAAAACCCTTGGAGCGAATACTACCCTAGAGCTATGTAATTTGAATTGATTCCATCTAAATGATATTCCGTGTTCCGTACATGCTACATGCATGACGGATTTGAATACATGCATTCCTGAGTTGAGAGCATGTGGATTACTGATCTTTCATCCTCTATAAAAGGAAGAGTTTCATCTAGGCACGTGTACTCATTTTCACAAGCTTCCCCTAACACCATTTTCGAATTTGTGCATTTTTCATAGAAAAATACTTCTGGAGCGATTTCCACCTAATAGATATATAATTTACATGAATTCCATCAACATAGCATTCCGGGTTTCGTACATGCTACATGCATGACGGATTCGAAATACATCAGTTTCTGAGTTGTGAGCATGTGTATTAGTGAACTTTCACCCACCAAACAAGACATATATACACTTAGAAATATTTACTCTGACTTCATAAGTTTTTTCTATAAGCAGGTTCTAAAATCGAATATTTGGCACCAGAAAACACTCTTTGGGCGAAATCTCACCAATACACATTTAATTTAAATTGCTTACATAACCATCGCATTCCGTATTCCAAGCAAGATTCATGCAACACGGATTCCTCAAACAAGCATTTCTGAGTTGTGAACATGCGCATGACTTATGTTTCAACCATAACAGTGTACCTATGGACTTGAAATATTTACTATGACTTCGTAGTTTCTTCCTATCACCAGTTTCAAGAATCACAATTTGACCCCAGAGAAACTTTCTTGGAGCGAAAACTACCCTAGAGATATGTAATTTGAATAGATTTCATCAACATGGCATTCCGGTTTCCGTACATGATACATGCATGAAGGATTCGACAAACATGCGTTTCTGAGTTGTGAGCACATGGATACTGACCTTTCATCCACCAAACAAGGCATATATACCCTAAGAAATATTTACTCTGAGTTCATATATTTTTTCTATCACCCAGTTCTAAAATCGGACATTTGGCACCAGAAAACACTCTTTGAGCGAATTCTCACCAAAACACATGTAATTAACATTGTTTACATAACCATGGCATTCCGTATTCTGAACATGTATCCTGCATCACGGATACCTCAAACATGCATTTCTGAATTGTAAACATGTGCATGACTCATATTTCAAAAACCAAACAACTTACCTATGCACTTTGAAATATTGACTTTGACTTCGTATTTTCTTCCTATCACCAGTTTCAAGAATCACACTTTGATCCCAGAAAAACCCTCTTGGAACGAATTCTACCCTAGAGGTATATAATTTGAATAGATTCCATCAACATGCTATTCCGTGTTCCGTACATGCTACATGCATGACTGATTCGACAAACATGCATTCCTGAGTTGAGAGCATGTGGATTGCTGATTTCATCCTCTATAAAAGGAATATTTTCAGCTACACACGTGTACACATTTTCACAAGCTTACCCTAACACCAGTTTCGAATTCGTGCATTTTTCACAGAAAAATACTTCTGGAGCGATTTCCACCTAACAGATATGTAATTTACATGAAATCCATCAACATAGCATTCCGGGTTTCGTACATGCTACATGCATGATGGATTCGAATTACATCAGTTTCTGAGTTGTGAGCATGTGTATTAGTGAACTTTCACCCACCAAACAAGACATATATACACTTAGAAATATTTACTCTGACTTCATAAGTTTTTTCTATAAGCAGGTTCTAAATTCGAATATTTGGCACCAGAAAACACTCATTGAGCGAAATCTCACCAATACACATTTAATTTAAATTGTTTACATAACCATCGAATTCCGTATTCCAAGCAAGATTCATGCAACACGGATTCATCAAACAAGCATTTCTGAGTTGTGAACATGCGCATGACTTATGTTTCAACCATAACAGTGTACCTATGCACTTTGAAATATTTACTATGACTTCGTAGCTTCTTCCTATCACCAGTTTCAAGAATCACAATTTGACCCCAGAGAAACTTTCTTGGAGCGAAATCTACCCTAGAGATATGTAATTTGAATAGATTTCATCAACATGGCATTCCGGTTTCCGTACATGATACATGCATGAAGGATTCGGCAAACATGCATTTCTGAGTTGTGAGCACGTGGATTACTGACCTTTCATCCACCAAACAAGGCATATATTCCGTTAGAAATATTTACTATATCTTCATAAGTTTTCTATCACCAGGTTCTAAAATCGGACATTTGGCACCAGAAAACTCTCTTTGAGCAAATTCCCACCAATACACATGTAATTTACATTGTTTACATTACCATGGAATTCCGTATTCTGAACATGTTTCATCCAACACGGATTCTTCAAACATGCATTTTGAGTTGTGAACATGCGCATGACTCATGTTTCAACCAACAAACAAGTTACCAATGCACTTTGAAATATTTACTTTCACTTCGTATATTCTTCCTATCACCAGTTTCAAGAATCACACTTTGATTCCAGAAAAACCCTCTTGGAGCACATTCTAACCTAGAGGTATATAATTTGAATAGATTCCATCTAAATTAAATTACGTGTTCCGTACAAGCTACATGCATGACGGATTAGACAAATATGCATTCCTGAGTTGAGAGCATGTGGAATACTGATCTTTCATCCTCTATAATAGGAATGTTTTCATCTAGACACGTGTACTCATTTTCACAAGCTTTCCCTAACACCAGTTTCGAATCTTGCTTTTTTCACAGAAAAATACTTCTGGACCGACTTCAACCTAACACATATGTAATTAACATGAATTCCATCAAAATGGCATTCTGGGTTCCGTACATGCTACATGCATGACGGATTTAGCAAACATGCGTTTCTGAGTTGTGAGCACGTGGATTATCGATCTTTCATCCACCAAACAAGGCATATATAGGACTTAGAAATATTTACACTGACTTCATAGATTTTTTCTATCACCAGGTTTTAAAATCGGATATTTGGCACCAGAAAACACTCTTTGTGCGAATTCTCACCAATAAACATTTAATTTAAATTGCTTACATAACCATCGCATTCCATATTCCAAGCAAGATTCATGCAGCACGGATTCCTCAAACAAGCATTTCTGAGTTGTGAACATGCGCATGACTTATGTTTCAACCATAACAGTGTACCTATGCACTTGAAATATTTACTATGACTTCGTAGCTTCTTCCTATCACCAGTTTCAAGAATCACAATTTGACCCCAGAAAAAATTTCTTGGAGCGAAATCTACCCTAGAGATATGTAATTTGAATAGATTTCATCAAAACGGCATTCCGGTTTCCGTACATGATACATGCATGAAGGATTCGACAAACATGCGTTTCTGAGTTGTGAGCACGTGGATTCTGACCTTTCATCCACCAAAAAAGGCAAATATACCCTTAGAAATATTTACTCTGAGTTCATATATTTTTTCTATCACCCGGTTCTAAAATAGGACATTTGGCACCAGAAAACACTCTTTGAGCGAATTCTCACCAAAACACATGTAATTAACATTGTTTACATAACCATGGCATTCTGTATTCCGAAAATGTTTCCTGCATCACGGATACCTCAAACATGCATTTCTGAATTGTGAACATGTGCATGACTCATATTTTAACCACCAAACAACTTACCTATGCACTTTGAAATATTGACTTTGACTTCGTATTTTCTTCCTATCACCAGTTTCAAGAATCACACTTTGATCCCAGAAAAACCCTCTTGGAACGAATTCTAACCTAGAGATATATAATTTGAATAGATTCCATCAACATGATATTCCGTGTTCCGTACATGCTACATGCATGACTGATTCGACAAACATGCATTCCTGAGTTGAGAGCATGTGGATTGCTGATTTCATCCTCTATAAAAGGAATAATTTGTGTTAGACACGTGTACACTATTTCACAAGTTTTCCCTAACAACAGTTTCGAATTCGTGCATTTTTCACAGAAAAATACTTCTGAAGCGATTTCCACCTAACAGATATGTAATTTACATGAATTCCATCAACGTGGCATCCCGGGTTTCGTACATGCTACATGCATGATGGATTCGGCAAACATGCGTTTCTGAGTTGTGAGCACGTGGATTACTGATCTTTCATCCACCAAACAAGCATATATACACTTAGAATTATTTACTCTGACTTCATAGGTTTTTTCTTTCACCAGGTTCTAAACTCGGACATTAGGCACCAGAAATCACTCTTTGAGCGAATTCTCACCAATACACATGTAATTTACATTGTTTACATAACCATGGCATTCCGTATTCGGAACATGTTTCATGCACAAGGTTTCCTCAAACATGCATTTCTGAGTTGTGAACATGTGCATAGATGATGTTTCAAACACCAAACAAGTTACCTATGCACATTGAAATATTTATTTTGACTTTGTATCTTCTTCCTATCACCAGTTTCAAGAATCACACTTTGATGCCAGAAAAACTCTCTTGGAGCGAATTCTACCCTAGAGATATGTAATTTGAATAGATTCCATCAACATGATATTCCCTTTTATGTACATGCTACATGCATGATGAATTCGACAAACATGCATTCCTGAGTTGTGAGCATGTGGATTACTGATCTTTCATTCTCTATAAAAGAATATATTCAGCTGGACCTGTGTCCACATTTTCATAAGCTTTCCCTAACACCAGTTACGAATTCATGCATTTTTCACAGAAAAACACTTCTGGAGCGATTTCCACCTAACAGATATGTAATTTACATGAATTCCATCAACATGGCATTCCGGGTTCCGTACATGCTACATGTATGACGGTTTCGGCAATCATGCGTTTCTGAGTTGTGAGCATGTGGATTACTGACCTTTCATCCACCAAACAAGGCTTATATACACTTAGAAATATTTACTTTGACTTCATAGGTTTTTTCTATCACCAGGTTCTAAAATCGGACATTAGGCACCAGAAAACACTCTTTGAGCGAATTCTCAACAATACAAATGTAATTTACATTGTTTACATAACCAGGGCATTCCACATTCCGAACATGTTTCATGCAACACGGATTCCTTAAACATACATTCTGAGCTGTGAACATGCACATGACAGATGTTTCAAACATAACAGGGTACATATGCACTTAGAAATATTTACTTTGACTTCATTAATTCTATCTTTCACCAGTTTCAAGAATCAGACTTTGACCCCAGAAAAACCTTCTTGGAGTGAAATCTACCCTAGATATATGTGATTTGAATAGAATCCATCAAAATGACATTCCGGTTTCCGTACATGATACATGCATGTCAGATTTGACAAACATGAGATTCTGAGATGTGAGCATGTGGATTACTGACCTTTCATCCACCAAACAAAGCATATATTCTCTTACAAATATTTCCTCTGTCTTCATAGGTTTTTTCTATCACCAGGTTCTAAAATCGGACATTTGGCTAGAGAAAACACTTTGCGCAAATTCTCACCAATACACATGTAATTTACATTGTTTACATAAGCATGTCATTCCGTATTCCGAAATTTTCATGCAACACGGATTCCTCAAACATGCATTCCTGAGTTGAGAGCATGTGGATTATTGATCTTTCATCCTCTATAAAAGGAATATTTTCATCTAGACACGTGTACACATTTTCACAAGCTTTCCCTAATACCAGTTCCGAATTCGTGCATTTTTCACAGAAAAATAATTCTGGAGCGATTTCAAAATAATAGATTTGTAATTTACATGAATTGCATCCACATGGCATTCCAGGTTCCGTACATGCTCCATGCATGACGGATTCGGCAAACATGCGTTTCTGAGTTGTGAGCACATGGATTACTGACCTTTCATCCACCAAACAAGGCATATATACACTTAGAAATATTTACTATATCTTCATAGGTTTTTTCTATCACCAGGTTCTAAAATCGGACATTTGGCACCAGAAAACACTCTTTGAGCAAATTCCCACCAATACACATTTAATTTACATTGTTTACATTACCATGGAATTCCGTATTCTGAACATGTTTCATGCAACACGGATTCTTCAAACATGCATTTTGAGTTGTGAACATGCGCATGACTCATGTTTCAAGCAGCAAACAACTTACCAATGCACTTTGAAATATTTACTTTGACTTCGTAACTTCTTCCTATCACCAGTTTCAAGAATCACACTTTGATCCAGAAAAACCCTCTTGGAGCACATTCTACCCTAGAGGTATATAATTTGAATAGATTCCATCTAAATTAAATTACGTGTTCCGTACAAGCTACATGCATGACGGATTAGACAAATATGCATTCCTGAGTTGAGAGCATGTGGAATACTGATCTTTCATCCTCTATAAAAGGAACGTTTTCATCTAGACACGTGTACTCATTTTCACAAGCTTTCCCAAACACCAGTTTCGAATCTTGCTTTTTTCACAGAAAAATACTTCTGGACCGACTTCAACCTAACACGTATGTAATTAACATGAATTCCATCAACATGGCATTCCGGGTTCCGTACATGCTACATGCATGACGGATTTGGCAAACATGCATTTCTGAGTTGTGAGCACGTGGATTATCGATCTTTCATCCACCAAACAAGGCATATATAGACTTAGAAATATTTACTCTGACTTCATAGATTTTTTTCTATCACCAGGTTTTAAAATCGGATATTTGGCACCTTAAAACACTCTTTGAGCGAATTCTCACCAATACACATGTAATTAACTTTATTTACATAACCATGGCATTCCGTATTCTGAACAGGTTTCATGCAACACGGATTCCTCAAACATGCATTTCTGAGTTGTGAACATGCGCATGACTGATGTTTCAACCATTACAGGGTACCTATGCAGTTTGAAATATTTACTTTGACTTCATTGCTTCTCCCTGTCACCAGAATCAAGAATCACACTTTGATCCAAGGAAAACTCCCTAGGAGCGAATACTACCCTAGAGCTATGTAATTTGAATTGATTCCATCTAAATGATATTCCGTGTTCCGTACATGCTACATGCATGACGGATTTGAAAACATGCATTCCTGAGTTGAGAGCATGTGGATTACTGATCTTTCATCCTCTATAAAAGGAAGAGTTTCATCTAGGCACGTGCACCCATTTTCACAAGCTTCCCCTAACACCATTTTCGAATTTGTGCATTTTTCATAGAAAAATACTTCTGGAGCGATTTCCACCTAATAGATATATAATTTACATGAATTCCATCAACATAGCATTCAGGGTTTCGTACATGCTACATGCATGATGGATTCGAAATACATCAGTTTCTGAGTTGTGAGCATGTGTTTTAGTGAACTTTCACCCACCAAACAAGACATATACACACTTAGAAATATTTACTCTGACTTCATAAGTTTTTACTATAAGCAGGTTCTAAAATCGGACATATGGCACCAGAAAACACTCTTTGAGCGAATTCTCACCAATAAACATTTAATTTAAATTGTTTACATAACTATCGCATTCCGTATTCCAAGCAAGATTCATGCAACACGGATTCCTCAAACAAGCATTTCTGAGTTGTGAACATACGCATGACTCATGTTTCAACCATAACAGTGTACAAATGCACTTTGAAATATTAAATATGTCTTCGTAGGTTCTTCCTATCACCAATTTCAAGAATCACAATTTGACCCCAGAAAAACTTTCTTGGAGCGAAATCTACCCTAGAGATATGTAATTTGAATAGATTTCATCAACATGGCATTCCAGTTTCCGTACATGATACATGCTTGAAGGATTCGACAAACATGCGTTTCTGAGTTGTGAGCATGTGGATTGCTGATTTCATCCTCTATAAAAGGAATATTTTCAGCTAGACACGTGTACACATTTTCACAAGCTTTCCCTAACAACAGTTTCAAATTCGTGCATTTTTCACAGAAAAATACTTGTGAAGCGATTTCCACCTAACAGATATGTAATTTACATGAATTCCATCAACGTGGCATTCCGGGTTTCGTACATGCTATGTGCATGATGGATTCGGCAAACATGCGTTTCTGAGTTGTGAGCACGTGGATTACTGAACTTTCATCCACCAAACAAGGCATATATACACTTAGAAATATTTACTCTGACTTCATAGGTTTTTTTTCTATCACCAGGTTCTAAAATCAGACATTAGGCACCAGAAATCTCTCTTTGAGCGAATTCTCAAAAATAAACATGTAATTTACATTGTTTACATAACCATGGCATTCCGTATTCGGAACACGTTTCATGTACAATGATTCCTCAAATATGCATTTCTGAGTTGTGAACATGTGCATAGATGATGTTTCAACCACCAAACAAGTTACCTATGCACATTGAAATATTTATTTTGACTTTGTATCTTCTTCCTATCACCAGTTTCAAGAATCACACTTTGATGCCAGAAAAACTCTCTTGGAGCGAATTCTACCGTAGAGATATGTAATTTGAATAGATTCCATCAACATGATATTCCCTATTATGTACATGCTACATGCATGATGAATTCGACAAACATGCATTCCTGAGTTGTGAGCATGTGGATTTCTGATCTTTCATTCTCTATAAATAATATATTCAGCTGGACCTGTGTCCACATTTTCATAAGATTTCCCTAACACCAGTTACGAATTCATGCATTTTTCACAGAAAAATACTTCTGGAGCGATTTCCACCTAACAGATATGTAATTTACATGAATTCCATCAACATGGCATTCCGGGTTCCGTACATGCTACATGTATGACGGTTTCGGCAATCATGCGTTTCTGAGTTGTGAGCATGTGGATTACTGACCTTTCATCCACCAAACAAGGCTTATATACACTTAGAAATATTTACTTTGATTTCATAGGTTTTTTCTATCACCAGGTTCTAAAATCGGACATTAGGCACCAGAAAACACTCTTTGAGCGAATTCTCACCAATAAACATGTAATTTACATTGTTAACATAAACAGGGCATTCCGCATTCCGAACATGTTTCATGCAACACGGATTCCTTAAATATGCATTTCTGAGCTGTGAACATGCGCATGACTGATATTTCAAACATAACAGGGTACATATGCACTTAGAAATATTTACTTGGACTTCATTATTTCTCCCTTTCACCAGTTTCAAGAATCAGAATTTGACCCCAGAAAAAACTTCTTGGAGCGAAATCTACCCTAGATATATGTGATGTGAATAGAATCCATCAAAATGGCATACCGGTTTCCGTACATGCTACATGCATGTCTGATTTGACAAACATGAATTTCTGAGATGTGAGCATGTGGATTACTGACCTTTCATCCACCAAACAAGGCATATATTCTCTTACAAATATTTCCTCTGTCTTCATAGGTTTTTTCTATCACCAGGTTCTAAAATCGGACATTTGGCACCAGAAAACACTCTTTGAGCATATTCCCACCAATACACATGTAATTTACATTGTTTACATAACCAGGGCATTCCGTATTCCGAACGTTACATGCAAAACGGATTCCTCAGACATGCATGTCAGTGTTGGGATCATTCGCATGACTCAAGTTTCAACCAGAAAACAAGTTACCAATGCACTTTGAAAGATTTACTTTGACTTCTTATCTTCTTCCTATCACCAGTTTCAAGAATCACACATTGATTCCAGAAAAAACCTCTTGGAGCATATTCTACCCAAGAGATATATAATTTGAATAGATTCAATCTACATGATATTCTGCGTTTCGAACATGTTGCATGCATGATGGATTCGACAAACATGCATTCCTGAGTTGAGAGCATGTGGATTACTGACCCTTCATCCTCTATAGAAGGATTCTTTTCATCTAGACACGTGTACACTTTTTCACAAGCTTTACATAACACCAGTTTCTAATTCGTGCATCTATCACAGAAAAATACTTCTGGAGCTATTTCCAACAAACAGATATGTAATTTACATGAATTCCATCAACATGGCATTCCGGATTCCGTACATGCTTCATGAATGATGGATTCGGCAAACATGCGTTTCTGAGTTGTGAGCACGTGGTTTACTGACCTTTCATCCACCAAACAAGGAATATATACACTTGGAAATATTTACTCTGACTTCATAGGTTTTTTCTATCACCAGGTGTAAAATCAGAGATTTGGCACCAGAAAACTCTCTTTGAGCGAATTCTCACCAACACACATGCAATTTACATTGTTTTCATAACCATGGCATTCCGTATTCCGAACATATTTCATGCAACACGGATTCCTCAAACATGCATTTCTGAGCTGTGAACATGCGCATAAATGATGTTTACATCATAAAAGGGTACCTATGCAGTTTGAAATATTTACTTTGACTTCATTGCTTCTCCCTGTCACCAGTATCAAGAATCACACTTTGATCCAAGAAAAACAACCTTGGAGCGAATTATACCCTTGAGCTATGTAATTTGAATTGATTCCATCTAAATGATATTCCGTGTTCCGTACATGCTACATGCATGACGGATTTGAAAACATGCATTCCTGAGTTGAGAGCATGTGGATTACTGATCTTTCATTCTCTATAAAGGAAGAGTTTCATCTAGGCACGTGTACTCATTTTCACAAGCTTCCCCTAACACCATTTTCGAATTTGTGCATTTTTCGTAGAAAAATACTTTTGGAGCAATTTCCACCTAATAGATATATAATTTACATGAATTCCATCAACATAGCATTCCGGGTTTCGTACATGCTACATGCATGACGGATTCGACATACATCAGTTTCTGAGTTGTGAGCATGTGTATTAGTGAACTTTCATCCACCAAACAAGACATATATACACTTAGAAATATTTACTCTGACCTCATAAGTTTTTTCTATAATCAGGTTCTAAAATCGAATATTTGGCACCAGAAAACACTCTTTGAGCGAATTCTCACCAATACGCATTTAATTTAAATTGCTTACATAACCATCGCATTCCGTATTCCAAGCAAGATTCATGCACCACGGATTCCTCAAACAAGCATTTCTGAGTTGTGAACATGCGCATGACTTATGTTTCAACCTTAACAGTGTAGCTATGCACTTCAAATATTTACTATGACTTCGTAGATTCTTCCTATCACCAGTTTCAAGAATCACAATTTGACCCCAGAAAAACTTTCTTGGAGCGAAATCTACCCTAGAGAAATGTAATTTGAATAGATTTCATCAACATGGCATTCCGGTTTCCGTACATGATACATGCATGAAGGATTCAACAAACATGTGTTTCTGAGTTGTGAGCACGTGGATACTGTCCTTTCATCCACCAAACAAGGCATATATACCCTTAGAAATATTTACTCTGAGTTCATAGATTTTTTCTATCACCCGGTTCTAAAATCGGACATTTGGCACCAGAAAACACTCTTTGAGCGAATTCTCACCAAAACACATGTAATTAACATTGTTTACATAACCATGGCATTCGGTATTCCGAACATGTTTCCTGCATCACGGATACCTCAAACATGCATTTCTGAATTGTGAACATGTGCATGACTCATATTTCAACCTCCAAACATCTTACCTATGCACTTTGAAATATTGACTTTGACTTCGTATTTTCTTCCTATCACCAGTTTCAAGAATCACACTTTGATCCCAGAAAAACCCTCTTGGAACGAATTCTACCCTAGAGATATATAATGTGAATAGATTCCATCAACATGATATTCCGTGTTCCGTACATGCTACATGCATGACTGATTCGACAAACATGCATTCCTGAGTTGAGAGCATGTGGATTGCTGATTTCATCCTCTATAAAAGGAATATTTTCAGCTAGACACGTGTACACATTTTCACAAGCTTTCCCTAACAACAGTTTCGAATTCGTGCATTTTTCACAGAAAAATACTTGTGAAGCGATTTCCACCTAAAAGATATGTAATTTACATGAATTCCATCAACGTGGCATTCCGGGTTTTTACATGTTACGTGCATGATGGATTCGGCAAACATGCGTTTCTGAGTTGTGAGCACGTGGATTACTGATCTTTCATCCACCAAACAAGGCATATATACACTTAGAATTATTTACTCTGACTTCATAGGTTTTTTTCTATCACCAGGTTCTAAAATCGGACATTAGGCACCAGAAAACACTCTTTGAGCGAATTCTCACCAATAAACATGTAATTTACATTGTTTACATAACCATGGCATTCCGTATTCGGAACATGTTTCATGCACAAGGATTCCTCAAACATGCATTTCTGAGTTGTGAAGATGTGCATAGATGATGTTTCAACCACCAAACAAGTTACCTATGCACATTGAAATATTTATTTTGACTTTGTATCTTCTTCCTATCACCAGTTTCAAGAATCACACTTTGATGCCAGAAAAACTCTCTTGGAGCGAATTCTACCCTAGAGATATGTAATTTGAATAGATTCCATCAACATGATATTCCCTATTATGTACATGCTACAGGCATGATGAATTCGAGAAACATGCATTCCTTAGTTGTGAGCATGTGGATTACTGATCTTTCATTCTCTATAAAAGAATATATTCAGCTGGACCTGTGTCCACATTTTCTTAAGCTTTCCCTAACACCAGTTACGAATTCATGCATTTTTCACAGATAAATACTTCTGCACGATTTCCACCTAACAGATATATAATTTACATGAATTCCATCAACATGGCATTCCGGGTTCCGTACATGCTACATGTATGACAGTTTCGGCAATCATGCGTTTCTGAGTTGTGAGCATGTGGATTACTGACCTTTCATCCACCAAACAAGGCTTATATACACTTAGAAATATTTACTTTGACTTCATAGGTTTTTTCTATCACCAGGTTCTAAAATCGGACATTAGGCAACAGAAAACACTCTTTGAGCGAATTCTCACCAATAAACATGTAATTTATATTGTTTACATAAACAGGGCTTTCCGCATTCCTAACATGTTTCATGCAACACGGATTCCTTAAACATGCATTTCTGAGCTGTGAACATGCCCATGACTGATGTTTCAAACATAACAGGGTACATATGCTCTTAGAAATATTTACTTGGACTTCATTACTTCTCTCTTTCACCAGTTTCAAGAATCAGACTTTGACCCCAGAAAAACATTCTTGGAGCGAAATCTACCCTAGATATATGTGATGTGAATAGAATCCATCAAAATTGCATTCCGGTTTCCGTACATGCTACATGCATGTCAGATTTGACAAACATGAGTTTCTGAGATGTGAGCATGTGGATTACTGACCTTTCATCCACCAAACAAGGCATATATTCTCTTACAAATATTTCTTCTGTCTTCATAGTTTTTTTCTATCACCAGGTTCTAAAATCGGACATTTGGCACCAGAAAACACTCTTTGAGCATATTCCCACCAATACACATGTAATTTACATTGTTTACATAACCAGGGCATTCCATATTCCGAACGTTACATGCAAAACGGATTCCTCAAACATGCATGTCAGTGTTGGGATCATTCGCATGACTCAAGTTTCAACCAGAAAACAAGTTACCAATGCACTTTGAAATATTTACTTTGACTTCTTATCTTCTTCCTATCACCAGTTTCAAGAATCACACATTGATTCCAGAAAAAAACCTCTTGGAGCATATTCTACCCAAGAGAAATATAATTTGAATAGATTCAATCTACATGATATTCCGCGTTTCGAACATGTTGCATGCATGACGGATTCGACAAACATGCATTCCTGAGTTGAGAGCATGTGGATTACTGTTCTTTCATCCTCTATAAAATGATTGTTTTCATCTAGACACGTGTACTCTTTCTCACAAGCTTTACATAACACCAGTTTCTAATTCGTGCATCTATCACAGAAAAATACTTCTGGAGCTATTTCCAACAAACAGATATGTAATTTACATGAATTCCATCAACATGGCATTCCGGATTCCGTACATGCTTCATGCATGATGGATTCGGCAAACATGCGTTTCTGAGTTGTGAGCACGTGGTTTACTGACCTTTCATCCACCAAACAAGGAATATATACACTTAGAAATATTAACTCTGACTTCATAGGTTTTTTCTATCACCAGGTGTAAAATCAGAGATTTGGCACCAGAAAACACTCTTTGAGCGAATTCTCACCAACACACATGCAATTTACATTGTTTTCATAACCATGGCATTCCGTATTCCGAACAAGTTTCATGCAACACGGATTCCTCAAACATGCATTTCTGAGCTGTGAACATGCGCATGACTGATGTTTACACCATAAAAGGGTACCTATGCAGTTTGAAATATTTACTTTGACTTCATTGCTTCTCCCTGTCACCAGTATCAAGAATCACACTTTGATCCAAGTAAAACAACCTTGGAGCGAATAATACCCTAGAGCTATGTAATTTGAATTGATTCCATCTAAATGATATTCTGTGTTCCGTACATGCTACATGCATGACGGATTTGAAAACATGCATTCCTGAGTTGAGAGCATGTGGATTACTGATTTTTCATCCTCTATAAAAGGAAGAATTTCATCTACACACTTTGTACTCATTTTCACAAGCTTCCCCTAACACCATTTTCGAATTTGTGCATTTTTCATAGAAAAATACTTTTGGAGCAATTTCCACCTAATTGATATATAATTTACATGAATTCCATCAACATAGAATTCCGGGTTTCGTACATGCTACATGCATGACGGATTCAACATACATCAGTTTCTGAGTTGTGAGCATGTGTATTAGTGAACTTTCATCCAACAAACAAGACATATATACACTTAGAAATATTTACTCTGACCTCATAAGTTTTTTCTATAATCAGGTTCTAAAATCGAATATTTGGCACCAGAAAACACTCTTTGAGCGAATTCTCACCAATACACATTTAATTTAAATTGCTTACATAACCATCGCATTCCGTATTCCAAGCAAGATTCATGCACCACGGATTCCTCAAACAAGCATTTCTGAGTTGTGAACATGCGCATGACTTATGTTTCAACCATAACAGTGTACCTATGCACTTGAAATATTTACTATGACTTCGTAGCTTCTTCCTATCACCAGTTTCAAGAATCACAATTTGACCCCAGAAAAACTTTCTTGGAGCGAAATCTACCCTAGAGAAATGTAATTTGAATAGATTTCATCAACATGGCATTCCGGTTTCCGTACATGATACATGCATGAAGGACTCAACAAACATGCGTTTCTGAGTTGTGAGCACGTGGATACTGACCTTTCATCCACCAAACAAGGCATATATACCCTTAGAAATATTTACTCTGAGTTCATAGATTTTTTCTATCACCCGGTTCTAAAATCGGACATTTGGCACCAGAAAACTCTCTTTGAGCGAATTCTCACCAAAACACATGTAATTAACATTGTTTACATAACCATGGCATTCGGTATTCCGAACATGTTTCCTGCATCACGGATACCTCAAACATGCATTTCTGAATTGTGAACATGTGCATGACTCATATTTCAACCACCAAACAACTTACCTATGCACTTTGAAATACTAACTTTGACTTCGTATTTTCTTCCTATCAACAGTTTCAAGAATGACACTTTGATTCCAGAAAAACCCTCTTGGAACGAATTCTACCCTAGAGATATATAATTTGAATAGATTCCATCAACATGATATTCCGTGTTCCGTACATGCTACATGCATGAATGAATCGACAAACATGCATTCCTGAGTTGAGAGCATGTGGATTGCTGATTTCATTCTCTATAAAAGGAATATTTTCAGCTAGACACGTGTACACATTTTCACAAGCTTTCCCTAACAACAGTTTCGAATTGGTGCATTTTTCACAGAAAAATACTTGTGAAGCGATTTCCACCTAACAGATATGTAATTTACATGAATTCCATCAACGTGACATTCCGGGTTTCGTACATGCTACATGCATGATGGATTCGGCAAACATGCGTTTCTGAGTTGTGAGCATGTGGATTACTGATCTTTCATCCACCAAACAAGGCATATATACACTTAGAATTACTTACTCTGACTTCATAGGTTTTTTTCTATCACCAGGTTCTAAAATCGGACATTAGGCACCAGAAAACACTCTTTGAGCGAATTCTCACCAATACACATGTAATTTACATTGTTTATATAACCATGGCATTCCGTATTCGGAACATGTTTCATGCACAAGGATTCCTCAAACATGCATTTCTGAGTTGTGAACATGTGCATAGATGATGTTTCAACCACCAAACAAGTTACTTATGCACATTGAAATATTTATTTTGACTTTGTATCTTCTTCCTATCACCAGTTTCAAGAATCACTCTTTGATGCCAGAAAAACCCTCTTAAAGTGAATTCTACCTTAGAGATATGTAATTTGATTAGATTCCATCAACATGATATTCCCTATTATGTACATGCTACATGCATGATGAATTCGACAAACATGCATTCCTGAGTTGTGAGCATGTGGATTACTGATCTTTCATTCTCTATAAAAGAATATATTCAGCGGGACCTGTGTCCACATTTTCATAAGCTTTCCCTAAAACCAGTTACGAATTCATGCATTTATCACAGAAAAATACTTCTGGAGCGATTTCCACCTAACAGATATGTAATTTACATGAATTCCATCAACATGGCATTCCGGGTTCCGTACATGCTACATGTATAACGGTTTCGGCAATCATGCGTTTCTGAGTTGTGAGCATGTGGATTACTGACCTTTCATCCACCAAACAAGGCTTATATGCACTTAGAAATATTTACTTTGACTTCATTACTTCTCCCTTTCACCAGTTTCAAGAATCAGACTTTGACCCCAGAAAAACCTTCTTGGAGCGAAATCTACCCTAGATATATGTGATGTGAATAGAATCCATCAAAATGGCATTCCGTTTTCCGTACATGCTACATGCATGTCAGATTTGACAAACATGAGTTTCTGAGATGTGAGCATGTGGATTACTGACCTTTCATCCACCAAACAAGGCATATATTCTCTTACAAATATTTCCTCTGTCTTCATAGGTTTTTTTGTATCACCAGGTTCTAAAATCGGACATTTGGCACCAGAAAACACTCTTTGAGCATATTCCCACCAATACACATGCAATTTACATTGTTTACATTACCATGGAATTCCGAATTCTGTACATGTTTCATGCAGCACAGATTTTTTGAACATGCATTTCTGAGAGGTGAAAATGCACTTAACTGCTTTTTCTACCATAACAGGGTACCAATTCACTTTGAAATATTTATTTGACTTCATTGCTTCTTCCTGTCACCAGTTTCAAGAATCACACTTTGATCCCAGAAAAAACCAATTTGAGCGAATTCTACCCTAGAGATAGGTAATTGGACTAGATTCCATGTACATGATATTCTGTGTTCCGAAAATGCTACATGCATGACAGATTCGACAAACATGCATTCCTGACTTGAGAGCATGTGGATAACTGATCTTTCATCCTCTATAAATGGAATGATTTCATCTAGACACGTGTACACATTTTCTCATGCTTTCCCTAACACCAGTTTCTAATTAGTGCATTTTTCACAGAAAAATACTTCTGGAGCGATTTCCACCTAACATATGTAATTTACATGAATTCCATCAACATGGCATTCCGGATTCCGTACATGTTACATGCATTACGAATTCGGCAAAGTGTGTTTCTGAGTTGTGAGCACGTGGATTACTGATATTTCATCCACCAAACAAGGCTTATATACACTTAGAAATATTTACTCTGACTTCATAGGTCTTTTCTATCACCAGGATCTGAAATAGGATATTTGGAACCAGGAAAACTCTTTGAGAAAATTCTCACCAATACACATGTAATTTACAATGTTTACATAACCATGGCATTCCGTATTCGGATCATGTTTCATGCACAAGACTTCCTCCAACATGCATTTCTGAGTTGTGGACATGCGCATGACGGATGTTTCAACCACCAAACAATTTACATATGCACTTTGAAATATTTACTTTGACTTCGTATCTTCTTTCTCTCACCAGTTTCAAGAATCACATTTTGACCCCAGAAAAATCCTCTTGGAGCGAATTCTACCCTAGAGATATGTAATTTGAATTGATTCCATCAACATGATATTCCCTGTTATGTACATGCTATATGCATGATGGATTTGACAAACATGCATTCCGGAGTTGTGAGCATGTAGAGTACTGATCTTTCATTCTTTATAAAGAGAATATTTTCAGCTGGACATGTGTCCACATTTTCACAAGCTTTCCCTAACAAAAGTTACGAATTCATGCATTTTTCAGAGAAAAATACTTCTGGAGTGATTTCCACCTTACAGATATATAATTTACATGAATTCCATCAACATGGCATTCCAGGTTCCGAACATGCTACATGTATGACTGTTTCGGCAAACATGCATTTCTGTGTTGTGAGCATGTGGATTACTGATCTTTCATCCACGAAACAAGGCATATACACTTAGAAATATTTACTTTGACTTCATAGGTTTTTTCGATCACCAGGTTCTAAAATCGGACATCAGGCACCAGAAAACACTCTTTGAGCGAATTCTCACCAATACACATGTAATTTACATTGTTTACATAACCAGGGCATTCCGTATTCCTAACGTTTCATGCAAAACGGATTCCTCAAACATTCATGTCAGTGTTGGGATCATTCGCATGACTCAAGTTTCAACCAGAAATCAAGTTACCAATGCACTTTGAAATATTTACTTTGCCTTCTTATCTTCTTCCTATCACCAGTTTCAAGAATCACACATTGATTCCAGAAAAAACCTCTTGGAGCATATTCTACCCAAGAGATATATAATTTGAATAGATTCAATCTACATGATATTCCGCGTTTCGAACATGTTGCATGCATGACGGATTCGACAAACATGCATTCCTGAGTTGAGAGCACGTGGATTACTGATCTTTCATTCTCTATAAAAGGATTGTTTTCATCAAGACACGTGTACTCTTTTTCACAAGCTTTACATAACACCAGTTTATAATTCGTGCATCTATCACAGAAAAATACTTCTGGAGCTATTTCCAACAAACAGATATGTAATTTACATGAATTCCATCAACATGGCATTCCGGATTCCGTACATGCTTCATGCATGATGGATTCGGCAAACATGCGTTTCTGAGTTGTGAGCATGTGGTTTACTGACCTTTCATCCACCAAACAAGGAATATATACACTTAGAAATATTTACTCTGACTTCATAGGTTTTTTCTATCACCAGGTGTAAAATCAGAGATTTGGCACCAGAAAACTCTCTTTGAGCGAATTCTCACCAACATACATGTAATTTACATTGTTTTCATAAACATGGCATTCCGTATTCCGAAAATGTTTCATGCAACACGGATTCCTCAAACATGATTTTCTAGAGTTGTGAACATGCGCATGACTTATGTTTACACCATAAAAGGGTACCTATGAAGTTTGGAATATTTACTTTGACTTCATTGCTTCTCCCTGTCACCAGTATCAAGAATCACACATTGATACAAGAAAAAAACCCTTGGAGCGAATATTTCCCTAGAGCTATGTAATTTGAATTGATTCCTTCTAAATGATATTCCGTGTTCCGTACAGGCTACATGCATGACGGATTTGAAAACATGCATTCCTGAGTTGAGAACATGTGGATTACTGATCTTTCATCCTCTATAAAAGGAAGAGTTTCATCTAGGCACGTGTACTCATTTTCACAAGCTTCCCCTAACACCATTTTCGAATTTGTGCATTTTTCATAGAAAAATACTTTTGGAGCGATTTCCACCTAATAGATATATAATTTACATGAATTCCATCAACATAGAATTCCGGGTTTCGTACATGCTACATGCATGAAGGATTCGACAAACATCAGTTTCTGAGTTGTGAGCATGTGTATTAGTGAACTTTCATCCACCAAACAAGACATATATACACTTAGAAATATTTACTCTGACATCATAAGTTTTTTCTATAAGCAGGTTCTAAAATCGAATATTTGGCACCAGAAAACACTCTTTGAGCGAATTCTCACCAATACACCTTTAATTTAAATTGTTTACATAACCATCGCATTCCGTATGCCAAGCAAGTTTCATGCAACACGGATTCCTCAAACATGCATTTCTGAGTTGTGAACATGTGCATGACTTATGTTTCAACCATAACATTGTACCTATGCATTTTGAAATATTTACTATGACTTCATAGCTTCTTCCTATCAGCAGTTTCAAGAATCACAATTTGACCCTGGTAAAAGTTTCTTGGAGTGAAATCTACCCTACAGATATGTAATTTGAATAGATTTCATCAACATGGCATTCCGGTTTCTGTACATGCTACATGCATGAAGGATTCGACAAACATGTGTTTCTGAGTTGTGAGCACGTGGATTACTGACCTTTCATCCACCAAACAAGGCATATATACCCTTAGAAATATTTACTCTGATTTCATAGAGTTTTTCTATCACCCGGTTCTAAAATCAGACATTCGGCACCAGAAAACACTCTTTGAGCGAATTCTCACCAAACACATGTAATTAACATTGTTTACATAACCATGGCATTCCGTATTCCGGACATGTTTCATGCATCAAGGATACCTCAAACATGCATTTCTGAATTGTGAACATGCCCATGACTCATATTTCAACCACCAAACAATTTACTTATGCACTTTGAAATATTTACTTTGACTTCGTATTTTCTTCCTATCACCAGTTTCATGAATCACACTTTGATTCTAGAAAAACCCAATTGGAGCCAATTCTACCCTAGAGATAAATAATTTGAAAAGAACCCATCTATATGATATTCCGTGTTCCTAACATGCTACATGTATCACGGATTCGACAAACATGCATTCCTGATATGAGAGCATGTGTATTACTGATCTTTCGTCATCTGTAAAAGGAACGTTTTCTTCTAGACACGTGTAATCTCTTTCAGAAGCTTACCCTAACACCAGTTTCGAATTCGTGCACTTTTCACAGAAAAATACTTCTGGAGCGATTTCCACCTAAGAGGTATGTAATTTACATGAATTCCATCAACATGGTATTCCGAGTTCCGTACATACTACATGCATGTCTGATTCGGCAAACATGCGTTTCTGACTTGTGAGCATGTGGATTACAGATCTTTCATCCACCAAACAGGGCATATATTCACTTAGAAATATTTACTCTAGCTTCATTGGTTATTTCGATCACCAGGTTCTAAAATCGGACATTTGGGAGCAGAAAAAATTTTGAGCAAATTCTCACTAATACACATGTAAATTACATTGTTTATATAACCATGGCATTCCGTATTCGGAACATGTTTCATGCACAAGGATTCCTCAAACAGGCATTTCTGAGTTGTGAACATGCGCATGACTAATGTTTCAACCACCAAACAAGTTAAATATGCACATTGAAATATTTAATTTGACTTCGTAGCTTCTTCCTCTCACCAGTTTCAAGAATCACACTTTGATCCTGAAAAACCCTCTTGGAGTGAATTCTACCCTAGGGAGATGTAATTTGAAAAGATTCCATCTACATGATATTCCGTGGTCCGAACATGGTACATGCAATACGGATTCGACAAACATGCATTCCTGAGTTGAGAGCATGTGGATTACTGATCTTTCATCCTCTATAAAAGGAATGTTTACATCTTGACACGTGTACTCATTTTCACAAGCTTTCCCTAACACCAGTTTCGAATTCATGCATTTTTTCACAGAAAAATACTTCTGGAGCGATTTCCACCTAACAGATATGTAACTTACATGAAATCCATCAACATGGAATTCCGGGTTCTGTACATGCTACATGCATGACGGATTTGGCAAACATGCGTTTCTGACTTGTGAGCATGTGGATTACTGATCTTTCATCCACCGAACAACGCATATATACACTTAGAAATATTTACTCTGACTTCATAAGACTTTTCTGTCACCAGGATCTAAAATCGGACATTTGGAACCAGAAAAACTCTTTGAACGAATTCTCACCAATACACATGTAATTTACATTGTTTACATAACCATGGCATTCCGTATTCGGAACATGTTTCATGCACAAGAATTCCTGAAACATGCATTTCTGAGTTGTGAACATGCGCATGACTCATGTTTCAACCAGCAAAAAAGTTACCAATACACTTTGAAATATTTACTTTGACTTCGTATCTTCTTCCTATCACCAGTTTCAGGAATCACACTTTGATTTCAGAAAAACCCTCTTGGAGCACATTCTACCCAAGAGATATGTAATTTGAATAGATTCCATCTAAATTGAATTACGTGTTCCGTACATGCTACATGCATGACGGATTGGACAAATATGCATTCCTGAGTTGAGAGCATGTGGATTACTGATCTTTCATCCTCTATAAAAGGAATGTTTTCATCTAGAAATGTGTACTGATTTTCACAAACTTTCCCTAACACCAGTTTCGAATCTTGCTTTTTTCACTAAAAATACTTCTGGACCGATTTCAACCTAACACATATGTAATTAACATGAATTCCATCAACATGGCATTTTGGGTTCCGTACATGCTACATGCATGACAGATTTGGCAAACATGCGTTTCTGAGTTGTGAGCACGTGGATTATCGATCTTTCAACCACCAAACTAGGCATATATAGACTTAGAAATATTTACTCTGACTTCATATATTTTTTCTATCCCCAGGTTTTAAAATCGGATATTTGTCACCATAAAACACTCTTTGATCGAATTCTCACCAATACACATGTAAATAACATTGTTTACATAACCATGGCATTCCGTATTCTGAACATGTTTCATGCAACACGGATTCTCCAACATGCATTTCTGAGTTGTGAACATGCGCATGACTTATGTTACAACAATAACAGGGTACCTATGCAGTTTGAAATATTTACTTTGACTTCATTGCTTCTTCCTTTCACCAGATTTTTGAATCACACTTTGATCCCAGTAAAACCCTCTTAGAGCGATTTCTACCCTAGAGATATGTAATTTAATAGATTCCATCTACATGGAATTCCGTGTTCCGTACATGCTACATGCATGACAGATTCGACAAACATTCTTTCCTGAGTTGAGACCATGTGAATTACTGATCTTTCATCTTCTATATAAGGAATGTTTTCATCCAGATACGTGTACTCATTTTCATAAGCTTTCTCTAACACCACATTCGAATTCGTGCACTTTATGCAGAAAAATACTTCTGGAGCGATTTCCACCTAACAGATATGTAATTTATATGAATTCCATCAATATGGCAGTCCGTGTTCCGTAAATGCTACATACATAATGGATTCGGCAAACATGCGTTTCTGAGTTGTGAGCACGTGGATTACTGACCTTTCATCCACCAAACAAGGCTTATATACACTTAGAAATATTACTCTGACTTCATAGGTTTTTTCTATCACCAGGTTCAAAAATCGGACATTTGGCACCAGAAAACTCTCTTTGAGCGAATTCTCACCAATACACATGTAATTTACATTGTTTACATATCCATGGCATTCCATATTTCGAACAAGTTTCATGCAACACGGATTCCTCAAACATGTATTTCTGAGTTGTGCACATGCGCATGACTGATGTTTAAAACATAAGAGGGTACATATGCACTTAGAAATATTTACTTTTTCTTCATTAATTCTCCCTATCACCAGTTTCAAGAATCAGACTTTGACCCCAGAAAAACCTTCTTGGACAGAAAACTACCCTAGATATATGTAATTTGAATTGACTACATCAACATGGCATTCCGGTTTCGGTACATGCTACATGCATGACGGATTCGACAAACATTAGTTTCTCAGTTTTGAGCATGTGGATTACAGAGCTGTCATCCACCAAACAAGGCATATATTTTCTAAGAAATATTTTCTCTGTCTTCATAGGTTTTTTCTATAACAAGGTTCTAAAATCGGACATTTGGCACCAGAAAAAACTCTTTGTGCAAATTCTCACCAATACACATGTAATTTACATTGTTTACATAACCATGGCATTCCGCATTCCGAACATCATTCATACATCATTGATTCCTCAAACATGCATTTCTGAGTTGTGAATATGCGCATGACTCATGTTTGAACCACCAAACTAGTTACCTTTGCACTTTGAAATATTTACTTTGACTTCATAGCTTCTCCCTGTCACCTGTTTCATGAATCAAACTTTGATCCCAGAAAAACACTCTTGGAGCGAATTTGACCGTAGAGATTTTTAATTTGAATAGATTCCATCAACATGATATTCCGTGTTCAGTACATGCTACATGCATGACGGATTCGACAAACATGCATTCCTGAGTTGAGAGCATGTGGATTACTGATGTTTCATCCTCTATAAAAGGAAGAGTTTAATCTAGACACGTGTACTCATTTTTAGAAGCTTTCCCTAACACCAGTTTCGAATTTGTGCATTTTTAATAGAGAAATACTTATGAAGCGATTTCCACCTAATAGATATGTACTTTACATGAATTCCATCAACATGGCATTCCGGGATTCGTACATGCTACATGCATGACGGATTCGGCATACATGAGTTTCTGACTTGTGAGCATGTGGATTACAGAACTTTCATCCACCAAACAGGGCATATATACACTTAGAAATATTTACTCTGGCTTCATAGGTTTTTTCGATGACCAGGTTCTAAAACCGGACATTTGGCACAGGAAAACACTCTTTGCACAAATTCTCACCAAAACACATGTAATATACATTGTTTACATTACCATGTCATTCCGTGTTCCGAACATTTCATGCAACACGGATTCCTCAAACATTTATTCCTGAGTTGAGAGCATGTGGATTATTGATCTTTCATCCTGTATAAAAGGAATATATTCATCTAGACACATGTACACATTTTCACAAGCTTTACCTAACACCAGTTTCGAATTCGTGCATTTTTCACAGGAAAATACTTCTGGAGCGATTTCAAGCTAATAGATTTGTAACTAACATGAATTGCATCCACATGGCATTCCAGGTTCCGTACATGCTCCATGCATGACGGATTCGGCAAACATGAATTTTTGAGTTGTGACCACGTGGATTACTGACCTTTCATCCACCAATCAAGGCATATATTCACTTAGAAATAATTACTATGTCTTCAAAGTTTTTTCTATCACCAGGTCCTAAAATCGGACATGTGGCACCAGCAAACACTGTTTGAGCATATTCCCACCAATACACATGTAATTTACATTGTTTACATTACCATGGAATTCAGTATTCCGAACATGTTTCTTGAAACACGGATTGCTCAAAAATGCATTTCTGAGTTGTGAACATGCGCATGACTTATATTTGAACCATAACACGGTACCTATGCACTTTGAATTATTTACTTTGACTTCGTATACTCTTCCTATCACCAGTTTCAATAATCACACTTTGATCCCAGAAAAACACTCTTGGAGCGAATTCTACCCTAGAGACGTGTAATTTGAATAGATTCCATCTACATGGAATTCCTTATTCCGTACATGATACACGCATTAAGGATTTGACAAACATGCATTCCTGAGTTGAGAGCATGTGGATTACTGATCTTTCATCCTTTATAAAAGGAATGTTTTCATCTAGACACGTGTACTCATTTTCATATATTTTCCCAAACACCAGTCTCAAATTCGTGCATTTTTCACAGAAAAATACTTCTGGAGCGATTTCCACTTAAGATATGTAATTTACATGAATTCCTTCAACATGCTATTCCGGATTCCGTACATGCTACATGCATGACCGATTCGGCAAGCATGCGTTTCTGACTTGTGAGCATGTGGATTACTGATCTTTCATCCACCCAACAAGGCATATATACACTTAGAAATATGTACTCTGACTTCATAGGTTGTTTCTATCACCAGGTTCTAAAATCGGACATTTGGCACAAGAAAACACTCTTTGAGCCATATTTCACCAAAACAAATGAAATTTACATTGTTTACATAACCATAGCATTCCGTATTCCAAACTTTTCATGCAACACGGATTCCTCTAACATGCATTTCTGTGTTGTGAACATGCGCATGACTGATGTTTCAACCAGCAAACAAGTTACCAATGCAGTTTGAAATATTTACTTTTACTTCGTAGCTTCTTCCTATCACCAGTTTCAAGAATCACACTTTGATTCCAGAAAAACCCTCTAGGAGCATATTCTACCCTAGAGATATGTAAATTAATAGATTCCATCTACAATCTAATTCTGTTTTCCGTACATGCTACTTGCATGACGAATTCGACAAACATGCATTCCTGAGTTGAGAGCATGTGGATTACTGATCTTTTATCCTGTATAAAAGGAATATTTTCATCTAGACACGTGTACAAATTTTCACAAGCTTTCCATAACACCAGGTTCGAAATCGTGCTTTTTTCACAGAAATATATTTCTGGAGCGATTTCCACCTAACACATATGTAATTTACATGAATTCCAACAACATGGCATTCCGGGTTCCGTACAAGCTACATGTATGACGGATTCGAAAAACATGCGTTTCTGACTAGTGAGCATGTGTATTACTGTCTTTCGTCTACCAATAAAGGCACAAATACACTTAGAAATATTTACTATGTCTTCAAAGGTTTTTTCTATCACCAGGTTCTAAAATCGGACATTTGGCACAAGAAAACAATCTTTGAGCGAAATCTCACCAATACACATATAATTTGCATTGTTTACATAACCATGGCATTCCGTACTACGAACATGTTTCATGCTTCACGGATTCCTCAAACATGCATTTCTGAGTTGTGAACATGCGCCTGACTTAAGTTTCAAACACCAAACAAGTTACCTATGCACTTTGAAATATTTATTTTGACTTCGTAGTTTCTGCCTATCTCCAGTTTCAAGAATCACACTTTGATCCCAGAAAAACCCTCTTGGAGCGAATTCTACCCAGAGATATGTAATTTGAATAGATTCCATCAACATGATATTCCGTGTTCTGTACATGCTACATGAATGACGGATTCGACAAAGAAGCATTCCTGAGTAGAGAGCATGTGGATTACTGATCTTTCATCCTCTATAAATGGAATGTTTTCATCTAGATGCATATAATCATTTTCACAAGCTTTCCCTAATACCAGTTTCGAATTCTTGCATTTTTCACAGAAAAATACTTCTGGAGCGATTTATACCTATCAGATATGTAATTTACATGAATTCCATCAACATGGCATTCCGGGATCCGTACATGCTACATGCATAACGGATTCTACAAACATGCGTTTCTGAGTTGTTAGTACCTGGATTACTGAACTTTCATCACCAAAATGGCATATATACAATTAGAATATTTTCTCTGACTTCATAGGTTTTTTCTATCACCAGGTTTTAAAATCGGACATTTGGCACCGGAAAAAACTCTTTTAGCGAATTCTCACCAAAACACATGTAATACATTGTTTACATAATCATGGCATTCCGTATTCCGAACATGTTTCATGCAACACGGATTCCACAAACATGCATTTCTGAGTTGTGAACATGCACATGACAGATCTTTCAACCATAACAGGGTACCTATGCACTTTGAAATATTTACTGTGACTTCATAGCTTCTCCCTTTCACCAGTTTCAAGAATCACAGTTTGACCCCAGAATAATCCACTTGAGTGAATTCTACCCTAGAGATATGAAATTTGAATAGATTCCATAAACATGATATTCCGCTTTCCGTACATGCTACATGAATGACGGATTCGACAAACATGCATTCCTCTGTTGAGGGCATGTGGATTACTGATCTTTCATACTCTATAAAAGGAAAACACTTATCTAGACACGTGTACACATTTTCAAAAGCTTCCCCTATCACCAGTTTCGAATTTGTGCATTTTTCACAGAACAATAATTCTAGAGCGATTTCCACCTAATAGATATGTAATTTTAATGGAATTCCATCAACATGGCATTCCGGGTTCCGTATATTTTACATGCATGACGGATTCGACAAACATGCATTCCTGTGTTGAGAGCATGTGGATTACTGATCTTTCTTCCTCTATAAAAGGAATATTTCATCAAGAGCCGTGTACTCATTTTCACAAACTTTTCCTAACACCAGTTGCGAATTTGTGCATTTCTCACTGAAAAATACTTCGGGAGCGATTTCAACCTAACAGATATGTAATTTACATAAAATCGATCAACATGGTATTCCGGGTCCCGTACATGCTACATGCATGATGGATTCAACAAACATGAATTTCCCAGTTGTGAACATGTGGATTACTGACCTTTCATCTACCAAACAAGGCATTTATAAACTTACAAATATTTATTCTGACTTCATAGGTTTCTTCTCTCATCAGATTCCACAATCGGACATTTTGCTCAAAAAAACACTCTATGGGTGAAGTCTCCCCAATACACATTTCAGTTACATTGTTTACATAAACATGGCATTCCATATTCCAAACGTGTTTCATACATCACATTTTCCACAAACATGCATTTCTGAGTTGTGAACATTTGGATGACTGATGTTTCAACCACCAAACAAGGTACCTATGCAGATTGAAATATTTACGTTGACTTAATAGATTTTTCCTATCACCGGTTCTTTTCTCCCAGAAAAACCCTCTCGGAGCGAATTCTTCCCTATAGATATGTAATTTGAATAGATTCCATCAACATGATACTCCGTTTTCCGTACATGCTACATGCATGACGGATTCGACAAACATGCATTCCTGATTTGAGGGCAAGTGCATTAATGATCTTTCATCCTGTATAAAAGGAATATTTTTATCTACAAACGTGTACACATTTTCACAAGCTTTCCCTAATTCCATTTTCGAATTCATGCATTTTTCACAGAAAAATACTTCTGGAGCGATTTCAACCTAATAAATATGTAATTTGCATTAATTCCATCAACATGGCATTCCGCGTTCCGTACATGATTCATGCATGATGGATCCGGCAAACATGCGATTCTGAGTTGTGAGCACGTGGATTACTGACTTTTAATCCACCAAACAAGGCATATATACACTTAGAAATATTTACTAAGACTTCATATGTTTTTTCTATCTCCAGGTTCTAAGATCGGACATTTGGCACCAGAAAACTCTCTTTGAGCGTATTCTCACCAATACACACGTAAGTTACATTGTTTACATAAACATGGCATCCCGAATTCCAATCATGTTTCATGCAACACGGATTGCTCAAACATGCATTTCTGAGTTGCCATCATGCGCATGACTTATGTTTCAACCATAACTGGGTACCTATTCACTTTGAAATATTTAATTTTACTTCGTAGATTCTTTCTATCACCAGTTTCAAAAATCACACTTTGACCCCAGAAAAACCCTCTTGCAGCGAATTCTACCCTAGAGATATATAATTTGAATAGATTTCATCAACATGATATTCGGTGTTCCGTACATGCTACATGCATGACGGAGTCGACAAACATGCATTCCTGAATTGAGGGAATGTGCATTATAATCTTCCATCCTGTATAAAAGGAAAATTTTTATCTAGACACGTGTACTCATTTTCAAAAGCTTTCCCTAACACCAGTTTCGAATACGTGCATTTTTCACAGAAAAATACTTCTGGAGCGATTTTAACCTAATAGATATGTAATTTACATGAATTCCATCAACATGGCATTCTGGGTTCCGTACATGCTACATGCATGAAGGATCTGGCAAACATGCGTTTCTGAGTTGTGAGCACGTGGATTACTGACCTTTAATTCACCAAACAAGGCATATATAAACTTAGAAATATTTACTCTGACTTCATAGGTTTTTTCTATCATCAGGTTCTTAAATCGGACATTTGGCACCAGAAAGCACTCTTTGAGCAAATCCTCACCAATATGCATTTAATTTAAATTTTTTATATTACCATGGCATTCCGTATTCCGAACATGTTTCATGCATCACGGATTCCTCAAACATGCATTTCTGAGTTGTGAGCATGCGCATGACTGATGTTTCAACCACCAAACAAGTTATGTATGCACTTTGAATTTTTGACTTCGTAGCATTTCCTATCACCAATTTCAATAAGAAGAATTTGACCCCAGAAAAACTTCTTGGAGCGTAATCTACCCTAGTGATATGAAATTTGAATAGATTCCATCAACATGACATCCCGGTTTCTGTACATATTTCATGCATGTCGGATTCGACAAACATGTGTTTCTGAGTTGTTAGCATGTGGATTAGTGAACTTTCATCCACCAAACAAGGCATATATACACTTTGAATGCGTACTCTGACTTCAGAGGCTTTTTCAATCATCAGGGTCTAAAATCGGACATTTGGCACCAGAAAAAACTCTTTGAGCAAATTCTCAACAATACAAATGTAATTTACATTGTTTACATAACCGTGGCATTCCGTATTCCGAACATGTTTCATGCATCAATGATTCCTCAAACATGCATTTCTGAGTTGTGAACATGCACATGACTCATATTTCAAACACCAAACAAGTTTCCTATGCACTTTGAAATATTTACTTTGACTTCGTAGCTGCTCCCTATCACCAGTTCCAAGAATCACACTTTGACCCCAGAAAAACACACTTGCAGCGAATTCTACACTAGAATATGTAATTTGAATAGATTCCATCAAGATGATATTCGGTGTTCCGTACATGTTACATGCATGACGAATTCGACAAACATGCATTCCTGAATTGAGAGCATGTGCATTACTGATCTTTCATCCTCTATAAAAGGAAAGTTTTTATCTCGACACGTGTAATTATTTTCAAAAGTTTTCATTAACACCAGTTTCGAATTCGTGCATTTTTCACAGAAAAATACTTCTGGAGCGATTTCCACCTAACAGATATGTAATTAACATGAATTACATCAACATGGCATTCCGGGTTCCGTACATGCTACATGCATGACTGATTCGCCAAACATGCGTTTCTGACTTGTGAGCATGTGGATTACTGATCTTTCATCCACCAAACAAGGCATATACACACTTAGAATTATTTACTCTGACTTCATAGGTTTTTTCTATTTCCAGGTCCTAAAATAGGACATTGGGCACCAGAAAAAACTCTTTGAGCGAATTCTCACCAATACACATGTAATTTACATTGTTTACATAACCATGACATTCTGTATTCCGAGCATGTTTCATGTTTCATGGATTACTCAAACATGCATTTCTGAGTTCTGAACATGCGCATGACTGATGCTTCAATCACCAAACAAGTTACATATGCACTTTGGAATATTTACTTTGACTTCGAAACTTCTTCCTATCACCAGTTTCAAAAATCACACTTTGACCCCAGAAAAACCCTCTTGCAGCGAATTCTACCCTAGAGATATATAATTTGAATAGATTTCATCAACATGATATTCGGTGTTCCGTACATGCTACATGCATGACGGAGTCGACAAACATGCATTCCTGAATTGAGAGAATGTGCATTACTAATCTTCCATCCTGTATAAAAGGAAAATTTTTATCTAGACACGTGTACTCATTTTCAAAAGCTTTCCCTAACACCAGTTTCGAATACGTGCATTTTTCACAGAAAAATACTTCTGGAGCGATTTTAACCTAATAGATATGTAATTTACATGAATTCCATCAACATGGCATTCCGGGTTCTGTATATTTTACATGCATGATGGATTCAACAAACATGGGTTTGTGAGTTGTGAGCATGTGGATTAGTGAACTTTCAACCACCAAACCAGGCATATATAGACTTAGAAATATTTACTCTGACTTAATAGTATGTTTCTATAACCAGGTTCTAAAATCGGATATTCGGCAACAGAAAACAATCTTTGAGCGAATTCTCACCAATAAATATGTAATTTATATTGTTTACATAACCATGGCATTCCGTATTCCAAACATGTTTCATGCAACACTGATTCTTCATACATGAATTTCTGAGTTGTGAACATGTGCATGACTGATGTTTCTAACACCAAACTAGTAAAATACGCACTTTGAAATATTTACTTTTACTTCGTAGATTCTTTCTATCACAAGTTTCAAGAATCAAACTTTGACCCCAGAAAAACCCTCTTTTATCGAATTCTGCCCTAGAGATATGTAATTTGAATAGATTCCAACAACATGATATTCCGTGTTCCATACATGCTACATGCATGACGGATTTGACAAACATACATTCCTGAGTTGAGAGCATGTGGATTACTGATCTTTCATCCTCTATAAAAGGAATATTTTTATCTAGACACGTGTACTCATTTTCACAAGCTTCCCCTAACACCAGTATCGAATTTGTACATTTTTCACAGAAAAATTCTTCTGGAGCAATTTCCACCCAATACATATGTAATTTAAATGAATTCCATCAACATGGCCTTCCGGGTTCCGTACATGCTACATGCATGACGGATTCTACAAACATGAGTTTCTGAGTTGTTAGCTTGTGGATTTGTGAACTTTCACCCACCAAACTAGGGATATATACACTTAGAAATATTTACTATGTCTTCATAGGTTTTTTCTATAATCAGGTTCTAAAATCGGATATTTGGCAACAAAAAACACTCTTTGAGCGAATTCTCTCCAATACACATGTAATTTACATTGTTTACAGAACCATGGCATTCCGAATTCCAAAAATGTTTCATGCAACACTGATTGCTCAAACATGAATTTCTGAGTTGTGAGCACGTGGATTACTGTCTTTCATCCACCAAACAAGGCATATATACACTTAGAAATATTTACTCTGATTTGAAAATTTTTTCTATCACCAGTTTCTAAAATCGGACATTTGGCACACGAAAAAACTCTTTGAGCTAATTCTCACCAATACACATTTAAGTTACATTGTTTACATAACCATGGCATTCCGAATTCGGAACATGTTTCATGAATCATGAATTCCTCAATCATGCATTTCTGAGTAGTGAAAACGCGCATGACTGATGTTTCAAACACCAAACAAGTTACCTACGAACTTTGAAATATTTACTTTGACTTCAAAGCTTCTTCCTATCACCAGTTTGAAGAATCACAATTTGAGCCCAGAAAAAAACCTCTTGTAGCGAATTCCACCCTAGAGATAAGTAATTTGTATCGATTCCATCAAAATGATATTCTGTGTTCCGTACATGGTACATGCGTGACGGATTCAACAAATATGCATTCCTGTGTTGAGAACATGTGGATTACTGATCTTTCATCCTCTATAAAAGGAATATTTCATCAAGAGCCGCGTACTCATTTTCACAAGCTTTTCCTAACACCAGTTGCGCATTCGTGCGTTTCTCACTGAAAAATACTTCGGGAGCGATTTCAACCTAACAGATATGTAATTTACATCAAATCGATCAACATGGCATTCCAGGTTCCGAACATGCTACATGCATGACGGATTCGACAAACATGATTTTCCAAGTTGTGAACATGTGGATTACTGACCTTTCATCTACCAAACAAGGCATTTATACACTTAGAAATATTTACTCAGACTTCATAGGTTTTTTCTCTCACCAAATTCCACATTCGGACATTTTGCTCCAAAAAACACTCTATGGGTGAATTCTCACCAATACACATTTCAGTTACATTGTTTTCATAAACATGGCATTCCGTATTCCAAACGTGTTTCATACATCACAGATTCCACAAACATGCATTTCTGAGTTGTGAACATTTGGATGACTGATGTTTCAACCACCAAACAAGGTACCTATGCAGATTGAAATGTTTACTTTGACTTCATAGATTTTTCCTATCACCGGTTCTTTTCTCCCAGAAAAAACCTCTCGGAGCGAATTCTTCCTTATAGATATGTAATTTGAATAGATTCCATCAACATGATACTCCAATTTCCGTACATGCTACATGCATGACGGATTCGACAAACATGCATTCCTGAGTTGAGAGCATGTGCATTACTGATCTTTCATCCTCTATAAAAGGAATATTTTCATCAAGAGCCGTGTACTCATTTTCACAAGCTTTCCCTAACACCAGTTGGGCATTCGTGCATTTTTCACAGAAAAATACTTCTGGAGCGATTTAAACCTTACAGATATGTAATATACATAAATTCGATCAACATGGTATTCCGGGTTCCATACATGCTACATGAATGACGGATTCGGCAAATATTCATTTCTGACTTGTGTGCATGTGGATCACTGATCTTCATTCTCTAACAAGCATATATACACTTAGAAATAGTTACTCTGAATTCATAGGTTTTTTGTATCACCAGATATTAAAATAGGACATTAGGCACCAGACAAAACTCTTTGAGCGAATTCTTCACAATACACATATAATTTATATTGTTTACATAACCATGGAATTCCGTATTCCGAACATGTTTCATGCATCACGGAGTACTCAAACATGCATTTCTGAGTTGTGAACTTGCGGATGACTCATGTTTCAAACGACAAACAAGTTACCTATGCACTTTGAAATATTTACTTTCACTTCGTAGCTTCTACCTATCACCAGTTTCAAGAATCACACTTTTATCTCAGAAAAACCATCCTGGTGTGAATTCTACCCTAGAGATATGTAAGTTAAATAGACTCCATCAACATGATATTCCGTGTTCAGTACATGCTTCATGCATGACGGTTTCGACAAACATGCATTCCTGAGTTGAGAGCATGTGGATTACTAATCGTTCATCCTCTATTAAAGGAAGTTTTCATCTAGACACGTGCACTCATTTTCACAAGCTTTCCCTAACACATGTTTAGAATTCGTGCATTTTTCACAGAAAAATACTTCTGGAGCGATTTCCATGTAAAAGATATGTAATTCACATGAATTTCATCAACATGGCATTCCGGGTTCCGTACATGCTGCATGCATGACAGATTCGGCCAACATGCGTTCCTGACTTGTGAGCAGGTGGATTAGTGATCTTTCATCCACCAAACAAGGCATATATACAATTAGAAAAATTTTCTCAGACTTCATAGATTTTTTCTATAACCAGGTCCTAAAATAGGACATTAGGCACCAGAAAAACTCTTTGAGCGAATTCTCAACTATACACCTGTAATTTACATTGTTTACATAACCATGGCATTCCGTATTCCAAACATGTTTCATGCATCACGGATTCCTCAAACATGCATTTCTGAGTTGTGAACATGCACATGACTGATGTTTCAACCACAAAACAAATTACCTATGCCCTTTGAATTATTAAATTTGACTTCGTAGCATCTTCCTATCACCAATTTCAATAATCAGAATTTGACCCCAGAAAAACTTCTTGGAGCGTAATCTACCCTAGTGATATGAAATTTGAATAGATTCCATCAACATGACATCCCGGTTTCTGTACATATTTCATGCATGACGGATTCGACAAACAAGGGTTTCTGAGTTGTGAGCATGTGGATTAGTGAACTTTCATCCACCAAACAAGGCATATATACACTTTGAATGTGTACTCTGACTTCAGAGGCTTTTTCTATCACCAGGGACTAAAATCGGACATTTGGCACCAGAAAACACTCTTTGAGCAAATTCTCAACAATACACATGTAATTTACATTGTTTACATAACCGTGGCATTGCATATTCCGAACATGTTTCATGCATCAATGATTCCTCAAACATGCATTTCTGAGTTGTGAACATGCACATGACTCATATTTCAAACACCAAATAAGTTACCTATGCACTTTGAAATATTTACTTGTACTTCATAGCTTCTTTATATCACCAGTTTCAAGAATCAAACTTTAATCTCAGAAAAACACTCTTGGTACGAATTCTATCCTAGAGATATGTAATTTAAATAGATCCCATCAACATGATATTCCGTGCTCAGTACATGCTTCATGCATGACGGATTCGACTAACATGCATTCCTGGGTTGAGAGCATGTGGATTACTGATCTTTCATCCTCTATAAATGGAATGTTTTCATCTAGACACGTGTACTCATTTTCACAAGCTTTCCATAACACCAGGTTCTAATTCGTGCATTTTTCACAGAAAAATTCTTCTGGAGCGATTTCCATGTAATAGATATGTAATTTAAATGAATTCCATCAACATGGCATTCCGGGTTCCTTACATGCTGCATGCATGACGGATTCGGCAAACATGCGTTCCTGACTTGTGAGCAGGTGGATTAGTGATCTTTCATCCACCAAACAAGGCATATATACACTTAGAAAAATTTACTCAGACTTCACAGGTTTTTTCTATAACCAGGTCCTAAAATAGGACATTAGGCACCAGAAAAACTCTTTGAGCGAATTCTCAACTATACACATGTAATTTACATTGTTTACATAACCATGGCATTCCGTATTCCAAACATGTTTCATGCATCACGGATTCCTCAAACATGCATTTCTGAGTTGTGAACATGCACATGACTGATGTTTCAACCACCAAACAAATTACCTATGCACTTTGAATTATTAAAGTTGACTTCGTAGCATCTTCCTTTCACCAGTTTCAAGAATCACAATTTGACCGCAGAAAAAACTTCTTGGAGTGAAATCTCCCCTAGTGATATGAAATTTGAATAGATTCCATCAACATGGCATTCCGGTTTCTGTACATATTTCATGAAAGACGGATTCGACAAACATGGATTTCTGAGTTGTGAACATGCGCATGACTGATCTTTCAACCACCAAACAAGTTTCCTATTCACTTTGAAATACTTACTTTGACTTCGTAGCTGCTCCCTATCACCAGTTCCAAGAATCACACTTTGACCCCAGAAAAACACACTTGCAGCGAATTCTACCCTAGAATATGTAATTTGAATAGATTCCATCAAGATGATATTCGGTGTTCCGTACATGCTACATGCATGACGGATTCGACAAACATGCATTCCTGAATTGAGAGCATGTGCATTACTGATCTTTCATCCTCTATAAAAGGAAAGTTTTTATCTAGACACGTGTACTTATTTTCAAAAGTTTTCCCTAACACCAGTTTCGAATTTGTGCATTTTTCACAGAAAAATACTTCTGGAGCGATTTCCACCTAACAGATATGTAATTAACATGAATTCCATCAACATGGCATTCCGGGTTCCGTACATGCTACATACATGACGGAATCGCCAAACATGCGTTTCTGACTTGTGAGCATGTGGATTACTGATCTTTCATCCACCAAACAAGGCATATACACACTTAGAAATATTTACTCTTACTTCATAGGTTTTTTCTATTTCCAGGTCCTAAAATAGGACATTGGGCACCAGAAAAAAACTCTTTGTGTGAATTCTCAAAAATACACATGTAATTTACATTGTTTACATAACCATGGCTTTCTGTATTCCGAACATGTTTCATGTTTCATGGATTCCTCAAACATGCATTTCTGAGTTGTGAACATGCGCATGACTGATGCTTCAATCACCAAACAAGTTACATATGCACTATGGAATATTTACTTTGACTTCAAGGCTTCTTCCTATCACCAGTTTCAAAAATCACACTTTGACCCCAGAAAAACCCTCTTGCAGCGAATTCTACCCTAGAGATATATAATTTGAATAGATTTCATCAACATGATATTCGGTGTTCCGTACATGCTACATGCATGACGGAGTCGACAAACATGCATTCCTGAATTGAGAGAATGTGCATTACTAATCTTCCATCCTGTATAAAAGGAAAATATTTATCTAGACACGTGTACTCATTTTCAAAAGCTTTCCCTAACACCAGTTTCGAATACGTGCATTTTTCACAGAAAAATACTTCTGGAGCGATTTTAACCTAATAGATATGTAATTTACATGAATTCCATCAACATGGCATTCTGGGTTCCATACATGCTACATGCATGAAGGATCTGGCAAACATGCGTTTCTGAGTTGTGAGCACGTGGATTACTGACCTTTAATTCACCAAACAAGGCATATATAAACTTAGAAATATTTACTCTGACTTCATAGGTTTTTTCTATCATCAGGTTCTTAAATCGGACATTTGGCACCAGAAAGCACTCTTTGAGCAAATCCTCACCAATATGCATTTAATTTAAATTTTTTATATTACCATGGCATTCCGTATTCCGAACATGTTTCATGCATCACGGATTCCTCAAACATGCATTTCTGAGTTGCGAGCATGCGCATGACTGATGTTTCAACCACCAAACAAGTTATGTATGCACTTTGAATTTTTGACTTCGTAGCATTTCCTATCACCAATTTCAATAAGCAGAATTTGACCCCAGAAAAACTTCTTGGAGCGTAATCTACCCTAGTGATATGAAATTTGAATAGATTCCATCAACATGACATCCCGGTTTCTGTACATATTTCATGCATGACGGATTTGACAAACATGGGTTTCTGAGTTGTGAGCATGTGGATTAGTGAACTTTCATCCACCAAACAAGGCATATATACACTTTGAATGTGTACTCTGACTTCAGAGGCTTTTTCTATCACCAGGGTCTAAAATCGGACATTTGGCAACAGAAAACAGTTTTGAGCAAATTCTCAACAATACACATGTAATTTACATTGTTTTCATAACCATGGCATTCCATATTCCGAACATGTTTCATGCATCACTGATTCCTCAAACATGCATTTCTGAGTTGTGAACATGCACATGACTCATATTTCAAACACCAAACAAGTTACCTATGCACTTTGAAATATTTAGTTGGACTTCGTAGCTTCTTTCTTTCACCAGATTCAAGAATCAAACTTTAATCTCAGATAAACACTCTTGGTACGAATTCTATCCTAGAGATATATAATTTAAATAGATTCCATCAACATGATATTCCGTGCTCAGTACATGCTTCATGCATGACGGATTCGACTAACATGCATTCCTGGGTTGAGAGCATGTGGATTACTGATCTTTCATCCTCTATAAATGGAATGTTTTCATCTAGACACGTGTACTCATTTTCATAAGCTTTCCCTAACACCAGGTTCTAATTCGTGCATTTTTCACAAAAAAATTCTTCTGGAGCGATTTTCATGTAATAGATATGTAATTTAAATGAATTCCATCAACATGGCATTCCGGGTTCCTTACATGCTGCATGCATGACGGATTCGGCAAACATGTGTTCCTGAATTGTGAGCAGGTGGATTAGTGATCTTTCATCCACCAAAAAAGGCATATATACACTTAGAAATATTTACTCTGAGTTCATATGTTTTTTCTATCACCAGGTTCTTAAATCGGACATTTGGCACCAGAAACACTCTTTGAGCGAATTCTCACAAATAAGCATTTAATTTACATTTTTTACATAACCAGGGTATTCCGTATTCCGAACATATTCATGCGTCACGGATTCTTCAAACATGAATTTCTGAGTTGTGAACATGTGCATGACTCATATTTCAAAATCCAATCAAGTTACCTATGCACTTTGAAATATTTACTTGGACTTCGTATCTTCTTTCTATCACCAGTTTCAAGAATCAAACTTTAATCTCAGAAAAACTTTCTTGGTACGAATACTATCCTAGAGATATGTAATTTAAATAGATTCCATCAACATGATATTCCGTGCTCAGTACATGCTTCATGCATGACGGATTCGACAAACATGCATTCCTGAGTTGAGAGCATGTGGATTACTGATCTTTCATACTCTATAAATGGAATGTTTTCAACTAGACACGTGTACTCATTTTCACAAGCTTTCCCTAACACCAGTTTCGAATTCGTGCATTTTTCACAGAAAAATTATTCTGGAGCGATTTCAACCTAATAGATATATAATTTACAAGAATTCCTTCAACATGGCATTCCGGGGTTTTGTACATATTTCATCCATGACGGATTCGACAAACATGGATTTCTGCGTTGTGAGCATGTGAATTAGTGAACTTTCATCAACCAAACAAGGCATATATTAACTTAGAATGTGTACTCTGACTTCAGAGGCTTTTTCTATCACCAGGTTCTAAAATCGGACATTTGGCTCCAGAAAAAACTCTTTGAGCATATTCTCACCAATACACATGTAATTTACATTGTTTACATAACCGTGACATTCCGTATTCCGAACATGTTTCATGTATCACGGATTCATCAAACATGAATTTCTGAGTTGTGAACATTCGCATGACTCATATTTCAAACACAAAAAAACTTTACCTACGCACTTCGAAATATTTACTTTTACTTCGTAAGTTCTTTCTATCACCAGTTTCAGCAATCACACTTTTATCTCAGAAAAATCCTCCTGGTGCGAATTCTACCCTAGAGATATATAAGTTAAATAGATTCCATCAACATGATATTCCGTGCTCAGTACATGCTTCATGCATGACAGATTCGACAAACATGCATTCCTGAGTTGAGAGCATGTGGATTACTGATCTTTCATCCTCTATAAATGGAATGTTTCATCTAGAAACGTGTACTCATTTTCACAAGCTTTCCCTAACACCAGTGTCGAATTCTTGCATTTTTCACAGAAAAATTCTTCTGGAGCGATTCCAATGAAATAGACATGTAATTTACATGAATTCCATCAACATGGTATTCCGGGTTCCGTACATGCTACATGCATGACGGATTCGGCAAACATGCGTTCCTGACTTGTGAGCATGTGGATTACTGATCTTTCATCCACCAAAAAAGGCATATATACACTTAGAAATATTTCCTCTGACTTCATAGTTTTTTTCTATCACCAGGTCCTAAAATAGGACAGTGGGCACCAGAAAATTCTCTTTGAGAGAATTCTCACCAATATACATGTAATTTACATTGTTTACATAACCATGGCATTCCATATTCCGAACATGTTTCATGCATCACGGATTCCACATACATGCGTTTCTGACTTGTGAGCTTGTGGATTAGTGATCTTTCATCCACCAACAAGGCATATATACACTTAGTAATATTTACTCTGACATCATAGTTTTTTCTATCAGCAGGTCTTATAATAGGACATTAGGCACCAGAAAAAACTCTTTGAGCGAATTCTCAACAATACACATGTAATTAACATTGTTTAAATAACCTTGGCATTCCGCATTCCGAACATGTTTCATGCATCACGGATTCCTCAAACATGCATTTCTGAGTTGTGAGCATGCGCATGACTGATGTTTCAACCACCAAACAAGTTTCCTATACGCTTTGAAATATTTACTTTTACTTCGTATCATCTTCCTATCACCAGTTTCAAGAATCACAATTTGACCCCAGAAAAACCTTCTTGGAGCGAAATCTACCCTAGTGATACGAAATTTGAATAGATTCCATCAACATGACATTCCGTTTTCTGTACATATTTCATGCATGACGAATCTGGCAAAGATGCATTTCTGAGTTGTGAGCACATGGATTACTGAACTTTAATTCAGCAAACAAGGCATATATACACTTAGAAATATTTACTCTGACTTCATATGTTTTTAATATCACCAGGTTCTTATATCGGACATTTGGTACCAGAAAACACTCTTTGAGCGAATTCTCACCAATACGCATTTAATTTACATTTTTTACATAACCATGGCATTCCGTATTCCGAACATGTTTCACGCCTCACTGATTCTTCAAACATGCATTTCTGAATTGTGAACATGTGCATGACTCATATTTCAAAATCCAATCAAGTTACCTATGCACTTTGAATTATTTACTTGGACTTCGTATCTTCTTTCTATCACCAGTTTCAAGAATCAAACTTTAATCTCAGAAAAATATTCTTGGTACGAATTCTATCCTAGAGATATGTAATTTAAATAGATTCCATCAACATGATATTCCGTGCTCAGTACATGCTTCATGCATGACGGATTCGACAAACATGCATTCCTGAGTTGAGAGCATGTGGATTACTGATCTTTCATACTCTATAAATGGAATGTTTTCAACTAGACACGTGTACTCATTTTCACAAGCTTTCCCTAACACCAGTTTCGAATTCGTGCATTTTTCACAGAAAAATTCTTCTGGAGCGATTTCAACCTAATAGATATGTAATTTACAAGAATTCCATCAACATGGCATTCCGGGGTTTTGTACATATTTCATCCATGACGGATTCGACAAACATGGATTTCTGAGTTGTGAGCATGTGAATTAGTGAACTTTCATCAACCAAACAAGGCATATATTAACTTAGAATGTGTACTCTGACTTCAGAGGCTTTTTCTATCACCAGGTTCTAAAATCGGACATTTGGCTCCAGAAAAAACTCTTTGAGCAAATTCTCACCAATACACATGTAATTTACATTGTTTACATAACCGTGACATTCCGTATTCCGAACATGTTTCATGTATCACGGATTCCTCAAAGATGAATTTCTGAGTTGTGAACACGCGCATGACTCATATTTCAAACACCAAACACGTTTCCTACGCACTTCGAAATATTTACTTTTACTTCGTAAGTTCTTTCTATCACCAGTTTCAACAATCACACTTTTATCTCAGAAAAATCCTCCTGGTGCGAATTCTACCCTAGAGATATATAAGTTAAATAGATTCCATCAACATGATATTCCGTGCTCAGTACATGCTTCATGCATGACAGATTCGACAAACATGCATTCCTGAGTTGAGAGCATGTGGATTACTGATCTTTCAATCTCTATAAATGGAATGTTTTCATCTAGAAACGTGTACTCATTTTCACAAGCTTTCCCTAACACCAGTGTCGAATTCTTGCATTTTTCACAGAAAAATGCTTCTGGAGCGATTCCAATGAAATAGACATGTAATTTACATGAATTCCATCAACATGGCATTCCGGGTTCCGTATATGCTACATGCATTACGGATTCGGCAAACATGCATTCCTGACTTGTGAGCATGTGGATTACTGATCTTTCATCCACCAAAAAAGGCATATATACACTTAGAAATATTTACTCTGACTTCATATGTTTTTTCTATCTCCAGGTTCTTAAATCGGACATTTGGCACCAGAAAACACTCTTTGTGCGAATTTCACCACTACACATTTAATTTTCATTGTTTACATAACCATGGCTTTCCGTATTCCGATCATGTTTCATTCAACACGGAATCCTCAAACATGCATTTCTTATTTGTGAACATGTGAATGACTGATATTTTAAGCATAACAGTGTACCTAAGCACTTTGTAATAATTACTTTGACTTCATACCTTCTCCCTGTCACCAGTTTCAAGAATCACATTTTGATTCCAGAAAAACCCAATTGGAGCCAATTCTACCCTAGAGAGAGGTAATTTGAAAAGATCCCATCTACATGATATTCCGTGTTCCTAACATGCTACATGTATGACGGATTCAACAAACAAGCATTCCTGAGTTGAGAGCTTGTGGATTACTGATCTTTCATCATCTATAAAAGGAATGTTTTCATCTAGACACATGTACTCATTTTCACAAGCTTACCCTAACACCAGATTCGAATTCGTGCATTTTTCACAGAAAAATACTTCTGGAGCGATTTACACCTAACAGAAATGTAATTTACATGAATTCCATCAACATGGTATTCCGGGTTCCGTACATGCTACATGCAAGTCTGATTCAGCAAACATGCGTTTCTGACTTGTGAGCATGTGGATTACAGATCTTTCATCCACCGAACCACGCATATATACACTTAGAAATATTTTCTCTGGCTTCATTGGTTTTTTCGATCACCAGGTACTAAAATCGGACATATGGAAGTAGAAAAAATGTTGAGCAAATTCTCACCAATACACATGTAATTTACATTTTTTAAATAACCATGGCATTCCGTATTCGGAACATATTTCATGCACAAGGATTCCTGAAACAGGCATTTCTGAGTTGTGAACAAAGGCATGACTGATATTTCAACCACCAAACTAGTTAAATATGCACATTGAAATATTTAATTTGACTTCATAGCTTCTTCCATTCACCAGTTTCAAGAATCACACTTTGATCCCAGAAAAACCCTCGTTGAGTGAATTCTACCCTAGAGAGATGTAATTTGAAAAGATTCCATCTACATGGTATTCCGTGGTCCGAACATGGTACATGAAATACGGATTCGACAAACATGCATTCCTGAGTTGAGAGCATGTGGATTACTGATCTTTCATCCTCTATAAAAGGAATGATTTCATCTAGACACGTGTACTCATTTTCACAAGCTTTCCCTAACACCAGTTTCGAATTCATGCATTTTTCACAGAAAAATACTTCTAGAGCGATTTCCACCTAACAGATATGTAACTTACATGAATTCCATCAACATGGTATTCCGGGTTCTGTACATGCTACATGCATGATGGATTCGGCAAACATGCGTTTCTGCGTTGTGAGCATGTGGATTACTGAGCTTTCATACACCAAACAAGGCATATATAAACTTAGAAATACTTACTCTGACATCATATGTTTTTTTCAATCACCAGGTTCTAAAATCGGACATTTGGCACCAGAAAACACTCTTTGAGCGAATTCTCACCAACACACATGTAATTTACATTGTTTACATAACCAACGCATTGTGTATTCCGAACATGTTTCATGCAACACGGACTCCTGAAACATGCATTTCTGAGCTGTGAACATGCGCATGACTGATGTTTCAACTACCAAAATATTTACGTATGCATTTTGAAATACTTACTTTCACTTCGTAGCTTCTTTCTATCACCAGTTTCAGGAATCACAATTTGATCCCAGAAAAACCCTCTTGGAGCATAAATTACCGTAGAGATATGTAATTTGAATTGATTCCATCTACATGGAATTCCAATTTCCGTACATGCTACATGCATGACGGATTAGTCAAGCATGCATTCCTGAGATAGGAGCATGTGGATTACTGATTTTTCATCCTCTATATCAGGAATAGTTACATCTAGACACGTGTTCTCATTTTCACAAACTTTCCCTGACACCAGTTTCGAATTCATGCATTTTTCACAGAAAAATATTTCTGGAGCGATTTCCACCTAACAGATATGTAATTTACATGAAATCCATCAACATGCATTCCGGGTTCCGTACATACTACATGCATTACGGATTCGGCCAACATGCGTTTCTGACTTGTGAGCATGTGGATTACTGATATTTCATCCACCAAACAAGGCATATATACACTTCAAAACATTTACTCTGACTTCATAGGTTTTTTCTATCACCAGATCCTAAAATAGGACATTAGGCACCAGAAAAAACTCTTTGTGCGAATTCTCACCAATACACATGTAATTTACATTGTTTACATAACCATGGCATTCCGTATTCCGAACATGTTTCATGCAACATGGATTCCTCAAACAAGCATTTCTGAGTTGTGAACATGCGCATGACTGATATTTGAACCATAACAGGGTACCTATGCACTTTGAAATATTTACTTTGACTATATAGCTTCTCCTTGTCACCAGTTTCAAGAATCACAATTTGAACCCAGAAAAACCATGTTGGAGCGAATTCTACCCTAGAGATATGTAATTTGAATAGATTCCATCTACATGATATTCCGTGTTCCGTACATGCTACATGCATGACGGATTTGACAAACATGCATTCCAGATTTGAGAGCATGTGGATTACTGATCTTTCATCCTCTATGAATGGAATGTTTTCATCTAGACACGTGTACTCATTTTCACAAGCTTTCCCTAACACCAGTTTTGAATTCGTGCATTATTCTCAGAAAAATTCTTATGGAGCGATTTCCACCTAACTGATATGTAATTTAGATGATTTCCATCAACATTTCATTCCGGGATCCGGACCTGCTGCATGCATGATGGATTCGGCAAACATGAGTTTCTGACTTGTGAGCATGTGGATTACTGATCTTTCATCCACCAAACAAGGCATATATACACTTAGAAATATTTACTCTGGCTTCATAGGTTTTTTCTATCACCAGGTGTAAAATCAGAGATTTGGCACCAGAAAACTCTCTTTGAGCGAATTCTCACCAACACACATGTAATTTACATTGTTTTCATATCCTTGGCATTCCGTATTCCGAACATGTTTCATGCAACACGGATTCCTCAAACATGCATTTCTGAGTTGTGAACATGCGCATGACTGTTGTTTACACCATAAAAGGTTACCTATGCAGTTTGAAATATTTACTTTGACTTCATTGCTTCTACCTGTCACCAGTATCAAGAATCACACTTTGATCCAAGAAAAACACCCTTGGAGAGAATACTACCCTAGAGCTATGTAATTTGAATTGATTCCATCTAAATGATAATCCGTGTTCCGTGCATGCTACATGCATGACGGATTTGAAAACTTGCATTCCTGAGTTTAGAGCATGTGGATTACTGTTCTTTCATCCTCTATAAAAGGAAGAGTTTCATCTAGACACGTGTACTCATTTTCACAAGCTTCCCTTAACACCATTTTCGAATTTGTGCATTTTTCATAGAAAAATACTTCTGGAGCGATTTCCACCTAATAGATATATAATTTACATGAATTTCATCAACATAGCATTCCAGGATTCGTACATGCTACATGCATGACGGATTCGACATACATCAGTTTCTGAGTTGTGAGCATGTGTATTAGTGTACTTTCACACACCAAACAAGACATATATACACTTAGAAATATTTACTCTGACTTCATAAGTTTTTTCTATACACAGGTTCTAAAATTGAATATTTGGCACCAGAAAACTCTCTTTGAGCAAATTCTCACCAATACACATTTAATTTAAATTGTTTACATAACCATCGCATTCCGTATTACAAGCAAGTTTCATGCAACACGGATTCCTCAAACATGCATTTCTGAGCTGTGGACATGCGCATGACTGATTTTTCAAACATAAGAGTGTACATTTGCACTTAGAAATATTTACTTTGTCTTCATTACTTCTCCCTGTCACCAGTTTCAAGAATCGGACTTTGACCCCAGAAAAAACTTCTTGGAGCGAAATCTACCCTAGATATATGTGATTTGAATAGAATCCATCAAAATGACATTCCGGTTTCCGTACATGCTACATGCATTTCGGATTTGAAAAACATGAGTTTCTGAGATGTGAGCATGTGGATTACTGAACTTTCATCCACCAAACAAGGCATATATTCTCTTACAAATATTTACTCTGTCTTCATAGGTTTTTTCTATCACCAGGTTCTAAAATCGGACATTTGGCAAGAGAAAACACTTTGCGCAAATTCTCACCAATACACATATAATTTACATTGTTTACATAAGCATGTCATTCCGTATTCCGAAATTTTCATGCAACACGGATTCCTCAAACATGCATTCCTGAGTTGAGAGCATGTGGATTATTGATCTTTCATCCTCTATAAAAGGAATATTTTCATCTAGACACGTGTACACATTTTCACAAGCTTTCCCTAACACCAGTTCCGAATTCGTGCATTTTTCACAGAAAAATACTTCTGGAGCGATTTCAAAATAATAGATTTGTAATTTACATGAATTGTATCCACATGGCATTCCAGGTTCCGTACATGCTCCATGCATGACGGATTCGGCAATCATGCGTTTCTGTGTTGTGAGCACATGGATTACTGACCTTTCATCCACCAAACAAGGCATATATTCACTTAGAAATATTTACTATATCTTCATAGGTTTTTTCTATCACCAGGTTCTAAAATCAGACATTTGGCACCAGAAAAAAACTCTTTGAGCAAATTCCCACCAATACACATGTAATTTACATTGTTTAAATTACCATGGTATTCCGTATTCTGAACATCTTTCATACATCAATGATTCCTCAAACATGCATTTCTGAGTTGTGAATATGCGCATGACTCATGTTTGAACCACCAAAAAAGTTACCTATGCACTTTGGAATATTTACTTTGACTTCATAGCTTCTCCCTTTCACCTGTTTCATGAATCACACTTTTATCCCAGAAAAACACTCTTGGAGCGAATTCGACCCTAGAGATTTTTAATTTGAATAGATTCCATCAACATGATATTCCGTGTTCAGTAAAAGCTACATGCATGACGGATTCGACAAACATGCATTCCTGAGTTGAGAGCATGTGGATTACTGATCTTTCATCCTCTATAAAAGGAAGAGTTTAATCTCGACATCTGTATACATTTTCACAAGCTTTCCCTAACACCACTTTCGAATTTGTGCATTTTTCATAGAAAAATACTTATGAAGCGATTTCCACCTAATAGATATGTAATTTACATGTATTCCATCAACATGGAATTCCGGGATTCGTACATGCTACTTACATGACGGATTCGGCAAACATGCATTTCTGACTTGTGAGCATGTGGATTACAGAACTTTCATCAACCAAACAGGGCATATATACACTTAGAAATATTTACTTTGGCTTCATAGGTTTTTTCGATCACCAGGTTCTAAAAGCGGATATTTGGCACAGGAAAACACTCTTTGCACAAATTCTCACCAATACACATGTAATATACATTGTTTACATAACCATGTCATTCTGTATTCCGAACTTTGCATGCAACATGGATTCCTCAAACATGCATTCCTGAGTTGAGATCATGTGGATTATTGATCTATCATCAAGTATAAAAGGAATATTTTCACCTAGACACGTGTACACATTTTCACAAGCTTTACCTAACACCAGTTTCGAATTCGTGAATTTTTCACAGGAAAATACTTCTGGAGCAATTTCAAACTAATAGATTTGTAACTTACATGAATTGCATCCACATGGCATTCCAGGTTCCGTACATGCTCCATGCATGACGGATTCGGCAAACATGAATTTCTGAGTTGTGAGCACGTGGATTACAGAACTTTCATCAACCAAACAGGGCATATATACACTTAGAAATATTTACTTTGGCTTCATAGGTTTTTTCGATCACCAGTTTCTAAAAGCGGATATTTGGCCCAGGAAATCACTCTTTGCACAAATTCTCACCAATACATATGTAATATATATTGTTTACATAACCATGTCATTCTGTATTCCGAACTTTGCATGCAACATGGATTCCTCAAACATGCATTCCTGAGTTGAGATCATGTGGATTATTGATCTTTCATCCTGTATAAAAGGAATATTTTCATCTAGACACGTGTACACATTTTCACAAGCTTTAACTAACACCAGTTTCGAATTCGTGAATTTTTCACAGGAAAATACTTCTGGAGCAATTTCAAACTAATAGATTTGTAACTTACATGAATTGCATCCACATGACATTCCAGATTCCGTACATGCTCCATGCATGACGGATTTGGCAATCATGTGTTTCTGACATGTGAGCATGTGGATTACGGACCTTTCATCCACCAAACAAGACATATATACACTTAGAAATATTTACTCTGACTTCATAAGTTTTTTCTATAAGCAGGTTCTAAAATCGAATATTTGGCACCAGAAAACACTCTTTGAGCGAATTCTCACCAATACATATTTAATTTAAATTGTTTACATAACCATCGCATTCCGTATTCCAAGCAAGTTTCATGCAACACGAATTCCTCAAACATGCATTTCTGAGTTGTGAACATGTGCATGACTTATGTTTCAACCATAAAACTGTACCTATGCACTTTGAAATATTTACTATGACTTCATAGCTTCTTCCTATCACCAGTTTCAAGAATCACAATTTGACCGTAGAAAAAATTTCTTGGATCGAAATCTACCCTAGAGGTATGTAATTTGAATAGATTCCTTCAACATGGCATTCCGGTTTCCGTACATGATACATGCATGAAGGATTCGACAAACATGTGTTTCTGAGTTGTGAGCACGTGGATTACTAACCTTTCACCCACTAAACAAGGCATATATACCCTTAGAAATATTTACTCTGAGTTCATAGATTTTTTCTATCACCCTGTTCTAAAATCAGACATTCGGCACCAGAAAACACTCTTTGAGCGAATTCTCACCAAAACACATTGAATTAACATTGTTTACATAACCATGTCATTCCGTATTCCGAAAATGTTTCATGCATCACGGATAACTCAAACATGCATTTCTTAATTGTGAACATGCCCATGACTCATATTTCAACCACCAGACAATTTACCTATGCACTTTGAAATATTTACTTTGACTTCGTATTTTCTTCCTATCACCAGTTTCAATAATCACAATTTGATCCCAGAAAAAACCTCTTGGAACGAATTCTACCCTAGAAATATGTAATTTGAATAGATTCCATCAACATGATATTCCGTGTTCCATAGATGCTACATGCATGACTGATTCGACAAACATGCATTCCTGAGTTGAGAGCATATGGATTGCTGATTTCATCCTCTATTAATGGAACAATTTGATCCAGACACGTGAACTCATTTTTATAAGTTTTCCCTAACACCAGTTTCAAATTCGTGCATTTTTCACAGAAAAATACTTCTGAACGATTTCCACCTAACAGATATGTAATTTACATGAATTCCGTCAACATGGCATTCCGACATCTGTACATGCTGCATGCATGACGTATTTGGCAAACATGCGTTTCTGAGTTGTGAGCATGTGGATTACAGAACTTTCAACCACCAAACAAGACATATATACACTTACAATATTTACTCTGTCTTCATAGGTTTTTCCTATCACCAGGTTCTTAAATCAGACATTTGGCACCAGAAAACACTCTTTGAGCGAATTCTCACCACTACACATGTAATTTCCTTTGTTTACATAACCATGGCTTTCCGTATTCCGATCATGTTTCATTCAAGACGGATTCCTCAAACATTCATTCCTGAGTTGAGAGCATGTGGATTATTGATCTTTCATCCTGTATAAAAGGAGTATTTTCATCTAGACATGTGTACACATTTTCACAAGCTTTACCTAACACCAGTTTTGACTTCGTGCATTTTTTACAGGAAAATACTTCTGGAGCGATTTCAAACTAATAGATTTGTAACTTACATGAATTGCATCCACATGATATTCCAGGTTCCGTACATGCTCCATGCATGATGGATTGGGCAAACATGAATTTCTGAGTTGTGAGCACGTGGATTATTGACCTTTCATCCACCAAACAAGACATATATTCACTTAGAAATAATTACTATGTCTTCAAAGGTTATTTCGATCACCAGGTTCTAAAATCGGACATCTGGCAACAGCAAACACTCTTTGAGCATATTTCCACCAATACACATGTAATTTACTTTGTTTACATTACCATGGAATTCCGAATTCTGAACATGTTTCATGCAACAAGGATTCCTTGAACATGCATTTCTGAGTTGTGAAAATGCGCATGACTGTTCTTTCTACCATAAGAGGGTACATATTCACTTTGAAATATTTACTTAGACTTCATTGCTTCTCCCTGTCACCAGTTTCAAGAAGCACAATTTGACCACAGAAAAACCCTCTTGGCGCGAATTCTGCACTATAGATATGTAATTTGAATAGATTCCATCTACATGATATTCCGTGTTCCGTACAAGCTACATGCATGACGGATTTGACAAACATGCATTCCTGAGTTGAGAGCATGTGGATTACTGATATTCATCCTCTATAAAAGGAAGAGTTTCATCTAGACACGTGTACTCATTTTCATAAGCTTCCCTTAACACCAGTTTCCAATTTGTGCATCTTTCATTGAAAAATACTTATGAAGCGATTTCCACCTAATAGATATGTAATTTACATGAATTCCATCAACATGCCATTCCGGGTTTCGTACATGATACAGGCATGACGGATTCGGCAATCATTAGATTTTGACTTGTGAGCATGTGGATTACAGAACTTTCAACCACCAAACAGGGCATATATACACTTAGAATTATTTACTCTGGCTTCATAGGTTTTTTCGATCACCAGGTTCTAAAATCATACATTTGGAAGAAGAAAAATTTTGAGCAAATTCTCAACAATACACATGTAATTTACATTGTTTAAATAACCATGGCATTCCGTATTTGGAACCTGTTTCATGCACAAGGATTCCTCAAACAGGCATTTCTGAGTTGTGAACATGCGCATGACAGATGTTTGAACCACGAAAAAATTTACATATGCACATTGAAATATTTAATTTGACTTCGTAGCTTCTTCCTATCACCAGTTTCAAGAATCACACTTTGATCCCAGAAAAACCCTCTTGGAGTGAATTCTACCCTAGAGAGGTGTAATTTGAAAAAATTCCAGCTACATAATATTCCGTGGTCCGAACATGCTACATGCATGACGGATTCGACAAACATGCATTCCTGAGATGAGAGCATGTGGATTACTGATCTTTCATACTCTATAATAGGAATGTTTTCATCTAGACACGTGTACTCATTTTCACAACCTTTCCCTAACACCAGTTCGAATTCGTGCATTTTTCGCAGAAAAATACTTCTGGAGTGATTTCCACCTAACAGATATGTAATTTACATGAATTCCATCAACATGACATTCCTGGTTCCATACATGCTACATGCATGATGGATTCGGCAAACATGCAATTCTGAGTTGTGAGCACGTGGATTACTTGACTTTCATCCACCAAACAAGGCTTATATACACTTAGAAATATTTACTCTGACTTCATAGGATTTTTCTATCACCAGGTTTTAAAATCGGATATTTGGCACCAGAAAACACTCTTTGAGAGTATTCTAACCAATACACATGTAATTTATATTGTTTACATAACCATGGCATTCTGTATTCTGAACATGTTTCTTGCAACACGGATTGCTCAAACATGCATTTCTGAGATGTGAACATGCGCATGACTGATATTTCTACCATAACACGGTACCTATGCAGTTTGAAATATTTACTTTGACTTCATAGCTACTCCCTGTCACCAGTTTCAAGAATCACACTTTGATCCCAGAAAAACCCAATTTGAACGAATTCTGCCCTAGAGATAGGTAATTTGAAAAGGTTCCATGTACATGATATTCCGTTTTCTGAAAATGCTACATGCATGACGGATGTGATAAACATGCATTCCTGAGTTGAGAGAATGTGGATAACTGATCTTTCATCCTCTATAAAAGGAATGATTTCATCTAGTCCCGTGTACACATTTTCACATGCTTTCCCTAACACCAGTTTCTAATTCGTGCATTTTTCACAGAAAAATACTTCTGGAGCGATTTCCACCTAACATATGTAATTTACATGAATTCCATCAACATGGCATTCCAGATTTCGTACATGTTACATGCATGACGGATTCGGCAAACGTGCGTTTCTGAGTTGTGAGCACGTGGATTACTGACATTTCATCCACCAAACAAGGCATATATACACTTAGAAATATTTACTCTTTCTTCATAGGTATTTTCTATCACCAGGTCCTATAATAGGACATTAGGCACCAGAAAAAGCTCTCTGAGCAACTTTTCACTATTACACATGTAATTTACATTGTTTACATAACCATGGCATTCTGTATTCCGAACATGTTTCATGCAACACGTACTCCTGAAACGTGCATTTCTGAGTTGTGAACATGCGCATGACTGATGTTTCAACTCCCAAAATATGTACCTATGCACTTTGAAATATTTGCTTTGACTTCGTATACTGTTCCTATCACCAGTTTCAATAATCACAGTTTGATTCCAGAAAAACTCTCTTGGATCATATTATACCGTAGAGATATGTAATTTGATTTGATTCCATCTACATGGAATTCCGAGTTCCGTACATGCTACATGCATGACGGATTCGACAAACATGCATTCCTGAGTTGAGAGCATGTGGATTACTGATCTTTCATCAACTATAAAGGACTGTTTACATCGAGACACGTGTACTCATTTTCACAAGCTTTCCCTAACACCACTTCGAATTCATGCATTTTTCACAGAAAAATACTTCTGGAGCGATTTCCACCTAACAGATTTGTAACTTACATGAATACTTTCAACATGGAATTCCGGGTTCCGTACATGCTACATGCATGACAGATTAGGCAAACATGCATTTCTGAGTTGTTAGCACGTGGATTACTCAACTTTCATCCACCAAACAAGGCTTATGTACACTGAGAAATATTTACTATGGTTTCATATGTCTTTTCTATCACCAGGATCTAAAATCGGACATTTGGAACCAGAAAAACTCTTTGAGGGAATTCTCACCAATACACATGTAATTTACAATTTTTACATAACCATGGCATTCCGTATTGTGATCATGTTTCATGCACAAGGATAGCTCCAACATGAATTTCTGAGTTATGAACATGCACATGACTGTTGTTTCAACCACCAAACAAGTTACCTATGCACTTTGAAATATTTACTGTGACTTCGTATCTTCTTCCTCTGACCTGTTTCAAGAATCACATTTTGACCCCAGAAAAACCCTCTTGGAATGAATTCTACCCTAGAGATATGTAATTTTAATAGATTCCATCAACATGATATTCCCTGTTATGTACATGCTAAATGCATGATGGATTCGACAAACATGCATTCCTGAGTTGTGAGCATATAGATTACTGATCTTTCATTCTCTATAAAAAGAATATTTTCAGCTGGACATGTGTCCACATTTGCACAAGCTTTCCCTAACACCAGTTATGAATTCATGCATTTTTCACAGAAAAATTCTTCTGGAGCGATTTCCACCTAACAGATATGTAATTTACATGAATTCCAACAACATGGCATTCCGGGTTCCGTACATGCTACATGTATGAAGGTTTCGGCAGACATGCGTTTCTGTGTTGTGAGCTTGTGGATTCCTGATCTTTCATCCAAAAAACAAGGCTTATATACACTTAGAAATATTTACTTTGACTTCATAGGTTTTTTCTATCACCAGGTTCTAAAATCGGACATTAGGCACCAGAAAACACTCTTTGAGCGAAATCTCACCAATAAACATGTAATTTACATTGTGTACATAAGCAAGGCATTCCATATTCCGAACGTTTCATGCAACATGGTTTCCTCAAACATGCATTTCTCTGTTGTGATCATTCGCATGACTCAAGTTTCAACCAGCAAACAAGTTACCAATGCACTTTGAAATATTTACTTTGACTTGTTATCTTCTTTCTATCACCAGTTTCAAGAATCACACTTTGATTCCAGAAAAACACTCTTGGAACATATTCTACCCTAGAGATATTTAATTTGAATAGATTCCATCTAAATTGAATTCCTTGTTCCGTACATGCTACATACATGACGGATTAGACAAACATGCATTCCTGATTTGAGAGCATGTGGATTACTGATCATCATCCTCTATAAAAGGAATGTTTTCATCTAGACACGTGTACTCATTTTCACAAGCTTTCCCTAACACCAGTTTCGAATTCTTGCTTTTTTCACAGAAAAATACTTCTGGAGCTATTTCAACCTAACAGATATGTAATTAACATGAATTCCATCAACATGGCATTCCGGGTTCCGTACATGCTACATGCATGACGGATTCGGCAAACATGCGTTTCTGAGTTGTGAGCACGTGGATTACAGATCTTTCATCCACCAAACAAGGCATATATAGACTTAGTAATATTTACTCTGGCTTCATAGATTTTTTCTATCAACAGTTTCTAAAACCGGACATTTGGCACAGGAAAACACTCTTTGCACAAATATTCACCAATACACATGTAATATACATTGTTTAAATTACCATGTCATTGCGTATTCCGAACATTTCATGCAACACGGATTCCTCAAACATTCATTCCTGAGTTGAGAGCATGTGGATTATTGATCTTTCATCCTGTATAAAAGGAATATTTTCATCTAGACATGTGTACCCATTTTCACAAGTTTACCCAACAGCAGTTTCGAATTCGTGCATTTTTCGCAGGAAAATACTTCTGGAGCGATTTCAAACTAATAGATTTGTAACTTACATGAATTGCATCCACATGAAATTCCAGGTTCCGTACAAGCTCCATGTATTACGGATTCGGCAAACATGAATTTCTGAGTTGTGAGCACGTGGATTACTGACCTTTTATCCACCAAACAAGGCATATATTCACTTAGAAATAATTACTATGTCTTCAAAGGTTATTTCGATCACCAGGTTCTAAAATCTTACATTTGGCACCAGCAAACACTCTTTGAGCATATTCCCACCAATACAAATGTAATTTACTTTGTTTACATTACCATGGAATTCCGAATTCTGAACATGTTTCATGCAACAAGGATTCCTTGTACATGAATTTCTGAGTTGTGAAAATGCGCATGACTGCTCTTTCTACCATAAGAGGGTACTTATTCACTTTGAAATATTTACTTAGACTTCATTGCTTCTCCCTTTCACCAGATTCAAGAATCACAATTTGACCACAGAAAAACCCTCTTGGCGTGAATTCTACACTAGAGATATGTAATTTTAATAGATTCCATCTACATGATATTCTGTGTTCCGTACAAGCTACATGCATGACGGATTTGACAAACATGCATTCCTGAGTTGAGAGCATGTGGATTACTGATCTTTCATCCTCTATAAAAGGAAGAGTTTCATTTAGACACGTGTACTCATTTTCATAAGTTTCCCTTAACACCAGTTTCCAATTTGTGCATTTTTCATTGAAAAATACTTATGAAGCGATTTCCACCTAATAGATATGTAATTTACATGAATTCCATCAACATGCCATTCCGGGTTTCGTACATGATACAGGCATGAAGGATTCGGCAATCATTAGTTTCTGACTTGTGAGCATGTGGATTACAGAACTTTCAACCATGAAACAGGGCATATATACACTTAGAATTATTTACTCTGGCTTCATAGGTTTTTTCGATCACCAGGTTCTAAAATCGTACATTTGGAAGAAGAAAAATTTTGAGCAAATTCTCAACAATACACATGTAATTTACATTGTTTAAATAACCATGGCATTCCGTATTTGGAACCTGTTTCATGCACAAGGATTCCTCAAACAGGCATTTCTGAGTTGTGAACATGCGCATGACAGATGTTTCAACCACCAAAAAATTTACATATGCACATTGAAATATTTAATTTGACTTCGTAGCTTCTTCCTATCACCAGTTTCAAGAATCACACTTTGATCCCAGAAAATCCCTCTTGGAGTGAATTCTACCCTAGAGAGGTGTAATTTGAAAAAATTCCAGCTACATAATATTCCGTGGTCCGAACATGCTACATGCATGACCGTTCGACAAACATGCATTCCTGAGATGAGAGCATGTGGATTACTGATCTTTCATACTCTATAATAGGAATGTTTTCATCTAGACGCGTGTACACATTTTCACAAACTTTCCCTAACACCAGTTTCGAATTCGTGCATTTTTCGCAGAAAAATACTTCTGGAGTGATTTCCACCTAACAGATATGTAATTTACATGAATTCCATCAACATGACATTCCTGGTTCCATACATGCTACATGCATGACGGATTCGGCAAACATGCAGTTCTGAGTTGTGAGCAAATGGATTACTTGTCTTTCATCCACCAAACAAGGCTTATATACACTTAGAAATATTTACTCTGACTTCATAGGATTTTTCTATCACCAGGTTTTAAAATTGGATATTTGGCACCAGAAAACACTCTTTGAGAGAATTCTCACCAATACACATGTAATTTACATTGTTTACATAACCATGGCATTCTGTATTCCGAACATGTTTCATGCAACACGTACTCCTGAAACATGCATTTCTGAGTTGTGAACATGCGCATGACTGATATTTCAACCATAACACGGTACCTATGCACTTTGAAATATTTACTTTGACTTCATAGCTACTCCCTGTCACCAGTTTCAAGAATCATACTTTTATCCCAGAAAAACTAAATTGGAGCGAATTCTACCCTAGAGATAGGTTATTTGAAAAGTTTCCATCTACATGATATTCCGTGTTCTGAAAATTTTACATGCATGATGGATTCTACAAACATACATTCCTGAGTTGAGAGCATGTGGATAACTGATCTTTCATCCTCTATAAAAGGAATGATTTCATCTAGACACGTATACACATTTTCAAATGCTTTCCCTAACACCAGATTCTAATACGTGCATTTTTCACAGAAAAATACTTCTGGAGCGTTTTCCACCTAACATATATAATTTTCATGAATTCCATCAACATGGCATTCCCGATTCCGTACATGTTACATGTATGACGGATTCGGCAAATGTGCGTATCTGAGTTGTGAGCACTTGGATTACTGACCTTTCATCCACCAAACAAGGCATATATACACTTAGAAATATTTACTCTGACTTCATAGGATTTTTCTATCACCAGGTTTTAAAATTGGATATTTGGCACCAGAAAACACTCTTTGAGAGAATTCTCACCAATACACATGTAATTTACATTGTTTACATAACCATGGCATTCTGTATTCCGAACATGTTTCATGCAACACGTACTCCTGAAACATGCATTTCTGAGTTGTGAACATGCGCATGACTGATATTTCAACCATAACACGGTACCTATGCACTTTGAAATATTTACTTTGACTTCATAGCTACTCCCTGTCACCAGTTTCAAGAATCATACTTTTATCCCAGAAAAACTAAATTGGAGCGAATTCTACCCTAGAGATAGGTTATTTGAAAAGTTTCCATCTACATGATATTCCGTGTTCTGAAAATTTTACATGCATGATGGATTCTACAAACATACATTCCTGAGTTGAGAGCATGTGGATAACTGATCTTTCATCCTCTATAAAAGGAATGATTTCATCTAGACACGTATACACATTTTCAAATGCTTTCCCTAACACCAGATTCTAATACGTGCATTTTTCACAGAAAAATACTTCTGGAGCGTTTTCCACCTAACATATATAATTTTCATGAATTCCATCAACATGGCATTCCCGATTCCGTACATGTTACATGTATGACGGATTCGGCAAATGTGCGTATCTGAGTTGTGAGCACTTGGATTACTGACCTTTCATCCACCAAACAAGGCATATATACACTTAGAAATATTTACTCTTTCTTCATAGGATTTTTCTAACACCAGGTCCTATAATAGGACATAAGGCACCAGAAAAAACTCTCTGAGCGAATTCTCACCAATACAAATGTAATTTACATTGTTTACATAACCATGGCATTCTGTATTCCGAACATGTTTCATGCAACACGTACTCTTGAAACATACATTTCTGAATTGTGAACATGTGCATGACTGATTTTTCAACTCCCAAAATATGTACCTATGCACTTTGAATTATTTACTTTTACTTCGTATACTCTTCCTATCACCAGGTTCAATAATCACACTTTGATCCCAGAAAAACTCTCTTGGATCATATTATACCGTAGAGATATGTAATTTGATTTGATTCCATCTACATGGAATTCCGAGTTCCATACATGCTACATGCATGACGGACTCGACAAACATGCATTTCTGAGTTGAGAGCATGTGGATTACTGATCTTTCATCAACTATAAAAGGACTGTTTACATCGAGACACGTGTACTCATTTTGACAAGCTTTCCCTAACACCACTTCGAATTCGTGCATTTTTCACAGAAAAATACTTCTGGAGCGATTTCCACCTAACAGATTTGTAACTTACATGAATTCCTTCAACATGGTATTCCGGGTTCCGTCCATGCTAAATGCAATGTGGATTCGGCAAACATGTATTTCTGAGTTGTGAGCACGTGGATTATTGAACTTTCATCCACCATACAAGGCGTATATACACTTAGAAATATTTACCCTGACTTCATAGGTCTTTTCTTTCACCAGGATCTAAAATCGGACATTTGGAACCAGAAAAACTCTTTGAAGGAATTCTCACCAATACACATGTAATTTACAATGTTTACATAACCAATGGCATTCCGTATTCTGATCATGTTTCATGCACAAGAATTCCTCAAACATGCATTTCTGAGTTGTGAACATGCGCATGAATGATGTTTCAAACACCAAACAAGTTACCTATGCACTTTGAAATATTTCCTGTGACTTCGTATCTTCTTCCTCTCACCAGTTTCAAGAATCACATTTGACCCAAGAAAAACACTCTTGGAATGAATTCTACCCTAGAGATATGTAATTTGAATAGATTCCATCAACATGCTATTCCGTGTTCCGTACATGCTACATGCATGACTGATTCGACTAACATGCATTCCTGAGTTGTGAGCATGTAGATTACTGATCTTTCATTCTCTATAAAAAGAATATTTTCAGCTGGACTTTTGTCCACATTTTCACAAGCTTTCCCTAACACAAGTTACGAATTCATGCATTTTTCACAGAAAAATACTTCTGGAGTGATTTCCACCTAACAGATATGTAATTTACATGAATTCCAACAACATGGCATTCCGGGTTCCGTACATGCTACATGTATGACTGTTTCGGCAAACATGCGTTTCTGTGTTGTGAGCATGTGGATTACTGATCTTTCATCCACCAAACAAGGCTTATATACACTTAGAAATATTTAGTTTGACTTCATAGGTGTTTTCTATCACCAGGTTCTAAAATCGGGCATTAGGCACCAGAAAACACTCTTTGAGCGAATTCTCACCAATACACATGTAATTTACATTGTTTACATAACCAGGGCATTCCGTATTTCGAAAGTTTCATGCAACACGGATTCCTCAAACATGCATTTCTGTGTTTTGATCATTCACATGACTCAAGTTTCAACCAGCAACAAGTTACCAATGCACTTTGAAATATTTACTTTGACTTCAAACTTCTTCCTATCACCAGTATCAAGAATCACACTTTGATTCCAGAAAAACACTCTTGGAACATATTCTACCCTAGAGATATTTAATTTGAATAGATTCCGTCTAAATTGAATCCTTTTTCCGTACATGCTACATACATGGCGGATTAGACAAACATGCATTCCTGAGTTTAGAGCATGTGGATTACTGATTTTTCATTCTCTATAAAAGGAATGATTTCATCTAGACACGTGTACTCATTTCAGAAGCTTTCCCTAACACCAGTTTCGAATTCTTGCTTTTTTCACAGAAAAATACTTCTGGAGCGATTTCAACCTAACAGATATGTAATTAACATGAATTCCATCAACATGGCATTCCGGGTTCCATACATGCTACATGCATGACAGATTCGGCAAACATGCGTTTCTGAGTTGTGAGCACGTGGATTACTGATCTTTCATCCACCAAACAAGGCATATATATACTTAGTAATATTTACTCTGACCTCATAGATTTTTTCTATCAGCAGGTTCTAAAATCAGACATTTGGCACCAGAAAACACTCTTTGAGCGAATTCTCACCTATACACATGTAATTTACATTGTTTACTTAACCATGGCATCTTGTATTCCGAACATGTTTCATGCAAAACGGACTCCTGAAACATGAATTTCTGAGTTGTGAACATGTGCATGACTGATGTTTCAACCATAAAAATGTACCTATGCACTTTGGAATATTTACTTAGACTTCATTGCTTCTCCCTTTCACCAGATTTAAGAATCACTCTTTGATCCCAGAAAAACCCTCTTTGAGCGAATTCTGCCCTAGAGATATGTAATTTCAATAGATTCCATGTACATGATATTCCGTTTTCTGAAAATGCTACATATATGACGGATTCGACAAACATGCATTCCTGAGTTGAGAGCATGTGGATAACTGATCTTTCATCCTCTATAAAAGGAATGATTTCATCTAGACACGTGTACACATTTTCACATGTTTTCCCTAACACCAGTTTCTAATTCGTGCATTTTTCACAGAAAAATACTTCTGGAGCGATTTCCACCTAACATATTTAATTTACATGAATTCCATCAACATGGCATTCCAGATTCCGTACATGTTACATGCATGACGGATTCGGCAAACGTGCATTTCTGAGTTGTGAGCACGTGGATTACTGACATTTCATCCACCAAACAAGGCATATACACACCTAGAAATATTTACTCTTTCTTCATAGTTATTTTCTATCACCAGGTCCTATAATAGGACTTTAGGCCCCAGAAAAAACTCTCTGAGCAAATTCTCACCAATACACATGTAATTTACATTGTTTACATAACCATGGCATTCTGTATTCCGAACATGTTTCATGCAACACGTACTCTTGAAACATACATTTCTGAATTGTGAACATGCGCATGACTGATGTTTCAACTCCCAAAATATGTACCTATGCACTTTGAATTATTTACTTTGACTTCGTATACTCTTCCTATCACCAGGTTCAATAATCACACTTTGATCCCAGAAAAACTCTCTTGGATCATATAATACCGTAGAGATATGTAATTTGAATTGATTCCATCTACATGGAATTCCAAGTTCCGTGCATGCTACATGCATGATGGATTCGACAAACATGCATTCCTGAGTTGAGAGCATGTGCATTACTGATCTTTCATCAACTAAAATAGGACTGTTTACACCAAGACACGTGTACTCATTTTCACAAGCTTTCCCTAACACCACTTCGAATTCGTGCATTTTTCACAGAAAAATACTTCGGGAGCGATTTCCACCTAACAGATTTGTAACTTACATGAATTCCTTCAACATGGTATTCCGGGTTCCGTTCATGCTACATGCAATGGGGTTTCGGCAAACATGCATTTCTGAGTTGTGAGCACGTGGATTACTGAACTTTCATCCACCAAACAAGGCTTATATACACTTAAAAATAATTACTCTGACTTCATTGGACTTTTCTTTCACCAGGATCTAAAATCGGACATTTGGATTAAGAAAAACTCTTTGAGGGAATTCTCACCAATACACATGTAATTTACAATGTTTACATAGCCATGGCATTCCGTATTCTGATCATGTTTCATGCACAAGAATTCCTCCAACATGCATTTCTGAGTTGTGAACATGCGCATGACTGATTTTTCAACTCCCAAAATATGTACCTATGCACTTTGAATTATTTAGTTTGACTTCGTATACTCTTCCTATCACCAGGTTCAATAATCACACTTTGATCCCAGAAAAACTCTCTTGGATCATATTATACCGTAGAGATATGTAATTTGAATTGATTCCATCTACATCGAATTCCGAGTTCCATACATGCTACATGCATGACGGATTCGACAAACATGCATTCCTGAGTTGAGAGCATGTGGATTACTGATCTTTCATCAACTATAAAAGGACTGTTTACATCGAGACACGTGTACTCATTTTCACAAGCTTTCCCTAACACCACTTCGAATTCGTGCATTTTTCACAGAAAAATACTTCTGGAGCGATTTCCACCTAACTGATTTGTAACTTACATGAATTCCTTCAACATGGTATTCCGGGTTCCGTACATGCTACATGCAATGTGGATTCGGCAAACATGCATTTCTGAGTTGTGAGCACGTGGATTATTGAACTTTCATCCACCAAACAAGGCTTATATACACTTAGAAATATTTACCCTGACTTCATAGGTCTTTTCTTTCACCAGGATCTAAAATCGGACATTTGGAACCAGAAAAAATCTTTGAAGGAATTCTCACCAATACACATGTAATTTACAATGTTTACATAACCATGGCATTCCGTATTCTGATCATGTTTCATGCACAAAATTCCTCCAAGATGCATTTCTGAGTTGTGAACATGCGCATGACTGATGTTTCAAACACCAAACAAGTTACCTATGCACTTTGAAATATTTCCTGTGACTTCGTATCTTCTTCCTCTCACCAGTTTCAAGAATCACATTTGACCCAAGAAAAACACTCTTGGAATGAATTCTACCCTAGAGATATGTAATTTGAATAGATTCCATCAACATGATATTCCATGTTATGTACATGCTACATGCATAATGGATTCGACTAACATGCATTCCTGAGTTGTGAGCATGTAGATTACTGATCTTTCATTCTCTAAAAAAAGAATATTTTCAGCTGGACTTTTGTCCACATTTTCACAAGCTTTCCCTAACACAAGTTATGAATTCATGCACTTTTCACAGAAAAATACTTCTGGAGTGATTTCCACCTAACAGATATGTAATTTACATGAATTCCAACAACATGGCATTCCGGGTTCCGTACATGCTACATGTATGACTGTTTCGGCAAACATGCGTTTCTGTGTTGTGAGCATGTGGATTACTGATCTTTCATCCACCAAACAAGGCTTATATACACTTAGAAATATTTAGTTTGACTTCATAGGTGTTTTCTATCACCAGGTTCTAAAATCGGGCATTAGGCACCAGAAAACACTCTTTGAGCGAATTCTCACCAATACACATGTAATTTACATTGTTTAAATAACCAGGGCATTCCGTATTTCGAACGTTTCATGCAACACGGATTCCTCAAACATGCATTTCTGTGTTGTGATCATTCACATGACTCAAGTTTCAACCAGCAACAAGTTACCAATGCACTTTGAAATATTTAATTTGACTTCAAACTTCTTCCTATCACCAGTATCAAGAATCACACTTTGATTCCAGAAAAACACTCTTGGAACATATTCTACCCTAGAGATATTTAATTTGAATAGATTCCGTCTAAATTGAATCCCTTTTCCCGTACATGCTACATACATGACGGATTAGACAAACATGCATTCCTGAGTTTAGAGCATGTGGATTACTGATTTTTCATTCTCTATAAAAGGAATGATTTCATCTAGACACGTGTACTCATTTCAGAAGCTTTCCCTAACACCAGTTTCGAATTCTTGCTTTTTTCACAGAAAAATACTTCTGGAACGATTTCAACCTAACAGATATGTAATTAACATGAATTCCATCAACATGGCATTCCGGGTTCCGTACATGCTACATGTATGACAGATTCGGCAAACATGCGTTTCTGAGTTGTGAGCACGTGGATTACTGATCTTTCATTAACCAAACAAAGCATATATATACTTAGTAATATTTACTCTGACCTCATAGATTTTTTCTATCAACAGGTTCTAAAATCAGACATTTGGCACCAGAAAACACTCTTTGAGCGAATTCTCACCTATAATCATGTAATTTACATTGTTTACATAACCATGGCATTCCGTATACCAAACATGTTTCATGCAACACCGATTCCTCAAACAAGCATTTCTGAGTTGTGAACATGCGCATGACTGATGTTTCAACCATAACAGGGTACATATGCACTTTGAAATATTTACTTTGACTTCATAGCTTCTCCCTTTCACCAGTTTCAAGTATCACCCTTTGAACCCAGAAAAACCCTCTTGGAGCGAATTCTACTCAGAGATATGTAATTTGACTAGATTTCATCAACATGATATTCCGTGTTCTGTACATGCTTCATGAATTACGGATTCGACAAACAAGCATTCCTGAGTTGAGAGCATGTGGATTAGTGATCTTTCATCGTCTAATAAAGGAATGTTTTCATTTAGACACGTATACTCATTTTCACAAGCTTTCCCTAATACCAGTTTCGAATTCTTGCATTTTTCACAGAAAAATACTTCTGGCGCGATATATACCTAACAGATATGTAATTTACATGAATTCCATCAACATGGAATTCCGGGATCCGTACATGCTACATGCATAACGGATTCTACAAACATGCGTTTCTGAGTTGTTAACACCTGGATTAATGAACTTTCATCCACCAAAATGGCATAAGTACAATTTGAATATTTTCTCTGACTTCATAGTTTTTTTCTATCACCAGGTTTTAAAATGGGATATTTGGCCCCGGAAAAAACTCGTTGAGCGAATTCTCAACAATACACATGTAATTTAAATTGTTTACATAACCATGGAATTCCGTATTCCAAACATGTTTCATACAACACCGATTCCTGAAACAAGCATTTCTGAGTTGTGAACATGCGCATGACTGATGTTTCAACCATAACAGGGTACATATGCAGTTTGAAATATTTACTTTTACTTCATAGCTTCTCCCTGTCACCAGTTTCAAGAATCAGACTTTGACCCCAGAAAAACCCTCTTGGAGCGAATTCTACCCAGAGATATGTAATTTGAATAGATTTCATCAACATGATATTCCGTGTTCTGTACATGCTTCATGAATGACGGATTGGACAAACAAGCATTCCTGAGTTGAGAGCATGTGGATTACTGATCTTTCATCCTCTATAAATGGAATGTTTTCATTTAGACACGTATACTCATTTTCACAAGCTTTCCCTAATACCAGTTTCGAATTCTTGCATTTTTCACAGAAAAATACTTCTGGAGCGATTTATACCTAACAGATATGTAATTTACATGAATTCCATCAACATGGCATTCCGGGATCCGTACATGCTATATGCATAACGGATTCTACAAACATGCGTTTCTGAGTTGTTAACACCTGGATTAATGAACTTTCATCCACCAAAATGGCATATGTACAATTAGAATATTTTCTCTGACTTCATAGTTTTTTTCTATCACCAGGATTTAAAATGGGATATTTGGCACCGGAAAAAACTCTTTGAGCGAACACTCACCAATACACATGTAATTTACATTGTTTAAATAACCATGGCATTCCATATTTGGAACATGTTTCATGCACAAGTATTCCTCAAACAGGCATTTCTGAGTTGTGAACATGCGCATGACTGATGTTTCAACCACCAAACAAGTTACATATGCACATTGAAATATTTAATTTGACTTCGTAGCTTCTTCCTATCACCAGTTTCAAGAATCACATTTTGATACCAGAAAAACCCTCTTGGAGTGAATTCTACCCTAGAGAGATATAATTTGAAAAGATTACATCTACATGATATTCCGTGGTCGGAACATGCTACATGCATGACGGATTCGACAAACATGCATTCCTCAGATGAGAGCATGTGGATTACTGATCTTTCATCCTCTATAAAAGGAATGATTTCATCTAGACACGTGTACACTTTTTCACATGCTTTCCCTAACACCAGTTTCAAATTCGTGATTTTTTCACAGAAAAATACTTCTGGAGTGATTTCCACCTTACAGATATGGAATTTACATGAATTCCATCCACATGGCATTCCGGGTTCTGTACATGATACATGCATGACGGATTCGGCAAACATGCGTTTCTGAGTTGTGAGCACGTGGATTACTGACCTTTCATCCACCAAACAAGGCATATATTCACTTAGAAATATGCACTATGTCTTCAAAGGTTTTTTCGATCACCAGGTTCTAAAATCTTATATTTGGCACCAGAAAACACTCTTTGAGCATATTCCCATCAATACACATATAATTTAATTTGTTTACATAACCATGGAATTCCGTATACTGAACATGTTTCATGCAACACGGATTCCTTAAACATGCATTTCTGAGTTGTGAACATGCGCATGACAGCTGTTTCAGCCATAACAGGGTACTTATTCTCTTTGAAATATTTACTTAGACTTCATTGCTTCTCCCTGTCACCAGATTCAAGAATCACAATTTGATCCCAGGAAAACCCTCTTGGAGCGAATTCTAACCGAGAGATATGTAATTTAATAGATTCCATCTACATAGAATTCCGTGTTCCGTACATGCTACATGCATGACGGATTCGAAAAACATGCATTCCTGAGTTGAGAGCATGTGGATTAGTAATCTTTCATCCTCTATAAAAGGAATGTTTTCATGTAGATACGTGTACTCATTTTCACAAGCTTTCCCTAACAACAGTTTCGAATTCTTGCTTTTTTCACAGAAAAATATTTCTGGAGCGATTTCATCCTAACAGATATGTAATTAACATGAATTTCATCAACATGGCATTCCGGGTTCCGTACATGCTACATGCATGACGGATTCGACAAACATACGTTTCTGAGTTGTGAGCACGTGGATTACAAATCTTTCATCCACCAAACAAGGCATATATAGACTTAGTAGTATTTACTCTGACTTCATAGATTTTTTCAATCAATAGATTCTAAAATAGGACATAAGGCACCAGAAAAACCTCTTTGAGCGAATTCTCAACAATTCACATGTAATTTACATTGTTTACATAACCATGGCATTCCGTATTCCAAACATGTTTCATGCAACACCGATTCCTCAAACAAGCATTTCTGAGTTGTGAACATGCGCATGACTGATGTTTCAACCTTAAAAGGGTACATATACACTTTGAAATATTTACTTTGACTTCATAGCTTCTCCCTGTCAACAGTTTCCAGAATCACAGTTTGACCACAGAAAAACCCTCTTGAAGAGAATTCTACCCTAGAGATATGTAATTTGAATAGATTCAATCTACATGATATTCCGTGTTCCGTACATGCTACATGCATGACGAATTCGAAAAACATGCATTCCTGAGTTGAGAGCATGTGGATTAGTAATCTTTCATCCTCTATAAAAGGAATGTTTTCATCTAGACACGTGTACTCTCTTCACAAGCTTTTCCTAAAACCAGTTTCGAATTCGTGCGTCTTTCACAGAAAAATACTTCTATAGCGATTCCCACCAAACAGATATGTAATTTACATGAATTCCATCAACATGGAATTCCGGGTTCCATACATGCTACATGCATGACGGATCTGGCAAACATGCGTTTCTGAATTGTGAGCACCTTGATTACTGACCTTTAATCCACCAAACAAGGTATATATACATTTAGAATATTTACTCTGACTTCATAGGTTTTTTCTATCACCAGGATCTAAAATCAGACATTTGGCACCATAAAACACTCTTTTAGCGAAATCTCACCAATACACCTGCAATTTGCATTGTTTACATAACCATGGCATTCCGTATTCCGAACATGTTTCATGCATCATCGATTCCTCAAACATACATTTCTGAGTTTTGAACATGAGCATGTCTGATGTTTCAACCACCAAACAAATTACCTATGCACTTTGAAATATTTACATTTACTTCGTAGCTTCTTCCTATCACCAGTTTCTAGAATCACAATTTGACGCCAGAATAATCCACTGGAGCGAATTCTACCCTAGAGATATGTAATTTGAATAGATTCCATAAACATGATATTCCGCGTTCTGTACATGCTACATGCATGACGGATTCGACAAACATGCATTCCTGAGTTGAGAGCATGTGGATTACTCATCTTTCAACCTCTATATAAGGAATATTTTCATCAAGAGCCGTGTACTCATTTTCACAAGTTTTCCCAACACAAGTTGCGAATTTGTGCATATTTCACAGAAAAATACTTCTGGAGCGATTTCCATCTAATACATATGTAATTTACATAAATACGATCAACATGGCATTTCGGGTTCCGTACATGCTACATGCATGACAGATTCGACAAACATGCGTTTCCCAGTTGTGAGCATGTGGATTACTGACCTTTCATCTACCAAACAAGGCATTTATTCATTTAGAAATATTTACTCTGACTTCATCGGTTTTTTTTCTCACCAGATTCCACAATCGGTCATTTTGCTCCAAAAAACACTCTTTAAGCGAATACTCACCAATACAAATGTCATTTACATTGTTTACATAAACATGGCATTCCGTATTCCAAACATGTTTCATGCATCACGGAATCCACAAACATGTATTTCTGAGTTGTGAACATTTGGATGACTGAAATTTCAACCACCAAACAAGGTACCTATGCACTTTGAAATATTTACTTTTACTTCGTAGATTCTTCCTATCAACAGTTTCAAAAATCACTCTTTTCTAGCAGAATAACCCTCTCGGGGCGAATTCTATCATATAGATATTTAATTTGAATAGATTCCATCAAAATGATATTCCGTGTTCCGTACATGCTACATGCATGACGGATTCTACAAACATGCATTCCTGAGTTGAGAGCATGTGGATTACTGATCTTTCATCCTGTATAAAAGGAATATTTTCATCTAGACACGTGTACACATTTTCACAAGCTTTCCCTAACTAGTTTCGAATTCGTGAATTTTTCACAGATAAATAATTCTGGAGCGATTCCCTCCTAATAGATATGTAATTTACATGAATTCCATCAACATGGCATTCCGGGTTCCGTACATGCTACATGCATAACGGATTCAGCAAACATGCGTTTCTCAGTTTTGAGCACGTGGATTACTGACCTTTCATCCACCAAACAATGCATATATACACTTAGAAATATTTGCTCTTACTTCATAGGTTTTTTCTATCAACAGTTTCTAAAATTGGACATTTGGCACCAGAAAACACCCTTTGAGCTTATTCACACCAATACACATGTAATTTACATTGTTTACATAAATATGGCATTCCTATTCCGAACAGGTTTCATGCAACACGGATTCCTCAAACATGCATTTCTGAGTTGTGAACATGCGCATGACAGATATTTCAACCATAACAGGGTACCTATGCACTTTGAAATATTTACTTTGCCTTCATAGCTTCTCCCTGTCACCAGTTTCAAGAATCACAGTTTGATCCCAGAAAAACACTCTTGGAGGGAATTCTACCCCAGAGATATGTAATTTGAATACATTCCATCAACATGATATTCCATGTTCCGTACAGGCTACATGCATGACGGATTCGACAAACATGCATTCCTGAATTGAGTGCATGTGCATTACTGATCTTTCATCCTCTATAAAAGGAATATTTTTATCTTCAAACGTGTACACATTGTCACAAGCTTTCACTAATACCAGTTTCGAATTCATGCATTTTTCACAGAAAAATACTTCTGTAGCGATTTCTACCAAATACATATGTAAGTTGCATGATTTCCATCAACATGGCATTCCGGATTCCGTACATGCTACATACATGATGGATACGGCAAACATGCATTTCTGAGTTGTGAGCACGTGGATTACTGACCTTTTATCCACCAAACAAGGCATATATACACTTAGAAATATTTACTCTGACTTCATATGTTTTTTCTATCTAAAGGTCCTAAAATCGGACATTTGGCCCCAGAAAACACACTTTGAGCGTATTCTCACCAATACACATGTAAGTTACATTGTTTAAATAATCATGGCATTCCGTTTTTCAAACATGTTTCATGCAACACGGATTATTCAAAGATGCATTTCTGAGTTGCGAACATGCGCATGACTGATGTTTCCAACATAAATGTGTACCTATGCACTTTGAAATATTTACTTTGACTTCATAGTTTCTCCCTGTCACCAGTTTCAAGAATCACACTTTGATCCAAGTAAAACCCTCTTCGAGCGAATTCTACCCTAGAGATATATAATTTGAATAGCTTACATACATGTTATTCCGTGTTATGTACATGCTACATGCATGACGGATTTGACAAACATGCATTCATGAGTCGAGAGCATGTGGATTACTGATCTTTCATCCTCTATAAAAGGAAAATCTTTATCTAGACACGTGTACACATTTTCAGAATATTCCCCTAACACCAGTTTCGAGTTTGTGCATTTTTCACAGAAAAATAATTCTGGAGCGATTTCCACCTAATAGATATGTAATTTACATGGAATTCCATCAACATGGCATTCTGGGTTCCGTATAATTTACATGCATGACGGATTCGACAAACTTGCATTCCTGTGTTGAGAGCATGTGGATTACTGATCTTTCATCCTCTATAAAAGGAATATTTCATCAAGAGCCGCGGACTCATTTTCACAAGCTTTTCCTAACACCAGTTGCGAATTCATGCATTTCTCACTGAAAAATACTTCGGGAGCGATTTCAACCTAACAGATATGTAATTTACATAAAATTGATCAACATGGCATTCCGAGTTCCGTACATGCTATATGCATGATGGATTCGACAAACATGCGTTTCCCAGTTGTGAACATGTGGATTACTGACCTTTCATCTACCAAACAAGGCATTTATACACTTAGAAATATTTACTCTGACTTCATAGGTTTTTTCTCTCACCAGATTCCACAATCGGACATTTTGCTCCAAAAAACACTATTTGGGTGAATTTTCACCAATACACATTTCAGTTACATTGTTTACATAAACATGGCATTCCGTATTTCAAAAATGTTTCATACATCACAGATTCCACAAACATGCATTTCTGAGTTGTGACCATTTGGATGACTGATGTTTCAACCACCAAACTAGGTACCTATGCAGATTGAAATATTTACTTTGACTTCAAAGATTTTTCCTATCACCGTTTCTTTTCTCCCAGAAAAACCCTCTCGGAGCGAATTCTTCCCTATAGATATGTAATTTGAATAGATTCCATCAACAAGATACTACGTTTTTCGTACATGCTACATGCATGACGGATTCGACAAACATGCATTCCTGATTTGAGGGCATGTGCATTACTGATCTTTCATCCTCTATAAAAGGAATATTTTTATCTACAAACGTGTACACATTTTCACAAGCTTTCCCTAATTCCAGTTTCGAATTCATGCATTTTTCACAGAAAAATACTTCTGGAGCGATTTCCACCTAATAGATATGTAATTTGCATGAATTCCATCAAGATGGCATTCCGGGTTCCGTACATGCTTCATGAATGACGGATCCGGCAAACATGCGATTCTGAGTTTTTAGCAGGTGGATTGCTGACCTTTAATCCACCAAACAAGGCATATATACACTTAGAAATATTTACTCTGACTTCATAGGTTTTTTCTATCTCCAGGTTCTAAGATCGGACATTTGGCACCAGAAAACAATCTTCGAGTGTATTCTCACCAATACACATGTAAGTTACATTGTTTACATAAACATGGCATTCCGTATTCCAAACATGTTTCATGCAACATGGATTTCTCAAACATGCATTTCTGAGTTGCGAACATGCGCATGACTAATATTTCAACCATAACAGGGTACCTATGCACTTTGAAATATTTACTTTGACTTCATAGCTTCTCCCTGTCACCAGTTTCAAGAATCACACTTTGATCCAAGAAAAACCCTCTTCGAGTGAATTCTACCCTAGAGATATTTAATTTTATTAGATTACATACATGAAATTCCATATTACGTACATGCTACATGCATGACGGTTTGAACAAACATACATTCCTGAGTTGAGGGCATGTGGATTACTGATCTTTCATCCTGTATAAAAGGGAAATATTTATCTAGACACGTGTACACATTTTCACAAGCTTCCCCTAACACCAGTTTCGAATTTGTGCAGTTTTCACCGAAAAATATTTCTGGAGCGATTTCCACCCAATAGATATGTAATTTATATGAATTCCATCAACATGGCTTTCCAGGTTCCGTATATTTTACATGCATGATGGATTCGACAAACATGGGTTTGTGAGTTGTGAGCATGTGGATTAGTGAACTTTCACCCAACAAACAAGGCATATATAGGCTTAGAAATATTTACTCTGACTTAATAGTTTTTTTCTATAACCAGGTTCTAAAATCGGATATTCGGCACCAGAAAACACTCTTTGAGTGAATTCTCACCAATACATATGTAATTTATATTGTTTACATAACCATGGCATTCCGTATTCCAAACATGATTCATGCAACACTGATTCCTCATACATGCATTTCTGAGTCGTGAACATGCGCATGACTGATGTTTCTACCACCAAACTAGTAACATTCGCACTTTGAAATATTTACTTTTACTTCGTAGATTCTTTCTCTCACCAGTTTCAAGAATTACACTTTGACCTCAGAAAAAGCTCTTTTAGCGAATTCTACCCTAGAGATATGTAATTTGAATAGATTCCAACAACATGATATTCCGTGTTCCGTACATGCTACATGGATGAAAGATTCTACAAACATGCATCCCTGAGTTGAGTGCATGTGCATTACAGATCTTTCATCCTCTATAAAAGGAATATTTTTATCTAGACACGTGTACACATTTTCACAAGCTTCCCCTAATACCAGTATCGAATTTGCACATTTTTCATAGAAAAATTCTTCTAGAGCGATTTCCACCCAATAGATATGTAATTTAAATGAATTCCATCAACATGGCAATCCGGGTTCCGTACATGATACATGCATGACGGATTCTACAAACATGAGTTTCTGAGTTGTTAGCTTGTGGATTAGTGACCTTTCACCCACCAAACAAGGGATATATACACTTAGAAATATTTACTATGTCTTCATGGTGTTTTCTATAACCAGGTTCTAAAATCGGATATTTGTCAACAAAAAACACTCTTTGAGCGAATTCTCACCAATACAAATGTAATTTACATTGATTACATAACCATGGCATTCCGTATTTCAAACATGTTTCATACAACACCGATTCCTGAAACAAGCATTTCTGAGTTGTGAACATGCGCATGACTGATGTTTCAACCATAACAGGGTACATATGCAGTTTGAAATATTTACTTTGACTTCATAGCTTCTCCCTGTCACCAGTTTCAAGAATCAGACTTTGACCCCAGAAAAACCCTCTTGGAGCAAATTCTACCCAGAGATATGTAATTTGAATAGATTTCATCAACATGATATTCCGTGTTCTGTACATGCTTCATGAATGACGGATTGGACAAACAAGCATTCCTGAGTTGAGAGCATGTGGATTACTGATCTTTCATCCTCTATAAAAGGAATGTTTTCATTTAGATACGTATACTCATTTTCACAAGCTTTCCCTAATACCAGTTTCGAATTCTTGCATTTTTCACAGAAAAATACTTCTGGAGCGATTTATACCTAACAGATATGTAATTTACATGAATTCCATCAACATGGCATTCCGGGATCCGTACATGCTATATGCATAACGGATTCTACAAACATGCGTTTCTGAGTTGTTAACACCTGAATTAATGAACTTTCATCCACCAAAATGGCATATGTACAATTAGAATATTTTCTCTGACTTCATAGTTTTTTTCTATCACCAGGTTTTATAATGGGATATTTGGCACCGGAAAAAACTCTTTGAGCGAACACTCACCAATACACATGTAATTTACATTGTTTAAATAACCATGGCATTCCATATTTGGAACATGTTTCATGCACAAGGATTCCTCAAACAGGCATTTCTGAGTTGTGAACATGCGCATGACTGATGTTTCAACCACCAAACAAGTTACATATGCACATTGAAATATTTAATTTGACTTCGTAGCTTCTTCCTATCACCAGTTTCAAGAATCACATTTTGATACCAGAAAAACCCTCTTGGAGTGAATTCTACCCTTGAGAGATATAATTTGAAAAGATTTCATCTAAATGATATTTCGTGATCGGAACATGCTACATGCATGACGGATTCGACAAACATGCATTCCTGAGATGAGAGCATGTGGATTACTGATCTTTCATCCTCTATAAAAGGAATGATTTCATCTAGACATGTGTACACTTTTTCACATGCTTTCCCTAACACCAGATTCAAATTCGTGCTGTTTTCACAGAAAAATAGTTCTGGAGCGATTTCCACCTTACAGATATGGAATTTACATGAATTCCATCCACATGGCATTCCGGGTTCTGTACATGATACATGCATGACGGATTCGGCAAACATGCGTTTCTGAGTTGTGAGCACGTGGATTACTGACCTTTCATCCACCAAACAAGGCATATATTCACTTAGAAATATGCACTATGTCTTCAAAGGTTTTTTCGATCACCAGGTTCTAAAATCTTACATTTGGCACCAGAAAAACTCTTTGAGCATATTCCCACCAATACACATATAATTTAATTTGTTTACATAACCATGGAATTCCGTATACTGAACATGTTTCATGCAACACGGATTCCTTAAACATGCATTTCTGAGTTGTGAACATGCGCATGACAGCTGTTTCAGCCATAACAGGGTACTAATTCTCTTTGAAATATTTACTAAGGCTTCATTGCTTCTCCCTGTCACCATTTTCAAGAATCACACTTTGATCCCAGGAAAACCCTCTTGGAGCGAATTCTAACCGAGAGATATGCAATTTAATAGATTCCATCTACATAGAATTCCGTGTTCCGTACATGCTACATGCATGACGGATTCGACAAACATGCATTCCTGAGTTGAGAACATGTGCATTACTGATCTTTCATCCTCTATAAAAGGAATATTTTTATCTTCAAACGTGTACACATTTTCACAAGCTTTCACTAATACCAGTTTCGAATTCATGCATTTTTCACAGAAAAATACTTCTGGAGCGATTTCAAACTAATACATATGTACGTTGCATGAATTCCATCAACATGGCATTCCGGGTTCCTTACATGCTACATGCATGATGGATCCGGCATACATGAATTTCTGAGTTGTGAGCACGTGGATTACTGACCTTTAATCCACCAAACAAGGTATATATACACTTAGAAATATTTACTCTGACTTCATATGTTTTTTCTATCTCCAGGTCCTAAAATCGGACATTTGGCACCAGAAAACACTCTTTGAGCGTATTCTCACCAATACACATGTAAGTTACATTGTTTACGTAATCATGGCATTCCGTATTCCAAACATGTTTCATGCAACATGGATTACTCAAACATGCATTTCTGAGTTGTGAAGATTCGCATGACTGATGTTTCAAACATAACAGGGTTCCTATGCTCTTTGATATATTTACTTTGACTTCATAGTTTCTCCCTCTCACCAGTTTCAAGAATCACACTTTGATTCAAGAAAAACCCTCTTCGAGCGAATTCTACCCTAGAGATATATAATTTGAATAGATTTCATACATGATATTCCATGTTATGTACATGCTACATGCATGACGGATTTGACAAACATGCATTCATGAGTCGAGAGCATGTGGATTACTGATCTTTCATCCTCTATAAAAGGAAAATATTAATCTAGACACGTGTACACATTTTCACAAGCTTCCCCTAACACCAGTTTCGAGTTTGTGCATTTTTCTCAGAAAAATAATTCTGGAGAGATTTCCACCTAATAGATATGCAATTTATATGGAATTCCATCAACATGGAATTCTGGGTTCCGTATATTTTACATGCATGACGTATTCGACAAACATGCTTTCCTGTGTTGAGAGCATGTGGATTACTGATCTTTCATCCTCTATAAAAGGAATAATTCATCAAGAGCTGCGTACTCATTTTCACAAGCTTTTCCTAACACCAGTTGCGAATTCGTGCATTTATCACTGAAAAATACTTCGGGAGCGATTTCAACCTAACAGATATGTAATTTACATAAAATCGATCAACATGGCATTCCGGGTTCCGTACATGGTACATGCATGTCGGATTCAACAAACATGCGTTTCCCAGTTGTGAACATGTGGATTACTGACCTTTCATCTACCAAACAAGGCATTTATACACTTAGAAATATTTGCTCTGACTTCATAGGTTTTTTCTCTCACCAGATTCCACAATCGGACATTTTGCTCCAAAAAACACTCTATGGGTGAATTCTCACCAATACACATTTAAGTTACATTGTTTTCATAAACATGGCATTCCATATTCCAATCGTGTTTCATACATCACAGATTCCACAAACATGCATTTCTGAGTTGTGAACATTTGGATGACTGATGTTTCAACCACCAAAGAAGGTACCTATGCAGATTGAAATATTTAAATTGACTTCATAGATTTTTCCTATCACCGGTTCTTTTCTCCCAGAAAAACCCTCTCGGTGCGAATTCTTCCCTATAGATATGTAATTTGAATAGATTCCATCAACATGATACTCCGTACATGCTACATGAATGACGGATTCGACAAACATGCATTCCTGAGTTGAGGGCATGTGCATTAATGATCCTTCATCCTCTATAAAAGGAATATTTTCATCAAGAGCCGTGTACTATTTTTCACAAGCTTTTCCTATCACCAGTTGTGCATCCGTGCATTTTTCACAGAAAAATATTTCTGGAGCGATTTAAACCTTACAGATATGTAATTTACATAAATTCGATCAACATGGCATTCCAGGTTCCGTACATGATACATGCATGACGGATTAGGCAAACATTCATTTCTGAATTGTGTGCATGTGGATCACAGATCTTCATCCTCAAAGATGCATATATACACTTAGAAATAGTTACTCTGAATTCATAGTTTTTTTGTATCACCAGATATTAATATAGGACATTAGGCACCAGAAAAAACTCTTTCAGCGAATTCTCAACAATACACATATAATTTATATTGTTTACATAACCATGGCATTCCGTATTCCAAACATGATTTATGCGTCACGGATTTCTCAAGCATGCATTTCTGAGTTGTGAACATGCGGATGACACATGTTTCAAACACCAAACAAGTTACCTATGCACTTTGAAATATTTACTTGGACTTCGTAGCTTCTACCTATCAGCAGTTTCAAGAATCACAATTTTAACTCAGAAAAACCATTCTGGTGCGAATTCTACCGTAGAGATATGTATGATAAATAGACTCCATCAACATGATATTCCGTGCTCAGTACATGCTTCATGCATGACGGATTCGACAAACATGCATTCCTGTGTTGAGAGCATGTGGATTACTAATCATTCATCCTCTATAAAAGGAATGTTTTCATCTAGACACGTGTATTCATTTTCACAAGCTTTCCCTAACACCTGTTTCGAATTCGCGCATTTTTCACAGAAAAATACTTCTGGAGCGATTTCCATGTAAAAGATATGTAATGTACATGAATTCCATCAACATGGTGTTCCGGGACCCGTACAGCCTACATTAATGAGAATTCGGCAAACATGATTTTCTGAGTTGTGAGCATGTGGATTACTGACCTTTCATCCACCAAACAAGGCGTATATAGGCTTAGAAATATTTAATCTGACTTCATAGGTTTTTCCTATCACCACGTTCTAAAATCGGACATTTGGCACCAGAAAAACGCTTTGAGCGAATTGTCACCAAAACACATGTAATTTACATTGTCTACATATCCATGGCATTCCGTATTCCGAACATAATTCATGCATCATGGATTCCTCAAACATGCATTTCTGAGTTGTGAACATGCGCATGACTGATGTTTCAACCAACAAACAATTTACCTATGCACTTTGAAATATTTACTTTGACTTCGTAGCTACTTCCTATCACCAGTTTCAAAATCACACTTTGACCCCAGAAACACACACTTGCAGCGAATTCTACCCTAGAGATATTTAATTTGAATAGATTCCATCAACATGGAATCCCGGTTTCTGTACATATTTCATGCATGACGGATTCGACCAACATGGGTTTCTGAGTTGTGAGAATTTGGATTACTGAACTTTCATCCACCAAACAAGGCATATATACACTTTGAATGTGTCCTCTGACTTCAGAGGCTTTTTCTATCACCAGGGTCTAAAATCGGACATTTGGCACCAGAAAACACTCTATGAGTAAATTCTCAACAATACACATGTAATTTACATTGTTTACATAACCATGGCATTCCGTATTCCGAACATGTTTCATGCAACACTGATTCCTCAAACATGCATTTCTGAGTTGTGAACATACACATGACTCATATTTCAAACACCAAACAAGTTACATATGCACTTTGAAATATATACTTGGACTTCGTAGCTTCTTTCTATCACCAGGTTCAAAAATCACACTTTTATCTCAGAAAATCACTCTTGGTACGAATTCTATCCTAGAGATATGTAATTTAAATAGATTACATCAACATGATATTCCATGCTCAGTACATGCTTCATGCATTACGCATTCGACAAACATGTATTCCTGAGTTGAGAGCATGTGGATTACTGATCTTTCATTCACCAAACAAGGCATATATACACTTAGAAATATTTACTGAGACTTCATAGGTTTTTTCTATAACCAGGTCCTAATATAGGACATTAGGCACCAGAAAAACTCTTTGAGCGAATTCTCAACAATATACATGTAATTTACATTGTCTACATATCCATGGCATTCCGTATTCCGAACATGATTCATGCATCATGGATTCCTCAAACATGCATTTCTGAGTTGTGAACATGCGCATGACTGATGTTTCAACCACCAAACAGGTTACTTATGCACTTTGAATTATTTACTTTGACTTCGTAGCATCTTACTATCACCAGTTTCAAGAATCAAAATTTGACCCCAGAAAAAACTTCTTGGAGTGAAATCTACCCTAGTGATATGAAATTTGAATTGATTCAATCAACATTGCATACCGGTTTCTGTACATATTTCATGCATGACGGATTCGACAAACATGGATTTCTGAATTGTGAACATGCGCATGACTGATGTTTCAACCACCAAACAAGTTTCCTATGCGCTTTGAAATATTTATTTGACTTCGTAGTTTCGCCCTATCACCAGTTTTAAGAATCACACTTTGACGCCAGAAAAACCCTCTTGAGCGAATTCTACCCAAGAGATATGTAATTTGAATAGATTACATCAACATGATATTCATTGTTCCGTACATGCTACAGGCATGATATATTCGACAAACATGCATTCCTGAGTTGAGAGCATGTGGATTATTGATCTTTCAATCTCTATAAATGGAATGTTTTCATCTAGACACGTGTACACATTTTCACAAGCTTTCCCTAACACCAGTTTCGAATTCTTGCTTTTTTCACAGAAAAATACTTCTAGAGCGATTTCCACCTAACAGATATGTAATTTACATGAATTCCGTCAACATGGCATTCCGGGTTCCGTACATGCTATATGCATGACGGATTCAGCAAACATGCATTTCTGACTTGAGAGCATGTGGATTAGTGATCTTTCATCCACCAACAAGGCATATAAACACTTAATAATATTTACTCTGACATCATAGATTTTTCTATCAGCAGGTCTTAAAATAGGACATTAGGCACCAGAAAACACTCTTTGAGCGAATTCTCAACAATACACATGTAATTTATATTGTTTAAATAACCTTGGCATTCCGTATTCTGAACATGTTTCATGCATCACGGATTCCTCAAACATGCATTTCTCAGTTGTGAACATGCGAATGACTAATATTTCAAACAACAAACTACTTACCTATGCGCTTTGAAATATTTACTTGGACTTCGTAGCTTCTTTCTATCACCAGTTTCAAGAATCAAACTTTAATCTCAGAAAAACACTCTTGGTACGAATTCTATCCTAGAGATATATAATTTAAATAGCTTCCATCAACTTGAGATTCCGTACTCAGTACATGCTACATGAATGACGGATTCGACAAACATGGATTCCTGAGTTGAGAGCATGTTCATTACTGATCTTTCATCCTCTATAAAAGGAAATTTTTATCTAGACACGTGTACTCATTTTCACAAGCTTTCCCTAACACCAGTGTCGAATTCTTGCATTTTTCACAGAAAAATACTTCTGGAGCGATTACAATGAAATAGATATGTAATTTATATGAATACCATCAACATGGCTTTCCGGGTTTCGTACATGCTACAAGCATGACAGATACGAAAACATGAGTCTATGAGTTGTGAGCATGTTGGTTACTGAACTTTCATCCTCTGAACAAGGAGTATATAGACTTAGGAATATTTACTCTGACTTCATAGGTTTTTCCTATCGCCACTTTCTAAAATCGGACATTTGGCACCAGGAAGCACTCTTTGAGCGAATACCCACCAACACACATGAATTTACATTTTTTACATAACCATGGCATTCCGTATTCTGAACATGTTTCATGCATCACGGATTTCTCAAACATGCATTTCTGAGTTGTGAAGATGCGCATGACTGATGTTACAACCACCAAACCAGTTACATATGCACTTTGAAATATTAACTTTGACTTGGTTGCTTCTTCCTATCACCAGTGTCAAGAATTACACTTTGATCCCAGAAAAACCCTCTTGGAGCGAATTCTACCCTAGAGATATGTAATTTGAAAAGATTCCATCTACATGATATTCTGTGTTCCGTACATGCTACATTCATGACTGAATTGACAAACATGTATCCTGAGTTGAGAGCATCTGGACAACTAATCTTTCATCCTCTATAAAAGGAAAATTTTCATCTAGACACGTGTACACATTTTCACAAGGTTTCCCTAACACCAGTTTCGAATTCGTGCTTTTTTCACAGAAAAACACTTCAGGAGCGATTTCCATCTAACAGATATGTAATTTACATGAATTCCATCAACATGGCATTCCGGGTTCCGGACAAGCTACAAGCATGACAGATATGAAAACATGAGTCTCTGAGTTGTGAGCATGTGGATTATTGAACTTTCATACACAATACAAGGCATATATACACTTAGAAATATTTACTCTGACTTCATAGGTTTTTTCGATCACCAGGTTCTAAAATCGGACATTTGACACCAGAAAACACTCTTTGAGCGAATTCTCACCAATACACATGTAATTTACATTGTTTACATAACCATGGAATTCCGTATAACGAACATGTTTCATGCATCACGAATTCCTCAAACATGCATTTCTGAGATGTGGACATCCGCATGACTGATGTTTCAACCACCAAACAAGTTACCTATGCACTCTGAAATATTTACTTTGACTTCGTAGCTTCTTCCTATCAGCAGATTCAAGAATCACACATTGATCCCACAAATACCCTCTTGGAGCGAATTCCACCCTAGAGATATGTAATTTGAATAGATTCCATCTACATGATATTCCGTGTTCCTTACATGCTATATACATGACGAATTCGACAAACATGCATTCCTGAGTTGAGAGCATGTGCATTACTGATTTTTCATCCTGTATAAAAGGAATATTTTCATCTAGACATGTGTACACATTTTCACAAGCTTTCCCTAAAACCAGTTTCGACTTCGTGCTTTTTTCACAGAAAAAATGTTCTGGAGCGATTTCCACCTAACAGATATGTAATTTACATGAATTCCAACAACATGGCATACCGGGTTCCGTACATGCTACATGTATGACGGATTTGGCAATCATGTGTTCTGACTTGTGAGCATGTGGATTACTGACCTTTCACCCTCCGAACAAGGCGTATATAGACTTAGAAATATTTACTCTGACTTCATAGATTTTTCCTATCACAAGGTTCTAAAATCGGACATTTGGCACCAGAAAACACTCTTTGAACGGATTCTCACCAAAAAACATATAATTTACATTGTTTACATAACAATGGCATTCCGTATTACGAACATGTTTCATGCATCATGGATTCATCAAACATGAATTTCTCAGATGTGAACATGCGTATGACTGATGTTTCAAACACCAAACATGTTACCTATGCACTCTAAAATATTTACGTTGACTTCGTAACTTCTTCCTATCACCAGTTTCAAGAATCACACTTTGATCCCACAAAAAGAACTTTTGGAGCGAATTCTACCCTAGAGATATGTAATTTGAATAGATTCCATCTACATGATATTCCATGTTCCGTACATGATACATACATGACGGATTCGACAAACATGCATTCCTGACTTGAGGGCATCTGGATTACTAATCTTTCATCCTCTATAAAAGGAATACTTTCATCTAGACACGTGTACACATTTTCACAAGCTTTCCCTAACACCAGGTATGAATTCGTGCATTTTTCACTGAAAAATACTTCTGGAGCTATTTCCACCTAACAGATATGTAATTTACATGAATTCCATCAACATGGCATTCCGGGTTCCGTACTTGTTACATGCATGATGGATTCGGGATACATGTGTTTCTGAGTTGTGAGCATGTGGATTAGTGATCTTTCATCCACGAAACAAGGCATATATACACTTAGAAATATTTACTCTTACTTCATATGTTTTTTTCTATCACCAGGTTTTAAATCAGAGATTTGGCACCAGAATACACTCTTTGAGCGAATTCTCACCAACACACATGAATTTACATTTTTTACATAACCATGGCATTCCGTATTCCGAACATGTTTCATGCATCACGGATTCCTCAAACATGCATTTCTGAGTTGTGAACATGCGCATGACTGATGTTACAACCACCAAACAAGTTACCTATGCACTTTGAAATATTTACTTTGACTTGGTTGCTTCTTCCTATCACCAGTTTCAAGAATCACACTTTGATCCCAGAAAAACCCTCTTGGAGCGAATTCTACCCTAGAGATATGTAATTTGAATAGATTCCATCTACATGATATTCCGTGTTCAGTACATGATTCATACATGACGGATTCGACAAACATGCATTCCTGAGTTGAGGGCATCTGGATAACTAATCTTTCATCCTCTATAAAAGGAATATTTTCATCTAGACACGTGTACACATTTTCACAAGCTTTCCCTAACACCAGTTTCGAATTCGTGCTTTTTTCACAGAAAAACACTTCAGGAGCGATTTCCACCTAACAGATATGTAATTTACATGAATTCCATCAACATGGCATTCCGGGTTCCGTACATGCTACATGCATGACAGATACGAAAACATGAGTCTCTGGGTTGTGAGCATGTGGATTATTGAATTTTCATACACCATACAAGGCATATATACACTTAGAAATATTTACTCTGACTTCATAGATTTTTCCTATCACCAGGTTCTAAAATCGGACATTTGACACCAGAAAACACTCTTTGAGCGAATTCTCACCAATACACATGTAATTTACATTGTTTACTTAACCATGGAATTCCGTATAACGAACATGTTTCATGCATAACGAATTCCTCAAACATGAATTTCTGAGTTGTAAACATCCGCATGACTGATGTTTCAAACACGAAACAAGTTACCTATGCACTCTGAAATATTTACTTTGACTTCGTAGCTTCTTCCTATCTCCAGTTTCAAGAATCACACTTTGATCCCAGAAAAACCCTCTTGGAGCGAATTCTAACCTAGAGATATGTAATTTAATAGATTCCATCTACATGGAATTCCGTGTTCCTACATGCTACATGCATGACGCATTTGAAAAACATGCATTCCTAAGTTGAGAGCATGTGGATTACTGATCTTTCATCCTCTATAAAAGGAATGTTTTCATGTAGATACGTGTACTCATTTTCATAAGCTTTCTCTAACACCAGATTCCAATTAGTGCATGTAATACAGAAAAATACTTCTGGAGCAATTTCCACTTAACAGATATGTAATTTACGTGAATTCCAACAACTTGGCATTCCGGATTCCGTACATGCTACATACATAATGGATTCGGCCAACATGCGTTTCTGATTTGTGAGCATGTGTATTACTGACCTTTCATCCACCAAACAAGGCATATATACACTTAGAAATATTTACTCTGACTTCATATTTTTTTTCTATCACCAGGTGTAAAATCAGAGATTTACTATGCAGCTACAGTCATCAAGACAGCATGGTATTGGTACCAAAACATACATATAGACCAATGGAACAGAATAGAGAGCCCAGAAATGAACCCACAAACTTTTGGTCAACTCATCTTTGACAAAGGAGGCAAGAATATACAATGGAATAAAGCCTGTCTCTTCAGCAAATGGTGTTGGGAAAACTGGACAGCAGCATGTAAAACAATGAAGCTAGAACACACCCTTACACCATATACAAAAATCAACTCAAAATGGATTAAAGAGTTAAACATAAGACAAGATACAATAAACCTCCTAGAGGAAAACATAGGCAAAACATTATCTGACATACATTTCAAAAATTTTCTCCTAGAAGAAATAAAAGCAAGAATAAACAAATGGGACCTAATGAAACTTACAAGCTTCTGCAGAGCAAAGGAATCCAGAGATAAAACAAGAAGAAAACCTATGGAATGGGAGAAAATTTTTGCAAGTGAAACTGACAAAGGCTTGATCTCCAAAATATATAAGCAGCTCATACGACTCAATAAGAAAAAAATAAACAACCCAATCCAAAAATGGGCAGAAGACCTAAACAAGCAATTCGCCAAGGAAGACATACAAATGATCAAAAAACACATGAAAAAATGTTCAATATCACTAATTATCAGAGAAATGCAAATCAAAACTACAATGAGGTATCACCTCACACCAGTCAGAATGGCCGTCATTCAAAAATCCAAAAATGACAAATGCTGGAGAGGCTGTGGAGAAAGGGGAACCCTCCTACACTGCTGGTGGGAATGCAGTTTGGTGCAGCCACTATGGAAAACAGTGTGGCGATTCCTCAAAAGACTAGGAATAGACTTACCATATGACCCAGGAATCCCACTCCTGGGCTTGTACCCAGAAGGAAATCTACTTCAGGATGACACCTGCACCCCAATGTTCATAGCAGCACTATTTACAATAGCCAAAACATGGAAACAACCTAAATGTCTATCAACAGGTGACTGGATAAAGAAGATGTGGTATATTTATACAATGGAATACTACTCAGCCATAAAAACCGACAACATAATGCCATTTGCAGCAACATGGATGCTCCTAGAGAATGACATTCTAAGTGAAGTAAGCCAGAAAGAGAAAGAAAAATACCATATGAGATCGCTCATATGTGGAATCTAAAAAACAAAAACAAACAAACAAACAAAAACAAAGCATAAATACATGACAGAAATGGACTCATGGACAGAGAATACAGACTTGTGGTTACTGGGGGGGTCGGGGTAGAAGGTGGGAAGGGATAGACTGGGATTTCAAAATTGTAGAACAGATAAACAAGATTACACTGTATAGCACAGGGAAATATACAAAAAATGTTATGATAAATCCCAGAGAAAAAAATGTGACAAAGAGTGTGTATATGTCCATGTATGACTGAAAAACTGTACTGAACAGTGGAATTTGACACAACACTGTAAAATGATTATGAATCAATAAAAATGTAAAAAAAAATAAATAAAAAATAAATAAATAAATAAATAAAAGGCAGTGTTCTAGGTACTAAAAAAAAAAAAAAAACAGTTCCTAAAATAAGACATAAGGCACCAGAAAAATCTCTTTGAGCGAATTCTCAACAATACATATGTAATTTACATTGTTTAAATAACCATGGCATTCCGTATTTGGAATATGTTTCATGCACAAGGATTCCTCAAACAGGCATTTCTGCGTTGTGAACATGCGCATGACTGATGTTTCAACCACCAAAGAATTTACATATGCACATTGAAATATTTAACTTGACTTTGTAGCTTCTTCCTATCACCAGATTCAAGAATCACACTTTGATACCAGAAAAACCCTCTTGGATTGAATTCTACCCTAGAGAGATATAATTTGAAAAGATTCCATCTACATGATATTCCGTGGTCGGAACATGCTACATGCATGACAGATTCGACAAACATGCATTCCTGAGATGAGATCATGTGGATTACTGATCTTTCATCCTCTATAAAAGGAATGTTTTCATCTAGACACGTGTACTCATTTTCACAAGCTTTCCCTAACAACAGTTTCGAATTCTTGCTTTTTTCACAGAAAAATATTTCTGGAGCGATTTCAACCAAACAGATATGTAATGAACATGAATGTCATCAACATGGCATTCCGGGTTCCGTACATGCCACATGCATGACGGATTCGGCAAACATGCGTTTCTGAGTTGTGAGCACCTGGATTACAAATCTTTCATCCAACAAGCAAGGCATATATAGACTTAGTAGTATTTACTCTGACTTCATAGATTTTTTCAATCACCAGTTCCTAAAATAGGATATAAGGCACCAGAAAAAACTCTTTGAGCGAATTCTCAACAATACACATGCAATTTACATTGTTTACATAACCATGGCATTCCGTATTCCAAACATGTTTCATGCAACACCGATTCCTCAAACAAGCATTTTTGAGTTGTGAACATGCGCATGACTGATGTTTCAACCATAACAGGGTACATATGCACTTTGAAATATTTACTTTGACTTCATAGCTTCTCCCTGTCACCAGTTTCAAGAATCACAGTTTGACCACAAAAAAACCCTCTTGAAGAGAAATCTACCCTAGAGATATATAATTTGAATAGATTTCATACATGATATTCCATGTTATGTACATGCTACATGCATGACGGATTTGACAAACATGCATTCATGAGTCGAGAGCATGTGGATTACTGATCTTTCATCCTCTATAAAAGGAAAATATTAATCTAGACACGTGTACACATTTTCACAAGCTTCCCCTAACACCAGTTTCGAGTTTGTGCATTTTTCACAGAAAAATAATTCTGGAGCGATTTCCACCTAATAGATTTGTAATTTATATGGAATTCCATCAACATGGAATTCTGGGTTCCGTATATTTTACATGCATGACGTATTCGACAAACATGCTTTCCTGTGTTGAGAGCATGTGGATTACTGATCTTTCATCCTCTATAAAAGGAATAATTCATCAAGAGCTGCGTACTCATTTTCACAAGCTTTTCCTAACACCAGTTGCGAATTCGTGCATTTATCACTGAAAAATACTTCGGGAGCGATTTCAACCTAACAGATATGTAATTTACATCAAATCGATCAACATGGCATTCCGGGTTCCGTACATGCTACATGCATGACGGATTCAACAAACATGCGTTTCCCAGTTGTGAACATGTGGATTACTGACCTTTCATCTACCAAACAAGGCATTTATACACTTAGAAATATTTACTCTGACTTCATAGGTTTTTTCTCTCACCAGATTCCACAATCGGACATTTTGCTCCAAAAAACACTCTATGGGTGAATTCTCACCAATACACATTTCAGTTACATTGTTTTCATAAACATGGCATTCCATATTCCAATCGTGTTTCATACATCACAGATTCCACAAACATGCATTTCTGAGTTGTGAACATTTGGATGACTGATGTTTCAACCACCAAAGAAGGTACCTATGCAGATTGAAATATTTAAATTGACTTCATAGATTTTTCCTATCACCGGTTCTTTTCTCCCAGAAAAACCCTCTCGGTGCGAATTCTTCCCTATAGATATGTAATTTGAATAGATTCCATCAACATGATACTCCGTTTTCCGTACATGCTACATGCATGACGGATTCGACAAACATGCATTCCTGAGTTGAGGGCATGTGCATTACTGACCTTTCATCCTCTATAAAAGGAATATTTTCATCAAGAGCCGTGTACTATTTTTCACAAGCTTTTCCTATCACCAGTTGTGCATTCGTGCATTTTTCACAGAAAAATATTTCTGGAGCGATTTAAACCTTACAGATATGTAATTTACATAAATTCGATCAACATGGCATTCCAGGTTCCGTACATGATACATGCATGACGGATTCGGCAAACATTCATTTCTGACTTGTGTGCATGTGGATCACTGATCTTCACCCTCAAACAAGCATATATACACTTAGAAATAGTTACTCTGAATTCATAGGTTTTTGTATCACCAGATATTAAAATAGGACATTAGACACCAGAAAAAACTCTTTGAGCGAATTCTCAACAATACACATATAATTTATATTGTTTACATAACCATGGCATTCCGTATTCCGAACATGTTTCATGCGTCACGGATTTCTCAAGCATGCATTTCTGAGTTGTGAACATGCGGATGACACATGTTTCAAACACCAAACAAGTTACTTATGCACTTTGAAATATTTACTTTGACTTCGTAGCTTCTACCTATCACCAGATTCAAGAATCACAATTTTATCTCAGAAAAACCATTCTGGTGCGAATTCTACCATAGAGACATGTATGATAAATAGACTCCATCAACATGATATTCCGTGCTCAGTACATGCTTCATGCATGACGGATTCGACAAACATGCATTCCTGTGTTGAGAGCATGTGGATTACTAATCGTTCATCCTCTATAAAAGGAATATTTTCATCTAGACACGTGTACTCATTTTCACAAGCTTTCCCTAACACCTGTTTCGAATTCGCGCATTTTTCACAGAAAAATACTTCTGGAGCGAGTTCCATGTAAAAGATATGTAATGTACATGAATTCCATCAACATGGAGTTCTGGGTCCCGTACAGCCTACATGCATGACGAATTCGGCAAACATGATTTTCTGAGTTGTGAGCATGTGGATTACTGACCTTTCATCCACCAAACAAGGCGTATATAGACTTAGAAATATTTAATCTGACTTCATAGGTTTTTCCTATCACCAGGTTCTAAAATCGGACATTTGGCACCATAAAAATGCTTTGAGCGAATTCTCACCTATACACATGTAATTTACATTGTCTACATATCCATGGCATTCCGTATTCCGAACATGATTCATGCATCATGGATTCCTCAAACATGCATTTCTGAGTTGTGAACATGAGCATGACTGATGTTTCAACCAACAAACAATTTACCTATGCACTTTGAAATATTTACTTTGACTTCGTAGCTGCTTCCTATCACCAGTTTCAAAATCACACTTTGACCCCAGAAACACACACTTGCAGCGAATTCTACCCTAGAGATATGTAATTTGAATAGATTCCATCAACATGGCATCCCGGTTTCTGAACATATTTCATGCATGACGGATTTGACCAACATGGGTTTCTGAGTTGTGAGCATGTGGATTAGTGAACTTTCATCCACCAAACAAGGCATATATACACTTTGAATGTGTGCTCTGACTTCAGAGGCTTTTTCTATCACCAGGGTCTAAAATCGGACATTTGGCACCAGAAAACACTCTATGAGCAAATTCTCAACAATACACATGCAATTTATATTGTTTACATAACCATGGCATTCCGTATTCCGAACATGTTTCATGCAACTCCGATTCCTCAAACAGGCATTTCTGAGTTGTGAACATGCACATGACTCATATTTCAAACACCAAACAAGTTACCTATGCACTTTGAAATATTTACTTGGACTTCGTAGCTTCTTTCTATCACCAGTTTCAAAAATCACACTTTTATCTCAGAAAATCACTTGGTACGAATTCTATCCTACAGATATGTAATTTAAATAGATTACATCAACATGATATTCCATGCTCAGTACATGCTTCATGCATGACGCATTCGACAAACATGTATTCCTGAGTTGAGAGCATGTGGATTACTGATCTTTCATCCTCTATAAATGGAAAGATTTCATCTAGACACGTGTACTCATTTTCACAAGCTTTCCCAAACACCAGTTTCGAATTCGTGCATTTTTCATAGAAAAATACTTCTGAAGCGATTTCAACCTAATAGATATGTAATTTACATGAATTCCATCAACATGGCATTCCGGGTTCCGTACATGCTTCATGCATGACGGATCTGGCAAACATGCGTTCCTGACTTGTGAGCATGTGGATTACTGACCTTTCATCCACCAAACAAGGCATATATTCACTTAGAAATATTTACTCAGACTTCATAGTTTTTTTTTATAACCAGGTCCTAAAATAGGACATTAGGTACCAGAAAATCTCTTTGAGCGAATTCTCAACAATACACATGTAATTTATATTATCTACATATCCATGGCATTCCGTATTCCGAACATGATTCATGCATCATGGATTCCTGAAACATGCATTTCTGAGTTGTGAACATGCGCATGACTGATGTTTCAACCACCAAACTAGTTACCTATGCACTTTGAATTATTTACTTTGACTTCGTAGCATCTTCCTATCACCAGATTCAAGAATCACAATTTGACCCCAGAAAAAACTTCTTGGAGTGAAATCTACCCTAGTGATATGAAATTTGAATAGATTCCATCAACATGGCATTCCGGTTTCTGTACATATTTCATGCATGACGGATTCGACAAACATGGATTTCTGAGTTGTGAACATGTGCATGACTGATGTTTCAACCACCAAACAAGTTTCCTATGCGCTTTGAAATATTTACTTTGACTTCGTAGTTTCTTCCTATCACCAGTTTCAAGAATCACACTTTGACCCCAGAAAAACCCTCTTGAGCGAATTCTACCCAAGAGATATGTAATTTGAATAGATTACACAACATGATATTCATTGTTCCGTACATGCTACAGGCATGATGAATTCGACAAACATGCATTCCTGAGTTGAGACCATGTGGATTACTGATCTTTCATTCTCTATAAATGGAATGTTTTCATCTAGACACATGTACTCATTTTCACAAGCTATCCCTAACACCAGTTCGAACTCTTGTTTTTTCACAGAAAAATACTTGTAGAGCGATTTCCACCTAACAGATATGTAATTTACATGAATTCCGTCAACATGGCATTCCGGGTTCCGTACATGCTATATGCATGACGGATTCAGCAAACATGCGTTTCTGACATGTGAGCATGTGGAATAGTGATCTTTCATCCACCAACAAGGCATATAAACACTTAGTAATATTTACTCTGACATCATAGATTTTTTCTATCAGCAGGTCTTAAAATAGGACATTAGGCACCAGAAAACCCTCTTTGAGCGAATTCTCAACAATACACATGTAATGTACATTGTTATATAACCTTGGCATTCCGTATTCTGAACATGTTTCATGCATCACGGATTCTTCAAACATGCATTTCTGAGTTGTGAACATGCGAATGACTAATATTTCAAACACCAAACAAGTTACCTATGCGCTTTGAAATATTTACTTGGACTTCGTAGCTTCTTTCTATCACCAGTTTCAAGAATCAAACTTTAATCTCAGAAAAACACTCTTGGTACGAATTCTATCCTAGAGATATATAATTTAAATAGCTTCCATGAACATGAGATTCCGTGCTCAGTAAATGCTACATGAATGACGGATTCGACAAACATGCATTCCTGAGTTGAGAGCATGTTCATTACTGATCTTTCATCCTCTATAAAAGGAAATTTTTATCTAGACACGTGTACTCATTTTCACAAGCTTTCCCTAAAACCAGTGTCGAATTCTTGCATTTTTCACAGAAAAATACTTCTGGAGTGATTCCAATGAAATAGATATGTAATTTACATGAATTCCATCAACATGGCATTCCGGGTTTCGTACATGCTATAAGCATGACAGATACGAAAACATGAGTCTCTGAGTTGTGAGCATGTGGATTATTGAACTTTCATCCACCATACAAGGCGTATATACACTTAGAAATATATACTCTGACTTCATAGGTTTTTTCTATCACCAGGTTCTAAAATCGGACATTTGACACCAGAATACACTCTTTGAGCGAATTCTCACCAACACACATGTAATTTACATTGTTTACATAACCATGGCATTCCGTATTTCAAACATGTTTCATGCAACGCTGATTGCTCAAACATGAATTTCTGAGTTGTGAGCACGTGGATTACAGTCTTTCATACACCAAACAAGGCATATATAAACTTAGAAATATTTACTCAGATTTCAAAGATTTTTTCTATCACCAGTTTCTAAAATCGGACATTTGGCACACGAAAAACCTCTTTGAGCTAATTCTAACCAATACAGATGTAAGTTACATTGTTTACATAACCGTGGCATTCCGTATTCGGAACGTGTTTCATGAATCATGGTTTCCTCAAACATGCATTTCTGAGTTGTGAACATGCGCATGACTGATGTTTCAACCACCAAACAAGTTACCTACGCACTTTGAAATATTTACTTTGACTTCAAACTTCTTCCTATCACCAGTTTCAAGAATCACAAATTGAGCCCAGAATAAACCTCTTGTAGCGAATTCCACCCTAGAGATAAGTAATTTGTATCGATTCTATCAAAAGAATATTCCGTGTTCTGTACATGCTACATGCTTGACAGATTTGACAATCATGCATTCCTGAGTTGAGAGCATGTGCATTACTGATTTTTCATCCTCTATAAAAGGAATATTTTCATTAGAAACGTGTACACATTTTCACAAGCTTTCCCGAATACCAGTTTCAAATTCGTGCATTTTTCACAGAAATATACTTCTGGAGCGATTACCACCTAATAGATATGTAATTTACATGAATTCCATCAACATGGCATTCCAGGTTCCTAACATGCTACATGCATAACGGATTCAGCAAACATGCATTTCTGAGTTGTGAGCACGTGGATTACTGACCTTTCATCCAACAAACAATGCATATATACACTTAGAAATATTTGCTCTGATTTCATACGTTTTTTTATCAACAGGTTCTAAAATCAGACATTTGGCACCAGAAAACACCCTTTGAGCGTATTCTCACCAATACACATGTAATTTACATTGTTAACATAAACATGGCATTCCTATTTCAAAAATGTTTCATGCAACACGGATTCCTCAATCATGCATTTCTGAGTTGTGAACATGCGCATGACAGTTGTTTCAACCATAAAAGGTTACCTATGCACTTTGAAATATTTACTTTGACTTCATAGCTTCTCAGTGTCACCAGTTTCAAGAGTCACAGTTTGATCCCAGAAAAACCCTCTTGGAGGGAATTCTACCCCAGAGATATGTAATTTGTATAGATTCCATCAACATGATATTCCATGTTCCGTACAGGATACATGCATGACGGATTCGACAAACATGCATTCCTGAGTTGAGAACATGTGCATTACTGATCTTTCATCCTCTATAAAAGGAATATTTTTATCTTCAAACGTGTACACATTTTCACAAGCTTTCACTAATACCAGTTTCGAATTCATGCATTTTTCACAGAAAAATACTTCTGGAGCGATTTCAAACTAATACATATGTAAGTTGCATTAATTCCATCAACATGGCATTCCGGATTCCTTACATGCTACATGCATGATGGATCCGGCATACATGAATTTCTGAGTTGTGAGCACGTGGATTACTGACCTTTAATCCACCAAACAAGGTATATATACACTTAGAAATATTTACTCTGACTTCATATGTTTTTTCTATCTCCAGGTCCTAAAATCGGACATTTGGCACCAGAAAACACTCTTTGAGCGTATTCTCACCAATACACATGTAAGTTACATTGTTTACGTAATCATGGCATTCCGTATTTCAAACATGTTTCATGCAACATGGATTACTCAAACATGCATTTCTGAGTTGTGAACATTCGCATGACTGATGTTTCAAACATAACAGTGTACCTATGTTCTTTGATATATTTACTTTGACTTCATAGTTTCTCCCTCTCACCAGTTTCAAGAATCACACTTTGATTCAAGAAAAACCCTCTTAGAGCGAATTCTACCCTAGAGATATATAACTTGAATAGATTTCATACATGATATTCCATGTTATGTACATGCTACATGCATGACGGATTTGACAAACATGCATTCATGAGTCGAGAGCATGTGGATTACTGATCTTTCATCCTCTATAAAAGGAAAATATTAATCTAGACACGTGTACACATTTTCACAAGCTTCCCCTAACACCAGTTGCGAGTTTGTGCATTTTTCACAGAAAAATAATTCTGGAGCGATTTCCACCTAATAGATTTGTAATTTATATGGAATTCCATCAACATGGAATTCTGGGTTCCGTATATTTTACATGCATGACGTATTCGACAAACATGCTTTCCTGTGTTGAGAGCATGTGGATTACTGATCTTTCATCCTCTATAAAAGGAATATTTCATCAAGAGCTGCGTACTCATTTTCACAAGCTTTTCCTAACACCAGTTGCGAATTCGTGCATTTATCACTGAAAAATACTTCGGGAGCGATTTCAACCTAACAGATATGTAATTTACATCAAATCGATCAACATGGCATTCCGGGTTCCGTACATGCTACATGCATGACGGATTCAACAAACATGCGTTTCCCAGTTGTGAACATGTGGATTACTGACCTTTCATCTACCAAACAAGGCATTTATACACTTAGAAATATTTACTCTGACTTCATAGGTTTTTTCTCTCACCAGATTCCACAATCGGACATTTTGCTCCAAAAAACACTCTATGGGTGAATTCTCACCAATACACATTTCAGTTACATTGTTTTCATAAACATGGCATTCCATATTCCAATCGTGTTTCATACATCACAGATTCCACAAACATGCATTTCTGAGTTGTGAACATTTGGATGACTGATGTTTCAACCACCAAAGAAGGTACCTATGCAGATTGAAATATTTAAATTGACTTCATAGATTTTTCCTATCACCGGTTCTTTTCTCCCAGAAAAACCCTCTCGGTGCGAATTCTTCCCTATAGATATGTAATTTGAATAGATTCCATCAACATGATACTCCGTTTTCCGTACATGCTACATGCATGACGGATTCGACAAACATGCATTCCTGAGTTGAGGGCATGTGCATTACTGACCTTTCATCCTCTATAAAAGGAATATTTTCATCAAGAGCCGTGTACTATTTTTCACAAGCTTTTCCTATCACCAGTTGTGCATTCGTGCATTTTTCACAGAAAAATATTTCTGGAGCGATTTAAACCTTACAGATATGTAATTTACATAAATTCGATCAACATGGCATTCCAGGTTCCGTACATGATACATGCATGACGGATTCGGCAAACATTCATTTCTGACTTGTGTGCATGTGGATCACTGATCTTCACCCTCAAACAAGCATATATACACTTAGAAATAGTTACTCTGAATTCATAGGTTTTTGTATCACCAGATATTAAAATAGGACATTAGACACCAGAAAAAACTCTTTGAGCGAATTCTCAACAATACACATATAATTTATATTGTTTACATAACCATGGCATTCCGTATTCCGAACATGTTTCATGCGTCACGGATTTCTCAAGCATGCATTTCTGAGTTGTGAACATGCGGATGACACATGTTTCAAACACCAAACAAGTTACTTATGCACTTTGAAATATTTACTTTGACTTCGTAGCTTCTACCTATCACCAGATTCAAGAATCACAATTTTATCTCAGAAAAACCATTCTGGTGCGAATTCTACCATAGAGACATGTATGATAAATAGACTCCATCAACATGATATTCCGTGCTCAGTACATGCTTCATGCATGACGGATTCGACAAACATGCATTCCTGTGTTGAGAGCATGTGGATTACTAATCGTTCATCCTCTATAAAAGGAATATTTTCATCTAGACACGTGTACTCATTTTCACAAGCTTTCCCTAACACCTGTTTCGAATTCGCGCATTTTTCACAGAAAAATACTTCTGGAGCGAGTTCCATGTAAAAGATATGTAATGTACATGAATTCCATCAACATGGAGTTCTGGGTCCCGTACAGCCTACATGCATGACGAATTCGGCAAACATGATTTTCTGAGTTGTGAGCATGTGGATTACTGACCTTTCATCCACCAAACAAGGCGTATATAGACTTAGAAATATTTAATCTGACTTCATAGGTTTTTCCTATCACCAGGTTCTAAAATCGGACATTTGGCACCATAAAAATGCTTTGAGCGAATTCTCACCAATACACATGTAATTTACATTGTCTACATATCCATGGCATTCCGTATTCCGAACATGATTCATGCATCATGGATTCCTCAAACATGCATTTCTGAGTTGTGAACATGAGCATGACTGATGTTTCAACCAACAAACAATTTACCTATGCACTTTGAAATATTTACTTTGACTTCGTAGCTGCTTCCTATCACCAGTTTCAAAATCACACTTTGACCCCAGAAACACACACTTGCAGCGAATTCTACCCTAGAGATATGTAATTTGAATAGATTCCATCAACATGGCATCCCGGTTTCTGAACATATTTCATGCATGACGGATTCGACCAACATGGGTTTCTGAGTTGTGAGCATGTGGATTAGTGAACTTTCATCCACCAAACAAGGCATATATACACTTTGAATGTGTGCTCTGACTTCAGAGGCTTTTTCTATCACCAGGGTCTAAAATCGGACATTTGGCACCAGAAAACACTCTATGAGCAAATTCTCAACAATACACATGCAATTTATATTGTTTACATAACCATGGCATTCCGTATTCCGAACATGTTTCATGCAACTCCGATTCCTCAAACAGGCATTTCTGAGTTGTGAACATGCACATGACTCATATTTCAAACACCAAACAAGTTACCTATGCACTTTGAAATATTTACTTGGACTTCGTAGCTTCTTTCTATCACCAGTTTCAAAAATCACACTTTTATCTCAGAAAATCACTTGGTACGAATTCTATCCTACAGATATGTAATTTAAATAGATTACATCAACATGATATTCCATGCTCAGTACATGCTTCATGCATGACGCATTCGACAAACATGTATTCCTGAGTTGAGAGCATGTGGATTACTGATCTTTCATCCTCTATAAATGGAAAGATTTCATCTAGACACGTGTACTCATTTTCACAAGCTTTCCCAAACACCAGTTTCGAATTCGTGCATTTTTCATAGAAAAATACTTCTGAAGCGATTTCAACCTAATAGATATGTAATTTACATGAATTCCATCAACATGGCATTCCGGGTTCCGTACATGCTTCATGCATGACGGATCTGGCAAACATGCGTTCCTGACTTGTGAGCATGTGGATTACTGACCTTTCATCCACCAAACAAGGCATATATTCACTTAGAAATATTTACTCAGACTTCATAGGTTTTTTCTATAACCAGGTCCTATAATAGGACATTAGGTACCAGAAAATCTCTTTGAGCGAATTCTCAACAATACACATGTAATTTATATTATCTACATATCCATGGCATTCCGTATTCCGAACATGATTCATGCATCATGGATTCCTGAAACATGCATTTCTGAGTTGTGAACATGCGCATGACTGATGTTTCAACCACCAAACTAGTTACCTATGCACTTTGAATTATTTACTTTGACTTCGTAGCATCTTCCTATCACCAGATTCAAGAATCACAATTTGACCCCAGAAAAAACTTCTTGGAGTGAAATCTACCCTAGTGATATGAAATTTGAATAGATTCCATCAACATGGCATTCCGGTTTCTGTACATATTTCATGCATGACGGATTCGACAAACATGGATTTCTGAGTTGTGAACATGTGCATGACTGATGTTTCAACCACCAAACAAGTTTCCTATGCGCTTTGAAATATTTACTTTGACTTCGTAGTTTCTTCCTATCACCAGTTTCAAGAATCACACTTTGACCCCAGAAAAACCCTCTTGAGCGAATTCTACCCAAGAGATATGTAATTTGAATAGATTACACAACATGATATTCATTGTTCCGTACATGCTACAGGCATGATGAATTCGACAAACATGCATTCCTGAGTTGAGACCATGTGGATTACTGATCTTTCATTCTCTATAAATGGAATGTTTTCATCTAGACACATGTACTCATTTTCACAAGCTATCCCTAACACCAGTTCGAACTCTTGTTTTTTCACAGAAAAATACTTGTAGAGCGATTTCCACCTAACAGATATGTAATTTACATGAATTCCGTCAACATGGCATTCCGGGTTCCGTACATGCTATATGCATGACGGATTCAGCAAACATGCGTTTCTGACATGTGAGCATGTGGAATAGTGATCTTTCATCCACCAACAAGGCATATAAACACTTAGTAATATTTACTCTGACATCATAGATTTTTTCTATCAGCAGGTCTTAAAATAGGACATTAGGCACCAGAAAACCCTCTTTGAGCGAATTCTCAACAATACACATGTAATGTACATTGTTATATAACCTTGGCATTCCGTATTCTGAACATGTTTCATGCATCACGGATTCTTCAAACATGCATTTCTGAGTTGTGAACATGCGAATGACTAATATTTCAAACACCAAACAAGTTACCTATGCGCTTTGAAATATTTACTTGGACTTCGTAGCTTCTTTCTATCACCAGTTTCAAGAATCAAACTTTAATCTCAGAAAAACACTCTTGGTACGAATTCTATCCTAGAGATATATAATTTAAATAGCTTCCATGAACATGAGATTCCGTGCTCAGTAAATGCTACATGAATGACGGATTCGACAAACATGCATTCCTGAGTTGAGAGCATGTTCATTACTGATCTTTCATCCTCTATAAAAGGAAATTTTTATCTAGACACGTGTACTCATTTTCACAAGCTTTCCCTAAAACCAGTGTCGAATTCTTGCATTTTTCACAGAAAAATACTTCTGGAGCGATTCCAATGAAATAGATATGTAATTTACATGAATTCCATCAACATGGCATTCCGGGTTTCGTACATGCTATAAGCATGACAGATACGAAAACATGAGTCTCTGAGTTGTGAGCATGTGGATTATTGAACTTTCATCCACCATACAAGGCGTATATACACTTAGAAATATATACTCTGACTTCATAGGTTTTTTCTATCACCAGGTTCTAAAATCGGACATTTGACACCAGAATACACTCTTTGAGCGAATTCTCACCAACACACATGTAATTTACATTGTTTACATAACCATGGCATTCCGTATTTCAAACATGTTTCATGCAACGCTGATTGCTCAAACATGAATTTCTGAGTTGTGAGCACGTGGATTACAGTCTTTCATACACCAAACAAGGCATATATAAACTTAGAAATATTTACTCAGATTTCAAAGATTTTTTCTATCACCAGTTTCTAAAATCGGACATTTGGCACACGAAAAACCTCTTTGAGCTAATTCTAACCAATACAGATGTAAGTTACATTGTTTACATAACCGTGGCATTCCGTATTCGGAACGTGTTTCATGAATCATGGTTTCCTCAAACATGCATTTCTGAGTTGTGAACATGCGCATGACTGATGTTTCAACCACCAAACAAGTTACCTACGCACTTTGAAATATTTACTTTGACTTCAAACTTCTTCCTATCACCAGTTTCAAGAATCACAAATTGAGCCCAGAATAAACCTCTTGTAGCGAATTCCACCCTAGAGATAAGTAATTTGTATCGATTCTATCAAAAGAATATTCCGTGTTCTGTACATGCTACATGCTTGACAGATTTGACAATCATGCATTCCTGAGTTGAGAGCATGTGCATTACTGATTTTTCATCCTCTATAAAAGGAATATTTTCATTAGAAACGTGTACACATTTTCACAAGCTTTCCCGAATACCAGTTTCAAATTCGTGCATTTTTCACAGAAATATACTTCTGGAGCGATTACCACCTAATAGATATGTAATTTACATGAATTCCATCAACATGGCATTCCAGGTTCCTAACATGCTACATGCATAACGGATTCAGCAAACATGCATTTCTGAGTTGTGAGCACGTGGATTACTGACCTTTCATCCAACAAACAATGCATATATACACTTAGAAATATTTGCTCTGATTTCATACGTTTTTTTATCAACAGGTTCTAAAATCAGACATTTGGCACCAGAAAACACCCTTTGAGCGTATTCTCACCAATACACATGTAATTTACATTGTTAACATAAACATGGCATTCCTATTTCAAAAATGTTTCATGCAACACGGATTCCTCAATCATGCATTTCTGAGTTGTGAACATGCGCATGACAGTTGTTTCAACCATAAAAGGTTACCTATGCACTTTGAAATATTTACTTTGACTTCATAGCTTCTCAGTGTCACCAGTTTCAAGAGTCACAGTTTGATCCCAGAAAAACCCTCTTGGAGGGAATTCTACCCCAGAGATATGTAATTTGTATAGATTCCATCAACATGATATTCCATGTTCCGTACAGGATACATGCATGACGGATTCGACAAACATGCATTCCTGAGTTGAGAACATGTGCATTACTGATCTTTCATCCTCTATAAAAGGAATATTTTTATCTTCAAACGTGTACACATTTTCACAAGCTTTCACTAATACCAGTTTCGAATTCATGCATTTTTCACAGAAAAATACTTCTGGAGCGATTTCAAACTAATACATATGTAAGTTGCATTAATTCCATCAACATGGCATTCCGGATTCCTTACATGCTACATGCATGATGGATCCGGCATACATGAATTTCTGAGTTGTGAGCACGTGGATTACTGACCTTTAATCCACCAAACAAGGTATATATACACTTAGAAATATTTACTCTGACTTCATATGTTTTTTCTATCTCCAGGTCCTAAAATCGGACATTTGGCACCAGAAAACACTCTTTGAGCGTATTCTCACCAATACACATGTAAGTTACATTGTTTACGTAATCATGGCATTCCGTATTTCAAACATGTTTCATGCAACATGGATTACTCAAACATGCATTTCTGAGTTGTGAACATTCGCATGACTGATGTTTCAAACATAACAGTGTACCTATGTTCTTTGATATATTTACTTTGACTTCATAGTTTCTCCCTCTCACCAGTTTCAAGAATCACACTTTGATTCAAGAAAAACCCTCTTAGAGCGAATTCTACCCTAGAGATATATAACTTGAATAGATTTCATACATGATATTCCATGTTATGTACATGCTACATGCATGACGGATTTGACAAACATGCATTCATGAGTCGAGAGCATGTGGATTACTGATCTTTCATCCTCTATAAAAGGAAAATATTAATCTAGACACGTGTACACATTTTCACAAGCTTCCCCTAACACCAGTTGCGAGTTTGTGCATTTTTCACAGAAAAATAATTCTGGAGCGATTTCCACCTAATAGATTTGTAATTTATATGGAATTCCATCAACATGGAATTCTGGGTTCCGTATATTTTACATGCATGACGTATTCGACAAACATGCTTTCCTGTGTTGAGAGCATGTGGATTACTGATCTTTCATCCTCTATAAAAGGAATATTTCATCAAGAGCTGCGTACTCATTTTCACAAGCTTTTCCTAACACCAGTTGCGAATTCGTGCATTTATCACTGAAAAATACTTCGGGAGCGATTTCAACCTAACAGATATGTAATTTACATCAAATCGATCAACATGGCATTCCGGGTTCCGTACATGCTACATGCATGACGGATTCAACAAACATGCGTTTCCCAGTTGTGAACATGTGGATTACTGACCTTTCATCTACCAAACAAGGCATTTATACACTTAGAAATATTTACTCTGACTTCATAGGTTTTTTCTCTCACCAGATTCCACAATCGGACATTTTGCTCCAAAAAACACTCTATGGGTGAATTCTCACCAATACACATTTCAGTTACATTGTTTTCATAAACATGGCATTCCATATTCCAATCGTGTTTCATACATCACAGATTCCACAAACATGCATTTCTGAGTTGTGAACATTTGGATGACTGATGTTTCAACCACCAAAGAAGGTACCTATGCAGATTGAAATATTTAAATTGACTTCATAGATTTTTCCTATCACCGGTTCTTTTCTCCCAGAAAAACCCTCTCGGTGCGAATTCTTCCCTATAGATATGTAATTTGAATAGATTCCATCAACATGATACTCCGTTTTCCGTACATGCTACATGCATGACGGATTCGACAAACATGCATTCCTGAGTTGAGGGCATGTGCATTACTGACCTTTCATCCTCTATAAAAGGAATATTTTCATCAAGAGCCGTGTACTATTTTTCACAAGCTTTTCCTATCACCAGTTGTGCATTCGTGCATTTTTCACAGAAAAATATTTCTGGAGCGATTTAAACCTTACAGATATGTAATTTACATAAATTCGATCAACATGGCATTCCAGGTTCCGTACATGATACATGCATGACGGATTCGGCAAACATTCATTTCTGACTTGTGTGCATGTGGATCACTGATCTTCACCCTCAAACAAGCATATATACACTTAGAAATAGTTACTCTGAATTCATAGGTTTTTGTATCACCAGATATTAAAATAGGACATTAGACACCAGAAAAAACTCTTTGAGCGAATTCTCAACAATACACATATAATTTATATTGTTTACATAACCATGGCATTCCGTATTCCGAACATGTTTCATGCGTCACGGATTTCTCAAGCATGCATTTCTGAGTTGTGAACATGCGGATGACACATGTTTCAAACACCAAACAAGTTACTTATGCACTTTGAAATATTTACTTTGACTTCGTAGCTTCTACCTATCACCAGATTCAAGAATCACAATTTTATCTCAGAAAAACCATTCTGGTGCGAATTCTACCATAGAGACATGTATGATAAATAGACTCCATCAACATGATATTCCGTGCTCAGTACATGCTTCATGCATGACGGATTCGACAAACATGCATTCCTGTGTTGAGAGCATGTGGATTACTAATCGTTCATCCTCTATAAAAGGAATATTTTCATCTAGACACGTGTACTCATTTTCACAAGCTTTCCCTAACACCTGTTTCGAATTCGCGCATTTTTCACAGAAAAATACTTCTGGAGCGAGTTCCATGTAAAAGATATGTAATGTACATGAATTCCATCAACATGGAGTTCTGGGTCCCGTACAGCCTACATGCATGACGAATTCGGCAAACATGATTTTCTGAGTTGTGAGCATGTGGATTACTGACCTTTCATCCACCAAACAAGGCGTATATAGACTTAGAAATATTTAATCTGACTTCATAGGTTTTTCCTATCACCAGGTTCTAAAATCGGACATTTGGCACCATAAAAATGCTTTGAGCGAATTCTCACCAATACACATGTAATTTACATTGTCTACATATCCATGGCATTCCGTATTCCGAACATGATTCATGCATCATGGATTCCTCAAACATGCATTTCTGAGTTGTGAACATGAGCATGACTGATGTTTCAACCAACAAACAATTTACCTATGCACTTTGAAATATTTACTTTGACTTCGTAGCTGCTTCCTATCACCAGTTTCAAAATCACACTTTGACCCCAGAAACACACACTTGCAGCGAATTCTACCCTAGAGATATGTAATTTGAATAGATTCCATCAACATGGCATCCCGGTTTCTGAACATATTTCATGCATGACGGATTCGACCAACATGGGTTTCTGAGTTGTGAGCATGTGGATTAGTGAACTTTCATCCACCAAACAAGGCATATATACACTTTGAATGTGTGCTCTGACTTCAGAGGCTTTTTCTATCACCAGGGTCTAAAATCGGACATTTGGCACCAGAAAACACTCTATGAGCAAATTCTCAACAATACACATGCAATTTATATTGTTTACATAACCATGGCATTCCGTATTCCGAACATGTTTCATGCAACTCCGATTCCTCAAACAGGCATTTCTGAGTTGTGAACATGCACATGACTCATATTTCAAACACCAAACAAGTTACCTATGCACTTTGAAATATTTACTTGGACTTCGTAGCTTCTTTCTATCACCAGTTTCAAAAATCACACTTTTATCTCAGAAAATCACTTGGTACGAATTCTATCCTACAGATATGTAATTTAAATAGATTACATCAACATGATATTCCATGCTCAGTACATGCTTCATGCATGACGCATTCGACAAACATGTATTCCTGAGTTGAGAGCATGTGGATTACTGATCTTTCATCCTCTATAAATGGAAAGATTTCATCTAGACACGTGTACTCATTTTCACAAGCTTTCCCAAACACCAGTTTCGAATTCGTGCATTTTTCATAGAAAAATACTTCTGAAGCGATTTCAACCTAATAGATATGTAATTTACATGAATTCCATCAACATGGCATTCCGGGTTCCGTACATGCTTCATGCATGACGGATCTGGCAAACATGCGTTCCTGACTTGTGAGCATGTGGATTACTGACCTTTCATCCACCAAACAAGGCATATATTCACTTAGAAATATTTACTCAGACTTCATAGGTTTTTTCTATAACCAGGTCCTATAATAGGACATTAGGTACCAGAAAATCTCTTTGAGCGAATTCTCAACAATACACATGTAATTTATATTATCTACATATCCATGGCATTCCGTATTCCGAACATGATTCATGCATCATGGATTCCTGAAACATGCATTTCTGAGTTGTGAACATGCGCATGACTGATGTTTCAACCACCAAACTAGTTACCTATGCACTTTGAATTATTTACTTTGACTTCGTAGCATCTTCCTATCACCAGATTCAAGAATCACAATTTGACCCCAGAAAAAACTTCTTGGAGTGAAATCTACCCTAGTGATATGAAATTTGAATAGATTCCATCAACATGGCATTCCGGTTTCTGTACATATTTCATGCATGACGGATTCGACAAACATGGATTTCTGAGTTGTGAACATGTGCATGACTGATGTTTCAACCACCAAACAAGTTTCCTATGCGCTTTGAAATATTTACTTTGACTTCGTAGTTTCTTCCTATCACCAGTTTCAAGAATCACACTTTGACCCCAGAAAAACCCTCTTGAGCGAATTCTACCCAAGAGATATGTAATTTGAATAGATTACACAACATGATATTCATTGTTCCGTACATGCTACAGGCATGATGAATTCGACAAACATGCATTCCTGAGTTGAGACCATGTGGATTACTGATCTTTCATTCTCTATAAATGGAATGTTTTCATCTAGACACATGTACTCATTTTCACAAGCTATCCCTAACACCAGTTCGAACTCTTGTTTTTTCACAGAAAAATACTTGTAGAGCGATTTCCACCTAACAGATATGTAATTTACATGAATTCCGTCAACATGGCATTCCGGGTTCCGTACATGCTATATGCATGACGGATTCAGCAAACATGCGTTTCTGACATGTGAGCATGTGGAATAGTGATCTTTCATCCACCAACAAGGCATATAAACACTTAGTAATATTTACTCTGACATCATAGATTTTTTCTATCAGCAGGTCTTAAAATAGGACATTAGGCACCAGAAAACCCTCTTTGAGCGAATTCTCAACAATACACATGTAATGTACATTGTTATATAACCTTGGCATTCCGTATTCTGAACATGTTTCATGCATCACGGATTCTTCAAACATGCATTTCTGAGTTGTGAACATGCGAATGACTAATATTTCAAACACCAAACAAGTTACCTATGCGCTTTGAAATATTTACTTGGACTTCGTAGCTTCTTTCTATCACCAGTTTCAAGAATCAAACTTTAATCTCAGAAAAACACTCTTGGTACGAATTCTATCCTAGAGATATATAATTTAAATAGCTTCCATGAACATGAGATTCCGTGCTCAGTAAATGCTACATGAATGACGGATTCGACAAACATGCATTCCTGAGTTGAGAGCATGTTCATTACTGATCTTTCATCCTCTATAAAAGGAAATTTTTATCTAGACACGTGTACTCATTTTCACAAGCTTTCCCTAAAACCAGTGTCGAATTCTTGCATTTTTCACAGAAAAATACTTCTGGAGTGATTCCAATGAAATAGATATGTAATTTACATGAATTCCATCAACATGGCATTCCGGGTTTCGTACATGCTATAAGCATGACAGATACGAAAACATGAGTCTCTGAGTTGTGAGCATGTGGATTATTGAACTTTCATCCACCATACAAGGTGTATATACACTTAGAAATATATACTCTGACTTCATAGGTTTTTTCTATCACCAGGTTCTAAAATCGGACATTTGACACCAGAATACACTCTTTGAGCGAATTCTCACCAACACACATGTAATTTACATTGTTTACATAACCATGGCATTCCGTATTTCAAACATGTTTCATGCAACGCTGATTGCTCAAACATGAATTTCTGAGTTGTGAGCACGTGGATTACAGTCTTTCATACACCAAACAAGGCATATATAAACTTAGAAATATTTACTCAGATTTCAAAGATTTTTTCTATCACCAGTTTCTAAAATCGGACATTTGGCACACGAAAAACCTCTTTGAGCTAATTCTAACCAATACAGATGTAAGTTACATTGTTTACATAACCGTGGCATTCCGTATTCGGAACGTGTTTCATGAATCATGGTTTCCTCAAACATGCATTTCTGAGTTGTGAACATGCGCATGACTGATGTTTCAACCACCAAACAAGTTACCTACGCACTTTGAAATATTTACTTTGACTTCAAACTTCTTCCTATCACCAGTTTCAAGAATCACAAATTGAGCCCAGAATAAACCTCTTGTAGCGAATTCCACCCTAGAGATAAGTAATTTGTATCGATTCTATCAAAAGAATATTCCGTGTTCTGTACATGCTACATGCTTGACAGATTTGACAATCATGCATTCCTGAGTTGAGAGCATGTGCATTACTGATTTTTCATCCTCTATAAAAGGAATATTTTCATTAGAAACGTGTACACATTTTCACAAGCTTTCCCGAATACCAGTTTCAAATTCGTGCATTTTTCACAGAAATATACTTCTGGAGCGATTACCACCTAATAGATATGTAATTTACATGAATTCCATCAACATGGCATTCCAGGTTCCTAACATGCTACATGCATAACGGATTCAGCAAACATGCATTTCTGAGTTGTGAGCACGTGGATTACTGACCTTTCATCCAACAAACAATGCATATATACACTTAGAAATATTTGCTCTGATTTCATACGTTTTTTTATCAACAGGTTCTAAAATCAGACATTTGGCACCAGAAAACACCCTTTGAGCGTATTCTCACCAATACACATGTAATTTACATTGTTAACATAAACATGGCATTCCTATTTCAAAAATGTTTCATGCAACACGGATTCCTCAATCATGCATTTCTGAGTTGTGAACATGCGCATGACAGTTGTTTCAACCATAAAAGGTTACCTATGCACTTTGAAATATTTACTTTGACTTCATAGCTTCTCAGTGTCACCAGTTTCAAGAGTCACAGTTTGATCCCAGAAAAACCCTCTTGGAGGGAATTCTACCCCAGAGATATGTAATTTGTATAGATTCCATCAACATGATATTCCATGTTCCGTACAGGATACATGCATGACGGATTCGACAAACATGCATTCCTGAGTTGAGAACATGTGCATTACTGATCTTTCATCCTCTATAAAAGGAATATTTTTATCTTCAAACGTGTACACATTTTCACAAGCTTTCACTAATACCAGTTTCGAATTCATGCATTTTTCACAGAAAAATACTTCTGGAGCGATTTCAAACTAATACATATGTAAGTTGCATTAATTCCATCAACATGGCATTCCGGATTCCTTACATGCTACATGCATGATGGATCCGGCATACATGAATTTCTGAGTTGTGAGCACGTGGATTACTGACCTTTAATCCACCAAACAAGGTATATATACACTTAGAAATATTTACTCTGACTTCATATGTTTTTTCTATCTCCAGGTCCTAAAATCGGACATTTGGCACCAGAAAACACTCTTTGAGCGTATTCTCACCAATACACATGTAAGTTACATTGTTTACGTAATCATGGCATTCCGTATTTCAAACATGTTTCATGCAACATGGATTACTCAAACATGCATTTCTGAGTTGTGAACATTCGCATGACTGATGTTTCAAACATAACAGTGTACCTATGTTCTTTGATATATTTACTTTGACTTCATAGTTTCTCCCTCTCACCAGTTTCAAGAATCACACTTTGATTCAAGAAAAACCCTCTTAGAGCGAATTCTACCCTAGAGATATATAACTTGAATAGATTTCATACATGATATTCCATGTTATGTACATGCTACATGCATGACGGATTTGACAAACATGCATTCATGAGTCGAGAGCATGTGGATTACTGATCTTTCATCCTCTATAAAAGGAAAATATTAATCTAGACACGTGTACACATTTTCACAAGCTTCCCCTAACACCAGTTGCGAGTTTGTGCATTTTTCACAGAAAAATAATTCTGGAGCGATTTCCACCTAATAGATTTGTAATTTATATGGAATTCCATCAACATGGAATTCTGGGTTCCGTATATTTTACATGCATGACGTATTCGACAAACATGCTTTCCTGTGTTGAGAGCATGTGGATTACTGATCTTTCATCCTCTATAAAAGGAATAATTCATCAAGAGCTGCGTACTCATTTTCACAAGCTTTTCCTAACACCAGTTGCGAATTCGTGCATTTATCACTGAAAAATACTTCGGGAGCGATTTCAACCTAACAGATATGTAATTTACATCAAATCGATCAACATGGCATTCCGGGTTCCGTACATGCTACATGCATGACGGATTCAACAAACATGCGTTTCCCAGTTGTGAACATGTGGATTACTGACCTTTCATCTACCAAACAAGGCATTTATACACTTAGAAATATTTACTCTGACTTCATAGGTTTTTTCTCTCACCAGATTCCACAATCGGACATTTTGCTCCAAAAAACACTCTATGGGTGAATTCTCACCAATACACATTTCAGTTACATTGTTTTCATAAACATGGCATTCCATATTCCAATCGTGTTTCATACATCACAGATTCCACAAACATGCATTTCTGAGTTGTGAACATTTGGATGACTGATGTTTCAACCACCAAACAAGGTACCTATGCAGATTGAAATATTTAAATTGACTTCATAGATTTTTCCTATCACCGGTTCTTTTCTCCCAGAAAAACCCTCTCGGTGCGAATTCTTCCCTATAGATATGTAATTTGAATAGATTCCATCAACATGATACTCCGTTTTCCGTACATGCTACATGCATGACGGATTCGACAAACATGCATTCCTGAGTTGAGGGCATGTGCATTACTGACCTTTCATCCTCTATAAAAGGAATATTTTCATCAAGAGCCGTGTACTATTTTTCACAAGCTTTTCCTATCACCAGTTGTGCATTCGTGCATTTTTCACAGAAAAATATTTCTGGAGCGATTTAAACCTTACAGATATGTAATTTACATAAATTCGATCAACATGGCATTCCAGGTTCCGTACATGATACATGCATGACGGATTCGGCAAACATTCATTTCTGACTTGTGTGCATGTGGATCACTGATCTTCACCCTCAAACAAGCATATATACACTTAGAAATAGTTACTCTGAATTCATAGGTTTTTGTATCACCAGATATTAAAATAGGACATTAGACACCAGAAAAAACTCTTTGAGCGAATTCTCAACAATACACATATAATTTATATTGTTTACATAACCATGGCATTCCGTATTCCGAACATGTTTCATGCGTCACGGATTTCTCAAGCATGCATTTCTGAGTTGTGAACATGCGGATGACACATGTTTCAAACACCAAACAAGTTACTTATGCACTTTGAAATATTTACTTTGACTTCGTAGCTTCTACCTATCACCAGATTCAAGAATCACAATTTTATCTCAGAAAAACCATTCTGGTGCGAATTCTACCATAGAGACATGTATGATAAATAGACTCCATCAACATGATATTCCGTGCTCAGTACATGCTTCATGCATGACGGATTCGACAAACATGCATTCCTGTGTTGAGAGCATGTGGATTACTAATCGTTCATCCTCTATAAAAGGAATATTTTCATCTAGACACGTGTACTCATTTTCACAAGCTTTCCCTAACACCTGTTTCGAATTCGCGCATTTTTCACAGAAAAATACTTCTGGAGCGAGTTCCATGTAAAAGATATGTAATGTACATGAATTCCATCAACATGGAGTTCTGGGTCCCGTACAGCCTACATGCATGACGAATTCGGCAAACATGATTTTCTGAGTTGTGAGCATGTGGATTACTGACCTTTCATCCACCAAACAAGGCGTATATAGACTTAGAAATATTTAATCTGACTTCATAGGTTTTTCCTATCACCAGGTTCTAAAATCGGACATTTGGCACCATAAAAATGCTTTGAGCGAATTCTCACCTATACACATGTAATTTACATTGTCTACATATCCATGGCATTCCGTATTCCGAACATGATTCATGCATCATGGATTCCTCAAACATGCATTTCTGAGTTGTGAACATGAGCATGACTGATGTTTCAACCAACAAACAATTTACCTATGCACTTTGAAATATTTACTTTGACTTCGTAGCTGCTTCCTATCACCAGTTTCAAAATCACACTTTGACCCCAGAAACACACACTTGCAGCGAATTCTACCCTAGAGATATGTAATTTGAATAGATTCCATCAACATGGCATCCCGGTTTCTGAACATATTTCATGCATGACGGATTTGACCAACATGGGTTTCTGAGTTGTGAGCATGTGGATTAGTGAACTTTCATCCACCAAACAAGGCATATATACACTTTGAATGTGTGCTCTGACTTCAGAGGCTTTTTCTATCACCAGGGTCTAAAATCGGACATTTGGCACCAGAAAACACTCTATGAGCAAATTCTCAACAATACACATGCAATTTATATTGTTTACATAACCATGGCATTCCGTATTCCGAACATGTTTCATGCAACTCCGATTCCTCAAACAGGCATTTCTGAGTTGTGAACATGCACATGACTCATATTTCAAACACCAAACAAGTTACCTATGCACTTTGAAATATTTACTTGGACTTCGTAGCTTCTTTCTATCACCAGTTTCAAAAATCACACTTTTATCTCAGAAAATCACTTGGTACGAATTCTATCCTACAGATATGTAATTTAAATAGATTACATCAACATGATATTCCATGCTCAGTACATGCTTCATGCATGACGCATTCGACAAACATGTATTCCTGAGTTGAGAGCATGTGGATTACTGATCTTTCATCCTCTATAAATGGAAAGATTTCATCTAGACACGTGTACTCATTTTCACAAGCTTTCCCAAACACCAGTTTCGAATTCGTGCATTTTTCATAGAAAAATACTTCTGAAGCGATTTCAACCTAATAGATATGTAATTTACATGAATTCCATCAACATGGCATTCCGGGTTCCGTACATGCTTCATGCATGACGGATCTGGCAAACATGCGTTCCTGACTTGTGAGCATGTGGATTACTGACCTTTCATCCACCAAACAAGGCATATATTCACTTAGAAATATTTACTCAGACTTCATAGTTTTTTTTTATAACCAGGTCCTAAAATAGGACATTAGGTACCAGAAAATCTCTTTGAGCGAATTCTCAACAATACACATGTAATTTATATTATCTACATATCCATGGCATTCCGTATTCCGAACATGATTCATGCATCATGGATTCCTGAAACATGCATTTCTGAGTTGTGAACATGCGCATGACTGATGTTTCAACCACCAAACTAGTTACCTATGCACTTTGAATTATTTACTTTGACTTCGTAGCATCTTCCTATCACCAGATTCAAGAATCACAATTTGACCCCAGAAAAAACTTCTTGGAGTGAAATCTACCCTAGTGATATGAAATTTGAATAGATTCCATCAACATGGCATTCCGGTTTCTGTACATATTTCATGCATGACGGATTCGACAAACATGGATTTCTGAGTTGTGAACATGTGCATGACTGATGTTTCAACCACCAAACAAGTTTCCTATGCGCTTTGAAATATTTACTTTGACTTCGTAGTTTCTTCCTATCACCAGTTTCAAGAATCACACTTTGACCCCAGAAAAACCCTCTTGAGCGAATTCTACCCAAGAGATATGTAATTTGAATAGATTACACAACATGATATTCATTGTTCCGTACATGCTACAGGCATGATGAATTCGACAAACATGCATTCCTGAGTTGAGACCATGTGGATTACTGATCTTTCATTCTCTATAAATGGAATGTTTTCATCTAGACACATGTACTCATTTTCACAAGCTATCCCTAACACCAGTTCGAACTCTTGTTTTTTCACAGAAAAATACTTGTAGAGCGATTTCCACCTAACAGATATGTAATTTACATGAATTCCGTCAACATGGCATTCCGGGTTCCGTACATGCTATATGCATGACGGATTCAGCAAACATGCGTTTCTGACATGTGAGCATGTGGAATAGTGATCTTTCATCCACCAACAAGGCATATAAACACTTAGTAATATTTACTCTGACATCATAGATTTTTTCTATCAGCAGGTCTTAAAATAGGACATTAGGCACCAGAAAACCCTCTTTGAGCGAATTCTCAACAATACACATGTAATGTACATTGTTATATAACCTTGGCATTCCGTATTCTGAACATGTTTCATGCATCACGGATTCTTCAAACATGCATTTCTGAGTTGTGAACATGCGAATGACTAATATTTCAAACACCAAACAAGTTACCTATGCGCTTTGAAATATTTACTTGGACTTCGTAGCTTCTTTCTATCACCAGTTTCAAGAATCAAACTTTAATCTCAGAAAAACACTCTTGGTACGAATTCTATCCTAGAGATATATAATTTAAATAGCTTCCATGAACATGAGATTCCGTGCTCAGTAAATGCTACATGAATGACGGATTCGACAAACATGCATTCCTGAGTTGAGAGCATGTTCATTACTGATCTTTCATCCTCTATAAAAGGAAATTTTTATCTAGACACGTGTACTCATTTTCACAAGCTTTCCCTAAAACCAGTGTCGAATTCTTGCATTTTTCACAGAAAAATACTTCTGGAGCGATTCCAATGAAATAGATATGTAATTTACATGAATTCCATCAACATGGCATTCCGGGTTTCGTACATGCTATAAGCATGACAGATACGAAAACATGAGTCTCTGAGTTGTGAGCATGTGGATTATTGAACTTTCATCCACCATACAAGGCGTATATACACTTAGAAATATATACTCTGACTTCATAGGTTTTTTCTATCACCAGGTTCTAAAATCGGACATTTGACACCAGAATACACTCTTTGAGCGAATTCTCACCAACACACATGTAATTTACATTGTTTACATAACCATGGCATTCCGTATTTCAAACATGTTTCATGCAACGCTGATTGCTCAAACATGAATTTCTGAGTTGTGAGCACGTGGATTACAGTCTTTCATACACCAAACAAGGCATATATAAACTTAGAAATATTTACTCAGATTTCAAAGATTTTTTCTATCACCAGTTTCTAAAATCGGACATTTGGCACACGAAAAACCTCTTTGAGCTAATTCTAACCAATACAGATGTAAGTTACATTGTTTACATAACCGTGGCATTCCGTATTCGGAACGTGTTTCATGAATCATGGTTTCCTCAAACATGCATTTCTGAGTTGTGAACATGCGCATGACTGATGTTTCAACCACCAAACAAGTTACCTACGCACTTTGAAATATTTACTTTGACTTCAAACTTCTTCCTATCACCAGTTTCAAGAATCACAAATTGAGCCCAGAATAAACCTCTTGTAGCGAATTCCACCCTAGAGATAAGTAATTTGTATCGATTCTATCAAAAGAATATTCCGTGTTCTGTACATGCTACATGCTTGACAGATTTGACAATCATGCATTCCTGAGTTGAGAGCATGTGCATTACTGATTTTTCATCCTCTATAAAAGGAATATTTTCATTAGAAACGTGTACACATTTTCACAAGCTTTCCCGAATACCAGTTTCAAATTCGTGCATTTTTCACAGAAATATACTTCTGGAGCGATTACCACCTAATAGATATGTAATTTACATGAATTCCATCAACATGGCATTCCAGGTTCCTAACATGCTACATGCATAACGGATTCAGCAAACATGCATTTCTGAGTTGTGAGCACGTGGATTACTGACCTTTCATCCAACAAACAATGCATATATACACTTAGAAATATTTGCTCTGATTTCATACGTTTTTTTATCAACAGGTTCTAAAATCAGACATTTGGCACCAGAAAACACCCTTTGAGCGTATTCTCACCAATACACATGTAATTTACATTGTTAACATAAACATGGCATTCCTATTTCAAAAATGTTTCATGCAACACGGATTCCTCAATCATGCATTTCTGAGTTGTGAACATGCGCATGACAGTTGTTTCAACCATAAAAGGTTACCTATGCACTTTGAAATATTTACTTTGACTTCATAGCTTCTCAGTGTCACCAGTTTCAAGAGTCACAGTTTGATCCCAGAAAAACCCTCTTGGAGGGAATTCTACCCCAGAGATATGTAATTTGTATAGATTCCATCAACATGATATTCCATGTTCCGTACAGGATACATGCATGACGGATTCGACAAACATGCATTCCTGAGTTGAGAACATGTGCATTACTGATCTTTCATCCTCTATAAAAGGAATATTTTTATCTTCAAACGTGTACACATTTTCACAAGCTTTCACTAATACCAGTTTCGAATTCATGCATTTTTCACAGAAAAATACTTCTGGAGCGATTTCAAACTAATACATATGTAAGTTGCATTAATTCCATCAACATGGCATTCCGGATTCCTTACATGCTACATGCATGATGGATCCGGCATACATGAATTTCTGAGTTGTGAGCACGTGGATTACTGACCTTTAATCCACCAAACAAGGTATATATACACTTAGAAATATTTACTCTGACTTCATATGTTTTTTCTATCTCCAGGTCCTAAAATCGGACATTTGGCACCAGAAAACACTCTTTGAGCGTATTCTCACCAATACACATGTAAGTTACATTGTTTACGTAATCATGGCATTCCGTATTTCAAACATGTTTCATGCAACATGGATTACTCAAACATGCATTTCTGAGTTGTGAACATTCGCATGACTGATGTTTCAAACATAACAGTGTACCTATGTTCTTTGATATATTTACTTTGACTTCATAGTTTCTCCCTCTCACCAGTTTCAAGAATCACACTTTGATTCAAGAAAAACCCTCTTAGAGCGAATTCTACCCTAGAGATATATAACTTGAATAGATTTCATACATGATATTCCATGTTATGTACATGCTACATGCATGACAGATTTGACAAACATGCATTCATGAGTCGAGAGCATGTGGATTACTGATCTTTCATCCTCTATAAAAGGAAAATATTAATCTAGACACGTGTACACATTTTCACAAGCTTCCCCTAACACCAGTTGCGAGTTTGTGCATTTTTCACAGAAAAATAATTCTGGAGCGATTTCCACCTAATAGATTTGTAATTTATATGGAATTCCATCAACATGGAATTCTGGGTTCCGTATATTTTACATGCATGACGTATTCGACAAACATGCTTTCCTGTGTTGAGAGCATGTGGATTACTGATCTTTCATCCTCTATAAAAGGAATATTTCATCAAGAGCTGCGTACTCATTTTCACAAGCTTTTCCTAACACCAGTTGCGAATTCGTGCATTTATCACTGAAAAATACTTCGGGAGCGATTTCAACCTAACAGATATGTAATTTACATCAAATCGATCAACATGGCATTCCGGGTTCCGTACATGCTACATGCATGACGGATTCAACAAACATGCGTTTCCCAGTTGTGAACATGTGGATTACTGACCTTTCATCTACCAAACAAGGCATTTATACACTTAGAAATATTTACTCTGACTTCATAGGTTTTTTCTCTCACCAGATTCCACAATCGGACATTTTGCTCCAAAAAACACTCTATGGGTGAATTCTCACCAATACACATTTCAGTTACATTGTTTTCATAAACATGGCATTCCATATTCCAATCGTGTTTCATACATCACAGATTCCACAAACATGCATTTCTGAGTTGTGAACATTTGGATGACTGATGTTTCAACCACCAAACAAGGTACCTATGCAGATTGAAATATTTAAATTGACTTCATAGATTTTTCCTATCACCGGTTCTTTTCTCCCAGAAAAACCCTCTCGGTGCGAATTCTTCCCTATAGATATGTAATTTGAATAGATTCCATCAACATGATACTCCGTTTTCCGTACATGCTACATGCATGACGGATTCGACAAACATGCATTCCTGAGTTGAGGGCATGTGCATTACTGACCTTTCATCCTCTATAAAAGGAATATTTTCATCAAGAGCCGTGTACTATTTTTCACAAGCTTTTCCTATCACCAGTTGTGCATTCGTGCATTTTTCACAGAAAAATATTTCTGGAGCGATTTAAACCTTACAGATATGTAATTTACATAAATTCGATCAACATGGCATTCCAGGTTCCGTACATGATACATGCATGACGGATTCGGCAAACATTCATTTCTGACTTGTGTGCATGTGGATCACTGATCTTCACCCTCAAACAAGCATATATACACTTAGAAATAGTTACTCTGAATTCATAGGTTTTTGTATCACCAGATATTAAAATAGGACATTAGACACCAGAAAAAACTCTTTGAGCGAATTCTCAACAATACACATATAATTTATATTGTTTACATAACCATGGCATTCCGTATTCCGAACATGTTTCATGCGTCACGGATTTCTCAAGCATGCATTTCTGAGTTGTGAACATGCGGATGACACATGTTTCAAACACCAAACAAGTTACTTATGCACTTTGAAATATTTACTTTGACTTCGTAGCTTCTACCTATCACCAGATTCAAGAATCACAATTTTATCTCAGAAAAACCATTCTGGTGCGAATTCTACCATAGAGACATGTATGATAAATAGACTCCATCAACATGATATTCCGTGCTCAGTACATGCTTCATGCATGACGGATTCGACAAACATGCATTCCTGTGTTGAGAGCATGTGGATTACTAATCGTTCATCCTCTATAAAAGGAATATTTTCATCTAGACACGTGTACTCATTTTCACAAGCTTTCCCTAACACCTGTTTCGAATTCGCGCATTTTTCACAGAAAAATACTTCTGGAGCGAGTTCCATGTAAAAGATATGTAATGTACATGAATTCCATCAACATGGAGTTCTGGGTCCCGTACAGCCTACATGCATGACGAATTCGGCAAACATGATTTTCTGAGTTGTGAGCATGTGGATTACTGACCTTTCATCCACCAAACAAGGCGTATATAGACTTAGAAATATTTAATCTGACTTCATAGGTTTTTCCTATCACCAGGTTCTAAAATCGGACATTTGGCACCATAAAAATGCTTTGAGCGAATTCTCACCTATACACATGTAATTTACATTGTCTACATATCCATGGCATTCCGTATTCCGAACATGATTCATGCATCATGGATTCCTCAAACATGCATTTCTGAGTTGTGAACATGAGCATGACTGATGTTTCAACCAACAAACAATTTACCTATGCACTTTGAAATATTTACTTTGACTTCGTAGCTGCTTCCTATCACCAGTTTCAAAATCACACTTTGACCCCAGAAACACACACTTGCAGCGAATTCTACCCTAGAGATATGTAATTTGAATAGATTCCATCAACATGGCATCCCGGTTTCTGAACATATTTCATGCATGACGGATTCGACCAACATGGGTTTCTGAGTTGTGAGCATGTGGATTAGTGAACTTTCATCCACCAAACAAGGCATATATACACTTTGAATGTGTGCTCTGACTTCAGAGGCTTTTTCTATCACCAGGGTCTAAAATCGGACATTTGGCACCAGAAAACACTCTATGAGCAAATTCTCAACAATACACATGCAATTTATATTGTTTACATAACCATGGCATTCCGTATTCCGAACATGTTTCATGCAACTCCGATTCCTCAAACAGGCATTTCTGAGTTGTGAACATGCACATGACTCATATTTCAAACACCAAACAAGTTACCTATGCACTTTGAAATATTTACTTGGACTTCGTAGCTTCTTTCTATCACCAGTTTCAAAAATCACACTTTTATCTCAGAAAATCACTTGGTACGAATTCTATCCTACAGATATGTAATTTAAATAGATTACATCAACATGATATTCCATGCTCAGTACATGCTTCATGCATGACGCATTCGACAAACATGTATTCCTGAGTTGAGAGCATGTGGATTACTGATCTTTCATCCTCTATAAATGGAAAGATTTCATCTAGACACGTGTACTCATTTTCACAAGCTTTCCCAAACACCAGTTTCGAATTCGTGCATTTTTCATAGAAAAATACTTCTGAAGCGATTTCAACCTAATAGATATGTAATTTACATGAATTCCATCAACATGGCATTCCGGGTTCCGTACATGCTTCATGCATGACGGATCTGGCAAACATGCGTTCCTGACTTGTGAGCATGTGGATTACTGACCTTTCATCCACCAAACAAGGCATATATTCACTTAGAAATATTTACTCAGACTTCATAGTTTTTTTTTATAACCAGGTCCTAAAATAGGACATTAGGTACCAGAAAATCTCTTTGAGCGAATTCTCAACAATACACATGTAATTTATATTATCTACATATCCATGGCATTCCGTATTCCGAACATGATTCATGCATCATGGATTCCTGAAACATGCATTTCTGAGTTGTGAACATGCGCATGACTGATGTTTCAACCACCAAACTAGTTACCTATGCACTTTGAATTATTTACTTTGACTTCGTAGCATCTTCCTATCACCAGATTCAAGAATCACAATTTGACCCCAGAAAAAACTTCTTGGAGTGAAATCTACCCTAGTGATATGAAATTTGAATAGATTCCATCAACATGGCATTCCGGTTTCTGTACATATTTCATGCATGACGGATTCGACAAACATGGATTTCTGAGTTGTGAACATGTGCATGACTGATGTTTCAACCACCAAACAAGTTTCCTATGCGCTTTGAAATATTTACTTTGACTTCGTAGTTTCTTCCTATCACCAGTTTCAAGAATCACACTTTGACCCCAGAAAAACCCTCTTGAGCGAATTCTACCCAAGAGATATGTAATTTGAATAGATTACACAACATGATATTCATTGTTCCGTACATGCTACAGGCATGATGAATTCGACAAACATGCATTCCTGAGTTGAGACCATGTGGATTACTGATCTTTCATTCTCTATAAATGGAATGTTTTCATCTAGACACATGTACTCATTTTCACAAGCTATCCCTAACACCAGTTCGAACTCTTGTTTTTTCACAGAAAAATACTTGTAGAGCGATTTCCACCTAACAGATTTGTAATTTACATGAATTCCGTCAACATGGCATTCCGGGTTCCGTACATGCTATATGCATGACGGATTCAGCAAACATGCGTTTCTGACATGTGAGCATGTGGAATAGTGATCTTTCATCCACCAACAAGGCATATAAACACTTAGTAATATTTACTCTGACATCATAGATTTTTTCTATCAGCAGGTCTTAAAATAGGACATTAGGCACCAGAAAACCCTCTTTGAGTGAATTCTCAACAATACACATGTAATGTACATTGTTATATAACCTTGGCATTCCGTATTCTGAACATGTTTCATGCATCACGGATTCTTCAAACATGCATTTCTGAGTTGTGAACATGCGAATGACTAATATTTCAAACACCAAACAAGTTACCTATGCGCTTTGAAATATTTACTTGGACTTCGTAGCTTCTTTCTATCACCAGTTTCAAGAATCAAACTTTAATCTCAGAAAAACACTCTTGGTACGAATTCTATCCTAGAGATATATAATTTAAATAGCTTCCATGAACATGAGATTCCGTGCTCAGTAAATGCTACATGAATGACGGATTCGACAAACATGCATTCCTGAGTTGAGAGCATGTTCATTACTGATCTTTCATCCTCTATAAAAGGAAATTTTTATCTAGACACGTGTACTCATTTTCACAAGCTTTCCCTAAAACCAGTGTCGAATTCTTGCATTTTTCACAGAAAAATACTTCTGGAGCGATTCCAATGAAATAGATATGTAATATACATGAATCCATCAACATGGCATTCCGGGTTTCGTACATGCTATAAGCATGACAGATACAAAAACATGAGTCTCTGAGTTGTGAGCATGTGAATTATTGAACTTTCATCCACCATACAAGGCGTATATACACTTAGAAATATTTACTCTGACTTCATAGGTTTTTTCTATCACCAGGTTCTAAAATCGGACATTTGACACCAGAATACACTCTTTGAGCGAATTCTCACCAACACACATGTAATTTACATTGTTTACATAACCATGGCATTCCGTATTTCAAACATGTTTCATGCAACGCTGATTGCTCAAACATGAATTTCTGAGTTGTGAGCACGTGGATTACAGTCTTTCATACACCAAACAAGGCATATATAAACTTAGAAATATTTACTCAGATTTCAAAGATTTTTTCTATCACCAGTTTCTAAAATCAGACATTTGGCACACGAAAAAACTCTTTGAGCTAATTCTAACCAATACAGATGTAAGTTACATTGTTTACATAACCGTGGCATTCCGTATTCGGAACGTGTTTCATGAATCATGGTTTCCTCAAACATGCATTTCTGAGTTGTGAACATGCGCATGACTGATGTTTCAACCACCAAACAAGTTACCTACGCACTTTGAAATATTTACTTTGACTTCAAACTTCTTCCTATCACCAGTTTCAAGAATCACAAATTGAGCCCAGAATAAACCTCTTGTAGCGAATTCCACCCTAGAGATAAGTAATTTGTATCGATTCTATCAAAAGAATATTCCGTGTTCTGTACATGCTACATGCTTGACAGATTTGACAATCATGCATTCCTGAGTTGAGAGCATGTGCATTACTGATTTTTCATCCTCTATAAAAGGAATATTTTCGTTAGAAACGTGTACACATTTTCACAAGCTTTCCCGAATACCAGTTTCAAATTCGTGCATTTTTCACAGAAATATACTTCTGGAGCGATTACCACCTAATAGATATGTAATTTACATGAATTCCATCAACATGGCATTCCAGGTTCCTAACATGCTACATGCATAACGGATTCAGCAAACATGCATTTCTGAGTTGTGAGCACGTGGATTACTGACCTTTCATCCAACAAACAATGCATATATACACTTAGAAATATTTGCTCTGATTTCATACGTTTTTTTATCAACAGGTTCTAAAATCAGACATTTGGCACCAGAAAACACCCTTTGAGCGTATTCTCACCAATACACATGTAATTTACATTGTTAACATAAACATGGCATTCCTATTTCAAAAATGTTTCATGCAACACGGATTCCTCAATCATGCATTTCTGAGTTGTGAACATGCGCATGACAGTTGTTTCAACCATAAAAGGTTACCTATGCACTTTGAAATATTTACTTTGACTTCATAGCTTCTCAGTGTCACCAGTTTCAAGAGTCACAGTTTGATCCCAGAAAAACCCTCTTGGAGGGAATTCTACCCCAGAGATATGTAATTTGTATAGATTCCATCAACATGATATTCCATGTTCCGTACAGGATACATGCATGACGGATTCGACAAACATGCATTCCTGAGTTGAGAACATGTGCATTACTGATCTTTCATCCTCTATAAAAGGAATATTTTTATCTTCAAACGTGTACACATTTTCACAAGCTTTCACTAATACCAGTTTCGAATTCATGCATTTTTCACAGAAAAATACTTCTGGAGCGATTTCAAACTAATACATATGTAAGTTGCATTAATTCCATCAACATGGCATTCCGGATTCCTTACATGCTACATGCATGATGGATCCGGCATACATGAATTTCTGAGTTGTGAGCACGTGGATTACTGACCTTTAATCCACCAAACAAGGTATATATACACTTAGAAATATTTACTCTGACTTCATATGTTTTTTCTATCTCCAGGTCCTAAAATCGGACATTTGGCACCAGAAAACACTCTTTGAGCGTATTCTCACCAATACACATGTAAGTTACATTGTTTACGTAATCATGGCATTCCGTATTTCAAACATGTTTCATGCAACATGGATTACTCAAACATGCATTTCTGAGTTGTGAACATTCGCATGACTGATGTTTCAAACATAACAGTGTACCTATGTTCTTTGATATATTTACTTTGACTTCATAGTTTCTCCCTCTCACCAGTTTCAAGAATCACACTTTGATTCAAGAAAAACCCTCTTAGAGCGAATTCTACCCTAGAGATATATAACTTGAATAGATTTCATACATGATATTCCATGTTATGTACATGCTACATGCATGACGGATTTGACAAACATGCATTCATGAGTCGAGAGCATGTGGATTACTGATCTTTCATCCTCTATAAAAGGAAAATATTAATCTAGACACGTGTACACATTTTCACAAGCTTCCCCTAACACCAGTTTCGAGTTTGTGCATTTTTCACAGAAGAATAATTCTGGAGCGATTTCCACCTAATAGATTTGTAATTTATATGGAATTCCATCAACATGGAATTCTGGGTTCCATATATTTTACATGCATGACGTATTCGACAAACATGCTTTCCTGTGTTGAGAGCATGTGGATTACTGATCTTTCATCCTCTATAAAAGGAATAATTCATCAAGAGCTGCGTACTCATTTTCACAAGCTTTTCCTAACACCAGTTGCGAATTCGTGCATTTATCACTGAAAAATACTTCGGGAGCGATTTCAACCTAACAGATATGTAATTTACATCAAATCGATCAACATGGCATTCCGGGTTCCGTACATGCTACATGCATGACGGATTCAACAAACATGCGTTTCCCAGTTGTGAACATGTGGATTACTGACCTTTCATCTACCAAACAAGGCATTTATACACTTAGAAATATTTACTCTGACTTCATAGGTTTTTTCTCTCACCAGATTCCACAATCGGACATTTTGCTCCAAAAAACACTCTATGGGTGAATTCTCACCAATACACATTTCAGTTACATTGTTTTCATAAACATGGCATTCCATATTCCAATCGTGTTTCATACATCACAGATTCCACAAACATGCATTTCTGAGTTGTGAACATTTGGATGACTGATGTTTCAACCACCAAACAAGGTACCTATGCAGATTGAAATATTTAAATTGACTTCATAGATTTTTCCTATCACCGGTTCTTTTCTCCCAGAAAAACCCTCTCGGTGCGAATTCTTCCCTATAGATATGTAATTTGAATAGATTCCATCAACATGATACTCCGTTTTCCGTACATGCTACATGCATGACGGATTCGACAAACATGCATTCCTGAGTTGAGGGCATGTGCATTACTGACCTTTCATCCTCTATAAAAGGAATATTTTCATCAAGAGCCGTGTACTATTTTTCACAAGCTTTTCCTATCACCAGTTGTGCATTCGTGCATTTTTCACAGAAAAATATTTCTGGAGCGATTTAAACCTTACAGATATGTAATTTACATAAATTCGATCAACATGGCATTCCAGGTTCCGTACATGATACATGCATGACGGATTCGGCAAACATTCATTTCTGACTTGTGTGCATGTGGATCACTGATCTTCACCCTCAAACAAGCATATATACACTTAGAAATAGTTACTCTGAATTCATAGGTTTTTGTATCACCAGATATTAAAATAGGACATTAGACACCAGAAAAAACTCTTTGAGCGAATTCTCAACAATACACATATAATTTATATTGTTTACATAACCATGGCATTCCGTATTCCGAACATGTTTCATGCGTCACGGATTTCTCAAGCATGCATTTCTGAGTTGTGAACATGCGGATGACACATGTTTCAAACACCAAACAAGTTACTTATGCACTTTGAAATATTTACTTTGACTTCGTAGCTTCTACCTATCACCAGATTCAAGAATCACAATTTTATCTCAGAAAAACCATTCTGGTGCGAATTCTACCATAGAGACATGTATGATAAATAGACTCCATCAACATGATATTCCGTGCTCAGTACATGCTTCATGCATGACGGATTCGACAAACATGCATTCCTGTGTTGAGAGCATGTGGATTACTAATCGTTCATCCTCTATAAAAGGAATATTTTCATCTAGACACGTGTACTCATTTTCACAAGCTTTCCCTAACACCTGTTTCGAATTCGCGCATTTTTCACAGAAAAATACTTCTGGAGCGAGTTCCATGTAAAAGATATGTAATGTACATGAATTCCATCAACATGGAGTTCTGGGTCCCGTACAGCCTACATGCATGACGAATTCGGCAAACATGATTTTCTGAGTTGTGAGCATGTGGATTACTGACCTTTCATCCACCAAACAAGGCGTATATAGACTTAGAAATATTTAATCTGACTTCATAGGTTTTTCCTATCACCAGGTTCTAAAATCGGACATTTGGCACCATAAAAATGCTTTGAGCGAATTCTCACCTATACACATGTAATTTACATTGTCTACATATCCATGGCATTCCGTATTCCGAACATGATTCATGCATCATGGATTCCTCAAACATGCATTTCTGAGTTGTGAACATGCACATGACTCATATTTCAAACACCAAACAAGTTACCTATGCACTTTGAAATATTTACTTGGACTTCGTAGCTTCTTTCTATCACCAGTTTCAAAAATCACACTTTTATCTCAGAAAATCACTTGGTACGAATTCTATCCTACAGATATGTAATTTAAATAGATTACATCAACATGATATTCCATGCTCAGTACATGCTTCATGCATGACGCATTCGACAAACATGTATTCCTGAGTTGAGAGCATGTGGATTACTGATCTTTCATCCTCTATAAATGGAAAGATTTCATCTAGACACGTGTACTCATTTTCACAAGCTTTCCCAAACACCAGTTTCGAATTCGTGCATTTTTCATAGAAAAATACTTCTGAAGCGATTTCAACCTAATAGATATGTAATTTACATGAATTCCATCAACATGGCATTCCGGGTTCCGTACATGCTTCATGCATGACGGATCTGGCAAACATGCGTTCCTGACTTGTGAGCATGTGGATTACTGACCTTTCATCCACCAAACAAGGCATATATTCACTTAGAAATATTTACTCAGACTTCATAGTTTTTTTTTATAACCAGGTCCTAAAATAGGACATTAGGTACCAGAAAATCTCTTTGAGCGAATTCTCAACAATACACATGTAATTTATATTATCTACATATCCATGGCATTCCGTATTCCGAACATGATTCATGCATCATGGATTCCTGAAACATGCATTTCTGAGTTGTGAACATGCGCATGACTGATGTTTCAACCACCAAACTAGTTACCTATGCACTTTGAATTATTTACTTTGACTTCGTAGCATCTTCCTATCACCAGATTCAAGAATCACAATTTGACCCCAGAAAAAACTTCTTGGAGTGAAATCTACCCTAGTGATATGAAATTTGAATAGATTCCATCAACATGGCATTCCGGTTTCTGTACATATTTCATGCATGACGGATTCGACAAACATGGATTTCTGAGTTGTGAACATGTGCATGACTGATGTTTCAACCACCAAACAAGTTTCCTATGCGCTTTGAAATATTTACTTTGACTTCGTAGTTTCTTCCTATCACCAGTTTCAAGAATCACACTTTGACCCCAGAAAAACCCTCTTGAGCGAATTCTACCCAAGAGATATGTAATTTGAATAGATTACACAACATGATATTCATTGTTCCGTACATGCTACAGGCATGATGAATTCGACAAACATGCATTCCTGAGTTGAGACCATGTGGATTACTGATCTTTCATTCTCTATAAATGGAATGTTTTCATCTAGACACATGTACTCATTTTCACAAGCTATCCCTAACACCAGTTCGAACTCTTGTTTTTTCACAGAAAAATACTTGTAGAGCGATTTCCACCTAACAGATTTGTAATTTACATGAATTCCGTCAACATGGCATTCCGGGTTCCGTACATGCTATATGCATGACGGATTCAGCAAACATGCGTTTCTGACATGTGAGCATGTGGAATAGTGATCTTTCATCCACCAACAAGGCATATAAACACTTAGTAATATTTACTCTGACATCATAGATTTTTTCTATCAGCAGGTCTTAAAATAGGACATTAGGCACCAGAAAACCCTCTTTGAGTGAATTCTCAACAATACACATGTAATGTACATTGTTATATAACCTTGGCATTCCGTATTCTGAACATGTTTCATGCATCACGGATTCTTCAAACATGCATTTCTGAGTTGTGAACATGCGAATGACTAATATTTCAAACACCAAACAAGTTACCTATGCGCTTTGAAATATTTACTTGGACTTCGTAGCTTCTTTCTATCACCAGTTTCAAGAATCAAACTTTAATCTCAGAAAAACACTCTTGGTACGAATTCTATCCTAGAGATATATAATTTAAATAGCTTCCATGAACATGAGATTCCGTGCTCAGTAAATGCTACATGAATGACGGATTCGACAAACATGCATTCCTGAGTTGAGAGCATGTTCATTACTGATCTTTCATCCTCTATAAAAGGAAATTTTTATCTAGACACGTGTACTCATTTTCACAAGCTTTCCCTAAAACCAGTGTCGAATTCTTGCATTTTTCACAGAAAAATACTTCTGGAGCGATTCCAATGAAATAGATATGTAATATACATGAATCCATCAACATGGCATTCCGGGTTTCGTACATGCTATAAGCATGACAGATACAAAAACATGAGTCTCTGAGTTGTGAGCATGTGAATTATTGAACTTTCATCCACCATACAAGGCGTATATACACTTAGAAATATTTACTCTGACTTCATAGGTTTTTTCTATCACCAGGTTCTAAAATCGGACATTTGACACCAGAATACACTCTTTGAGCGAATTCTCACCAACACACATGTAATTTACATTGTTTACATAACCATGGCATTCCGTATTTCAAACATGTTTCATGCAACGCTGATTGCTCAAACATGAATTTCTGAGTTGTGAGCACGTGGATTACAGTCTTTCATACACCAAACAAGGCATATATAAACTTAGAAATATTTACTCAGATTTCAAAGATTTTTTCTATCACCAGTTTCTAAAATCAGACATTTGGCACACGAAAAAACTCTTTGAGCTAATTCTAACCAATACAGATGTAAGTTACATTGTTTACATAACCGTGGCATTCCGTATTCGGAACGTGTTTCATGAATCATGGTTTCCTCAAACATGCATTTCTGAGTTGTGAACATGCGCATGACTGATGTTTCAACCACCAAACAAGTTACCTACGCACTTTGAAATATTTACTTTGACTTCAAACTTCTTCCTATCACCAGTTTCAAGAATCACAAATTGAGCCCAGAATAAACCTCTTGTAGCGAATTCCACCCTAGAGATAAGTAATTTGTATCGATTCTATCAAAAGAATATTCCGTGTTCTGTACATGCTACATGCTTGACAGATTTGACAATCATGCATTCCTGAGTTGAGAGCATGTGCATTACTGATTTTTCATCCTCTATAAAAGGAATATTTTCATTAGAAACGTGTACACATTTTCACAAGCTTTCCCGAATACCAGTTTCAAATTCGTGCATTTTTCACAGAAATATACTTCTGGAGCGATTACCACCTAATAGATATGTAATTTACATGAATTCCATCAACATGGCATTCCAGGTTCCTAACATGCTACATGCATAACGGATTCAGCAAACATGCATTTCTGAGTTGTGAGCACGTGGATTACTGACCTTTCATCCAACAAACAATGCATATATACACTTAGAAATATTTGCTCTGATTTCATACGTTTTTTTATCAACAGGTTCTAAAATCAGACATTTGGCACCAGAAAACACCCTTTGAGCGTATTCTCACCAATACACATGTAATTTACATTGTTAACATAAACATGGCATTCCTATTTCAAAAATGTTTCATGCAACACGGATTCCTCAATCATGCATTTCTGAGTTGTGAACATGCGCATGACAGTTGTTTCAACCATAAAAGGTTACCTATGCACTTTGAAATATTTACTTTGACTTCATAGCTTCTCAGTGTCACCAGTTTCAAGAGTCACAGTTTGATCCCAGAAAAACCCTCTTGGAGGGAATTCTACCCCAGAGATATGTAATTTGTATAGATTCCATCAACATGATATTCCATGTTCCGTACAGGATACATGCATGACGGATTCGACAAACATGCATTCCTGAGTTGAGAACATGTGCATTACTGATCTTTCATCCTCTATAAAAGGAATATTTTTATCTTCAAACGTGTACACATTTTCACAAGCTTTCACTAATACCAGTTTCGAATTCATGCATTTTTCACAGAAAAATACTTCTGGAGCGATTTCAAACTAATACATATGTAAGTTGCATTAATTCCATCAACATGGCATTCCGGATTCCTTACATGCTACATGCATGATGGATCCGGCATACATGAATTTCTGAGTTGTGAGCACGTGGATTACTGACCTTTAATCCACCAAACAAGGTATATATACACTTAGAAATATTTACTCTGACTTCATATGTTTTTTCTATCTCCAGGTCCTAAAATCGGACATTTGGCACCAGAAAACACTCTTTGAGCGTATTCTCACCAATACACATGTAAGTTACATTGTTTACGTAATCATGGCATTCCGTATTTCAAACATGTTTCATGCAACATGGATTACTCAAACATGCATTTCTGAGTTGTGAACATTCGCATGACTGATGTTTCAAACATAACAGTGTACCTATGTTCTTTGATATATTTACTTTGACTTCATAGTTTCTCCCTCTCACCAGTTTCAAGAATCACACTTTGATTCAAGAAAAACCCTCTTAGAGCGAATTCTACCCTAGAGATATATAACTTGAATAGATTTCATACATGATATTCCATGTTATGTACATGCTACATGCATGACGGATTTGACAAACATGCATTCATGAGTCGAGAGCATGTGGATTACTGATCTTTCATCCTCTATAAAAGGAAAATATTAATCTAGACACGTGTACACATTTTCACAAGCTTCCCCTAACACCAGTTTCGAGTTTGTGCATTTTTCACAGAAGAATAATTCTGGAGCGATTTCCACCTAATAGATTTGTAATTTATATGGAATTCCATCAACATGGAATTCTGGGTTCCGTATATTTTACATGCATGACGTATTCGACAAACATGCTTTCCTGTGTTGAGAGCATGTGGATTACTGATCTTTCATCCTCTATAAAAGGAATAATTCATCAAGAGCTGCGTACTCATTTTCACAAGCTTTTCCTAACACCAGTTGCGAATTCGTGCATTTATCACTGAAAAATACTTCGGGAGCGATTTCAACCTAACAGATATGTAATTTACATCAAATCGATCAACATGGCATTCCGGGTTCCGTACATGCTACATGCATGACGGATTCAACAAACATGCGTTTCCCAGTTGTGAACATGTGGATTACTGACCTTTCATCTACCAAACAAGGCATTTATACACTTAGAAATATTTACTCTGACTTCATAGGTTTTTTCTCTCACCAGATTCCACAATCGGACATTTTGCTCCAAAAAACACTCTATGGGTGAATTCTCACCAATACACATTTCAGTTACATTGTTTTCATAAACATGGCATTCCATATTCCAATCGTGTTTCATACATCACAGATTCCACAAACATGCATTTCTGAGTTGTGAACATTTGGATGACTGATGTTTCAACCACCAAACAAGGTACCTATGCAGATTGAAATATTTAAATTGACTTCATAGATTTTTCCTATCACCGGTTCTTTTCTCCCAGAAAAACCCTCTCGGTGCGAATTCTTCCCTATAGATATGTAATTTGAATAGATTCCATCAACATGATACTCCGTTTTCCGTACATGCTACATGCATGACGGATTCGACAAACATGCATTCCTGAGTTGAGGGCATGTGCATTACTGACCTTTCATCCTCTATAAAAGGAATATTTTCATCAAGAGCCGTGTACTATTTTTCACAAGCTTTTCCTATCACCAGTTGTGCATTCGTGCATTTTTCACAGAAAAATATTTCTGGAGCGATTTAAACCTTACAGATATGTAATTTACATAAATTCGATCAACATGGCATTCCAGGTTCCGTACATGATACATGCATGACGGATTCGGCAAACATTCATTTCTGACTTGTGTGCATGTGGATCACTGATCTTCACCCTCAAACAAGCATATATACACTTAGAAATAGTTACTCTGAATTCATAGGTTTTTGTATCACCAGATATTAAAATAGGACATTAGACACCAGAAAAAACTCTTTGAGCGAATTCTCAACAATACACATATAATTTATATTGTTTACATAACCATGGCATTCCGTATTCCGAACATGTTTCATGCGTCACGGATTTCTCAAGCATGCATTTCTGAGTTGTGAACATGCGGATGACACATGTTTCAAACACCAAACAAGTTACTTATGCACTTTGAAATATTTACTTTGACTTCGTAGCTTCTACCTATCACCAGATTCAAGAATCACAATTTTATCTCAGAAAAACCATTCTGGTGCGAATTCTACCATAGAGACATGTATGATAAATAGACTCCATCAACATGATATTCCGTGCTCAGTACATGCTTCATGCATGACGGATTCGACAAACATGCATTCCTGTGTTGAGAGCATGTGGATTACTAATCGTTCATCCTCTATAAAAGGAATATTTTCATCTAGACACGTGTACTCATTTTCACAAGCTTTCCCTAACACCTGTTTCGAATTCGCGCATTTTTCACAGAAAAATACTTCTGGAGCGAGTTCCATGTAAAAGATATGTAATGTACATGAATTCCATCAACATGGAGTTCTGGGTCCCGTACAGCCTACATGCATGACGAATTCGGCAAACATGATTTTCTGAGTTGTGAGCATGTGGATTACTGACCTTTCATCCACCAAACAAGGCGTATATAGACTTAGAAATATTTAATCTGACTTCATAGGTTTTTCCTATCACCAGGTTCTAAAATCGGACATTTGGCACCATAAAAATGCTTTGAGCGAATTCTCACCTATACACATGTAATTTACATTGTCTACATATCCATGGCATTCCGTATTCCGAACATGATTCATGCATCATGGATTCCTCAAACATGCATTTCTGAGTTGTGAACATGAGCATGACTGATGTTTCAACCAACAAACAATTTACCTATGCACTTTGAAATATTTACTTTGACTTCGTAGCTGCTTCCTATCACCAGTTTCAAAATCACACTTTGACCCCAGAAACACACACTTGCAGCGAATTCTACCCTAGAGATATGTAATTTGAATAGATTCCATCAACATGGCATCCCAGTTTCTGAACATATTTCATGCATGACGGATTCGACCAACATGGGTTTCTGAGTTGTGAGCATGGGGATTAGTGAACTTTCATCCACCAAACAAGGCATATATACACTTTGAATGTGTGCTCTGACTTCAGAGGCTTTTTCTATCACCAGGGTCTAAAATCGGACATTTGGCACCAGAAAACACTCTATGAGCAAATTCTCAACAATACACATGCAATTTATATTGTTTACATAACCATGGCATTCCGTATTCCGAACATGTTTCATGCAACTCCGATTCCTCAAACAGGCATTTCTGAGTTGTGAACATGCACATGACTCATATTTCAAACACCAAACAAGTTACCTATGCACTTTGAAATATTTACTTGGACTTCGTAGCTTCTTTCTATCACCAGTTTCAAAAATCACACTTTTATCTCAGAAAATCACTTGGTACGAATTCTATCCTACAGATATGTAATTTAAATAGATTACATCAACATGATATTCCATGCTCAGTACATGCTTCATGCATGACGCATTCGACAAACATGTATTCCTGAGTTGAGAGCATGTGGATTACTGATCTTTCATCCTCTATAAATGGAAAGATTTCATCTAGACACGTGTACTCATTTTCACAAGCTTTCCCAAACACCAGTTTCGAATTCGTGCATTTTTCATAGAAAAATACTTCTGAAGCGATTTCAACCTAATAGATATGTAATTTACATGAATTCCATCAACATGGCATTCCGGGTTCCGTACATGCTTCATGCATGACGGATCTGGCAAACATGCGTTCCTGACTTGTGAGCATGTGGATTACTGACCTTTCATCCACCAAACAAGGCATATATTCACTTAGAAATATTTACTCAGAATTCATAGGTTTTTTCTATAACCAGGTCCTAAAATAGGACATTAGGTACCAGAAAATCTCTTTGAGCGAATTCTCAACAATACACATGTAATTTATATTATCTACATATCCATGGCATTCCGTATTCCGAACATGATTCATGCATCATGGATTCCTGAAACATGCATTTCTGAGTTGTGAACATGCGCATGACTGATGTTTCAACCACCAAACTAGTTACCTATGCACTTTGAATTATTTACTTTGACTTCGTAGCATCTTCCTATCACCAGATTCAAGAATCACAATTTGACCCCAGAAAAAACTTCTTGGAGTGAAATCTACCCTAGTGATATGAAATTTGACTAGATTCCATCAACATGGCATTCCGGTTTCTGTACATATTTCATGCATGACGGATTCGACAAACATGGATTTCTGAGTTGTGAACATGTGCATCACTGATGTTTCAACCACCAAACAAGTTTCCTATGCGCTTTGAAATATTTACTTTGACTTCGTAGTTTCTTCCTATCACCAGTTTCAAGAATCACACTTTGACCCCAGAAAAACCCTCTTGAGCGAATTCTACCCAAGAGATATGTAATTTGAATAGATTACACAACATGATATTCATTTTTCCGTACATGCTACAGGCATGATGAATTCGACAAACATGCATTCCTGAGTTGAGACCGTGTGGATTACTGATCTTTCATTCTCTATAAATGGAATGTTTTCATCTAGACACATGTACTCATTTTCACAAGCTATCCCTAACACCAGTTCGAACACTTGTTTTTTCACAGAAAAATACTTGTAGAGCGATTTCCACCTAACAGATATGTAATTTACATGAATTCCGTCAACATGGCATTCCGGGTTCCGTACATGCTATATGCATGACGGATTCAGCAAACATGCGTTTCTGACATGTGAGCATGTGGAATAGTGATCTTTCATCCACCAACAAGGCATATAAACACTTAGTAATATTTACTCTGACATCATAGATTTTTTCTATCAGCAGGTCTTAAAATAGGACATTAGGCACCAGAAAACCCTCTTTGAGCGAATTCTCAACAATACACATGTAATGTACATTGTTATATAACCTTGGCATTCCGTATTCTGAACATGTTTCATGCATCACGGATTCTTCAAACATGCATTTCTGAGTTGTGAACATGCGAATGACTAATATTTCAAACACCAAACAAGTTACCTATGCGCTTTGAAATATTTACTTGGACTTCGTAGCTTCTTTCTATCACCAGTTTCAAGAATCAAACTTTAATCTCAGAAAAACACTCTTGGTACGAATTCTATCCTAGAGATATATAATTTAAATAGCTTCCATGAACATGAGATTCCGTGCTCAGTAAATGCTACATGAATGACGGATTCGACAAACATGCATTCCTGAGTTGAGAGCATGTTCATTACTGATCTTTCATCCTCTATAAAAGGAAATTTTTATCTAGACACGTGTACTCATTTTCACAAGCTTTCCCTAAAACCAGTGTCGAATTCTTGCATTTTTCACAGAAAAATACTTCTGGAGCGATTCCAATGAAATAGATATGTAATTTACATGAATTCCATCAACATGGCATTCCGGGTTTCGTACATGCTATAAGCATGACAGATACGAAAACATGAGTCTCTGAGTTGTGAGCATGTGGATTATTGAACTTTCATCCACCATACAAGGCGTATATACACTTAGAAATATATACTCTGACTTCATAGGTTTTTTCTATCACCAGGTTCTAAAATCGGACATTTGACACCAGAATACACTCTTTGAGCGAATTCTCACCAACACACATGTAATTTACATTGTTTACATAACCATGGCATTCCGTATTTCAAACATGTTTCATGCAACGCTGATTGCTCAAACATGAATTTCTGAGTTGTGAGCACGTGGATTACAGTCTTTCATACACCAAACAAGGCATATATAAACTTAGAAATATTTACTCAGATTTCAAAGATTTTTTCTATCACCAGTTTCTAAAATCGGACATTTGGCACACGAAAAACCTCTTTGAGCTAATTCTAACCAATACAGATGTAAGTTACATTGTTTACATAACCGTGGCATTCCGTATTCGGAACGTGTTTCATGAATCATGGTTTCCTCAAACATGCATTTCTGAGTTGTGAACATGCGCATGACTGATGTTTCAACCACCAAACAAGTTACCTACGCACTTTGAAATATTTACTTTGACTTCAAACTTCTTCCTATCACCAGTTTCAAGAATCACAAATTGAGCCCAGAATAAACCTCTTGTAGCGAATTCCACCCTAGAGATAAGTAATTTGTATCGATTCTATCAAAAGAATATTCCGTGTTCTGTACATGCTACATGCTTGACAGATTTGACAATCATGCATTCCTGAGTTGAGAGCATGTGCATTACTGATTTTTCATCCTCTATAAAAGGAATATTTTCATTAGAAACGTGTACACATTTTCACAAGCTTTCCCGAATACCAGTTTCAAATTCGTGCATTTTTCACAGAAATATACTTCTGGAGCGATTACCACCTAATAGATATGTAATTTACATGAATTCCATCAACATGGCATTCCAGGTTCCTAACATGCTACATGCATAACGGATTCAGCAAACATGCATTTCTGAGTTGTGAGCACGTGGATTACTGACCTTTCATCCAACAAACAATGCATATATACACGTAGAAATATTTGCTCTGATTTCATACGTTTTTTTATCAACAGGTTCTAAAATCAGACATTTGGCACCAGAAAACACCCTTTGAGCGTATTCTCACCAATACACATGTAATTTACATTGTTAACATAAACATGGCATTCCTATTTCAAAAATGTTTCATGCAACACGGATTCCTCAATCATGCATTTCTGAGTTGTGAACATGCGCATGACAGTTGTTTCAACCATAAAAGGTTACCTATGCACTTTGAAATATTTACTTTGACTTCATAGCTTCTCAGTGTCACCAGTTTCAAGAGTCACAGTTTGATCCCAGAAAAACCCTCTTGGAGGGAATTCAACCCCAGAGATATGTAATTTGTATAGATTCCATCAACATGATATTCCATGTTCCGTACAGGATACATGCATGACGGATTCGACAAACATGCATTCCTGAGTTGAGAACATGTGCATTACTGATCTTTCATCCTCTATAAAAGGAATATTTTTATCTTCAAACGTGTACACATTTTCACAAGCTTTCACTAATACCAGTTTCGAATTCATGCATTTTTCACAGAAAAATACTTCTGGAGCGATTTCAAACTAATACATATGTAAGTTGCATTAATTCCATCAACATGGCATTCCGGATTCCTTACATGCTACATGCATGATGGATCCGGCATACATGAATTTCTGAGTTGTGAGCACGTGGATTACTGACCTTTAATCCACCAAACAAGGTATATATACACTTAGAAATATTTACTCTGACTTCATATGTTTTTTCTATCTCCAGGTCCTAAAATCGGACATTTGGCACCAGAAAACACTCTTTGAGCGTATTCTCACCAATACACATGTAAGTTACATTGTTTACGTAATCATGGCATTCCGTATTTCAAACATGTTTCATGCAACATGGATTACTCAAACATGCATTTCTGAGTTGTGAACATTCGCATGACTGATGTTTCAAACATAACAGTGTACCTATGTTCTTTGATATATTTACTTTGACTTCATAGTTTCTCCCTCTCACCAGTTTCAAGAATCACACTTTGATTCAAGAAAAACCCTCTTAGAGCGAATTCTACCCTAGAGATATATAACTTGAATAGATTTCATACATGATATTCCATGTTATGTACATGCTACATGCATGACGGATTTGACAAACATGCATTCATGAGTCGAGAGCATGTGGATTACTGATCTTTCATCCTCTATAAAAGGAAAATATTAATCTAGACACGTGTACACATTTTCACAAGCTTCCCCTAACACCAGTTTCGAGTTTGTGCATTTTTCACAGAAAAATAATTCTGGAGCGATTTCCACCTAATAGATTTGTAATTTATATGGAATTCCATCAACATGGAATTCTGGGTTCCGTATATTTTACATGCATGACGTATTCGACAAACATGCTTTCCTGTGTTGAGAGCATGTGGATTACTGATCTTTCATCCTCTATAAAAGGAATATTTCATCAAGAGCTGAGTACTCATTTTCACAAGCTTTTCCTAACACCAGTTGCGAATTCGTGCATTTATCACTGAAAAATACTTCGGGAGCGATTTCAACCTAACAGATATGTAATTTACATCAAATCGATCAACATGGCATTCCGGGTTCCGTACATGCTACATGCATGACGGATTCAACAAACATGCGTTTCCCAGTTGTGAACATGTGGATTACTGACCTTTCATCTACCAAACAAGGCATTTATACACTTAGAAATATTTACTCTGACTTCATAGGTTTTTTCTCTCACCAGATTCCACAATCGGACATTTTGCTCCAAAAAACACTCTATGGGTGAATTCTCACCAATACACATTTCAGTTACATTGTTTTCATAAACATGGCATTCCATATTCCAATCGTGTTTCATACATCACAGATTCCACAAACATGCATTTCTGAGTTGTGAACATTTGGATGACTGATGTTTCAACCACCAAACAAGGTACCTATGCAGATTGAAATATTTAAATTGACTTCATAGATTTTTCCTATCACCGGTTCTTTTCTCCCAGAAAAACCCTCTCGGTGCGAATTCTTCCCTATAGATATGTAATTTGAATAGATTCCATCAACATGATACTCCGTTTTCCGTACATGCTACATGCATGACGGATTCGACAAACATGCATTCCTGAGTTGAGGGCATGTGCATTACTGACCTTTCATCCTCTATAAAAGGAATATTTTCATCAAGAGCCGTGTACTATTTTTCACAAGCTTTTCCTATCACCAGTTGTGCATTCGTGCATTTTTCACAGAAAAATATTTCTGGAGCGATTTAAACCTTACAGATATGTAATTTACATAAATTCGATCAACATGGCATTCCAGGTTCCGTACATGATACATGCATGACGGATTCGGCAAACATTCATTTCTGACTTGTGTGCATGTGGATCACTGATCTTCACCCTCAAACAAGCATATATACACTTAGAAATAGTTACTCTGAATTCATAGGTTTTTGTATCACCAGATATTAAAATAGGACATTAGACACCAGAAAAAACTCTTTGAGCGAATTCTCAACAATACACATATAATTTATATTGTTTACATAACCATGGCATTCCGTATTCCGAACATGTTTCATGCGTCACGGATTTCTCAAGCATGCATTTCTGAGTTGTGAACATGCGGATGACACATGTTTCAAACACCAAACAAGTTACTTATGCACTTTGAAATATTTACTTTGACTTCGTAGCTTCTACCTATCACCAGATTCAAGAATCACAATTTTATCTCAGAAAAACCATTCTGGTGCGAATTCTACCATAGAGACATGTATGATAAATAGACTCCATCAACATGATATTCCGTGCTCAGTACATGCTTCATGCATGACGGATTCGACAAACATGCATTCCTGTGTTGAGAGCATGTGGATTACTAATCGTTCATCCTCTATAAAAGGAATATTTTCATCTAGACACGTGTACTCATTTTCACAAGCTTTCCCTAACACCTGTTTCGAATTCGCGCATTTTTCACAGAAAAATACTTCTGGAGCGAGTTCCATGTAAAAGATATGTAATGTACATGAATTCCATCAACATGGAGTTCTGGGTCCCGTACAGCCTACATGCATGACGAATTCGGCAAACATGATTTTCTGAGTTGTGAGCATGTGGATTACTGACCTTTCATCCACCAAACAAGGCGTATATAGACTTAGAAATATTTAATCTGACTTCATAGGTTTTTCCTATCACCAGGTTCTAAAATTGGACATTTGGCACCATAAAAATGCTTTGAGCGAATTCTCACCAATACACATGTAATTTACATTGTCTACATATCCATGGCATTCCGTATTCCGAACATGATTCATGCATCATGGATTCCTCAAACATGCATTTCTGAGTTGTGAACATGAGCATGACTGATGTTTCAACCAACAAACAATTTACCTATGCACTTTGAAATATTTACTTTGACTTCGTAGCTGCTTCCTATCACCAGTTTCAAAATCACACTTTGACCCCAGAAACACACACTTGCAGCGAATTCTACCCTAGAGATATGTAATTTGAATAGATTCCATCAACATGGCATCCCGGTTTCTGAACATATTTCATGCATGACGGATTCGACCAACATGGGTTTCTGAGTTGTGAGCATGTGGATTAGTGAACTTTCATCCACCAAACAAGGCATATATACACTTTGAATGTGTGCTCTGACTTCAGAGGCTTTTTCTATCACCAGGGTCTAAAATCGGACATTTGGCACCAGAAAACACTCTATGAGCAAATTCTCAACAATACACATGCAATTTATATTGTTTACATAACCATGGCATTCCGTATTCCGAACATGTTTCATGCAACTCCGATTCCTCAAACAGGCATTTCTGAGTTGTGAACATGCACATGACTCATATTTCAAACACCAAACAAGTTACCTATGCACTTTGAAATATTTACTTGGACTTCGTAGCTTCTTTCTATCACCAGTTTCAAAAATCACACTTTTATCTCAGAAAATCACTTGGTACGAATTCTATCCTACAGATATGTAATTTAAATAGATTACATCAACATGATATTCCATGCTCAGTACATGCTTCATGCATGACGCATTCGACAAACATGTATTCCTGAGTTGAGAGCATGTGGATTACTGATCTTTCATCCTCTATAAATGGAAAGATTTCATCTAGACACGTGTACTCATTTTCACAAGCTTTCCCAAACACCAGTTTCGAATTCGTGCATTTTTCATAGAAAAATACTTCTGAAGCGATTTCAACCTAATAGATATGTAATTTACATGAATCCCATCAACATGGCATTCCGGGTTCCGTACATGCTTCATGCATGACGGATCTGGCAAACATGCGTTCCTGACTTGTGAGCATGTGGATTACTGACCTTTCATCCACCAAACAAGGCATATATTCACTTAGAAATATTTACTCAGACTTCATAGGTTTTTTCTATAACCAGGTCCTAAAATAGGACATTAGGTACCAGAAAATCTCTTTGAGCGAATTCTCAACAATACACATGTAATTTATATTATCTACATATCCATGGCATTCCGTATTCCGAACATGATTCATGCATCATGGATTCATGAAACATGCATTTCTGAGTTGTGAACATGCGCATGACTGATGTTTCAACCACCAAACAAGTTTCCTATGCGCTTTGAAATATTTACTTTGACTTCGTAGTTTCTTCCTATCACCAGTTTCAAGAATCACACTTTGACCCCAGAAAAACCCTCTTGAGCGAATTCTACCCAAGAGATATGTAATTTGAATAGATTACACAACATGATATTCATTTTTCCGTACATGCTACAGGCATGATGAATTCGACAAACATGCATTCCTGAGTTGAGACCGTGTGGATTACTGATCTTTCATTCTCTATAAATGGAATGTTTTCATCTAGACACATGTACTCATTTTCACAAGCTATCCCTAACACCAGTTCGAACACTTGTTTTTTCACAGAAAAATACTTGTAGAGCGATTTCCACCTAACAGATATGTAATTTACATGAATTCCGTCAACATGGCATTCCGGGTTCCGTACATGCTATATGCATGACGGATTCAGCAAACATGCGTTTCTGACATGTGAGCATGTGGAATAGTGATCTTTCATCCACCAACAAGGCATATAAACACTTAGTAATATTTACTCTGACATCATAGATTTTTTCTATCAGCAGGTCTTAAAATAGGACATTAGGCACCAGAAAACCCTCTTTGAGCGAATTCTCAACAATACACATGTAATGTACATTGTTATATAACCTTGGCATTCCGTATTCTGAACATGTTTCATGCATCACGGATTCTTCAAACATGCATTTCTGAGTTGTGAACATGCGAATGACTAATATTTCAAACACCAAACAAGTTACCTATGCGCTTTGAAATATTTACTTGGACTTCGTAGCTTCTTTCTATCACCAGTTTCAAGAATCAAACTTTAATCTCAGAAAAACACTCTTGGTACGAATTCTATCCTAGAGATATATAATTTAAATAGCTTCCATGAACATGAGATTCCGTGCTCAGTAAATGCTACATGAATGACGGATTCGACAAACATGCATTCCTGAGTTGAGAGCATGTTCATTACTGATCTTTCATCCTCTATAAAAGGAAATTTTTATCTAGACACGTGTACTCATTTTCACAAGCTTTCCCTAAAACCAGTGTCGAATTCTTGCATTTTTCACAGAAAAATACTTCTGGAGCGATTCCAATGAAATAGATATGTAATTTACATGAATTCCATCAACATGGCATTCCGGGTTTCGTACATGCTATAAGCATGACAGATACGAAAACATGAGTCTCTGAGTTGTGAGCATGTGGATTATTGAACTTTCATCCACCATACAAGGCGTATATACACTTAGAAATATATACTCTGACTTCATAGGTTTTTTCTATCACCAGGTTCTAAAATCGGACATTTGACACCAGAATACACTCTTTGAGCGAATTCTCACCAACACACATGTAATTTACATTGTTTACATAACCATGGCATTCCGTATTTCAAACATGTTTCATGCAACGCTGATTGCTCAAACATGAATTTCTGAGTTGTGAGCACGTGGATTACAGTCTTTCATACACCAAACAAGGCATATATAAACTTAGAAATATTTACTCAGATTTCAAAGATTTTTTCTATCACCAGTTTCTAAAATCGGACATTTGGCACACGAAAAACCTCTTTGAGCTAATTCTAACCAATACAGATGTAAGTTACATTGTTTACATAACCGTGGCATTCCGTATTCGGAACGTGTTTCATGAATCATGGTTTCCTCAAACATGCATTTCTGAGTTGTGAACATGCGCATGACTGATGTTTCAACCACCAAACAAGTTACCTACGCACTTTGAAATATTTACTTTGACTTCAAACTTCTTCCTATCACCAGTTTCAAGAATCACAAATTGAGCCCAGAATAAACCTCTTGTAGCGAATTCCACCCTAGAGATAAGTAATTTGTATCGATTCTATCAAAAGAATATTCCGTGTTCTGTACATGCTACATGCTTGACAGATTTGACAATCATGCATTCCTGAGTTGAGAGCATGTGCATTACTGATTTTTCATCCTCTATAAAAGGAATATTTTCATTAGAAACGTGTACACATTTTCACAAGCTTTCCCGAATACCAGTTTCAAATTCGTGCATTTTTCACAGAAATATACTTCTGGAGCGATTACCACCTAATAGATATGTAATTTACATGAATTCCATCAACATGGCATTCCAGGTTCCTAACATGCTACATGCATAACGGATTCAGCAAACATGCATTTCTGAGTTGTGAGCACGTGGATTACTGACCTTTCATCCAACAAACAATGCATATATACACGTAGAAATATTTGCTCTGATTTCATACGTTTTTTTATCAACAGGTTCTAAAATCAGACATTTGGCACCAGAAAACACCCTTTGAGCGTATTCTCACCAATACACATGTAATTTACATTGTTAACATAAACATGGCATTCCTATTTCAAAAATGTTTCATGCAACACGGATTCCTCAATCATGCATTTCTGAGTTGTGAACATGCGCATGACAGTTGTTTCAACCATAAAAGGTTACCTATGCACTTTGAAATATTTACTTTGACTTCATAGCTTCTCAGTGTCACCAGTTTCAAGAGTCACAGTTTGATCCCAGAAAAACCCTCTTGGAGGGAATTCAACCCCAGAGATATGTAATTTGTATAGATTCCATCAACATGATATTCCATGTTCCGTACAGGATACATGCATGACGGATTCGACAAACATGCATTCCTGAGTTGAGAACATGTGCATTACTGATCTTTCATCCTCTATAAAAGGAATATTTTTATCTTCAAACGTGTACACATTTTCACAAGCTTTCACTAATACCAGTTTCGAATTCATGCATTTTTCACAGAAAAATACTTCTGGAGCGATTTCAAACTAATACATATGTAAGTTGCATTAATTCCATCAACATGGCATTCCGGATTCCTTACATGCTACATGCATGATGGATCCGGCATACATGAATTTCTGAGTTGTGAGCACGTGGATTACTGACCTTTAATCAACCAAACAAGGTATATATACACTTAGAAATATTTACTCTGACTTCATATGTTTTTTCTATCTCCAGGTCCTAAAATCGGACATTTGGCACCAGAAAACACTCTTTGAGCGTATTCTCACCAATACACATGTAAGTTACATTGTTTACGTAATCATGGCATTCCGTATTTCAAACATGTTTCATGCAACATGGATTACTCAAACATGCATTTCTGAGTTGTGAACATTCGCATGACTGATGTTTCAAACATAACAGTGTACCTATGTTCTTTGATATATTTACTTTGACTTCATAGTTTCTCCCTCTCACCAGTTTCAAGAATCACACTTTGATTCAAGAAAAACCCTCTTAGAGCGAATTCTACCCTAGAGATATATAACTTGAATAGATTTCATACATGATATTCCATGTTATGTACATGCTACATGCATGACGGATTTGACAAACATGCATTCATGAGTCGAGAGCATGTGGATTACTGATCTTTCATCCTCTATAAAAGGAAAATATTAATCTAGACACGTGTACACATTTTCACAAGCTTCCCCTAACACCAGTTTCGAGTTTGTGCATTTTTCACAGAAAAATAATTCTGGAGCGATTTCCACCTAATAGATTTGTAATTTATATGGAATTCCATCAACATGGAATTCTGGGTTCCGTATATTTTACATGCATGACGTATTCGACAAACATGCTTTCCTGTGTTGAGAGCATGTGGATTACTGATCTTTCATCCTCTATAAAAGGAATATTTCATCAAGAGCTGAGTACTCATTTTCACAAGCTTTTCCTAACACCAGTTGCGAATTCGTGCATTTATCACTGAAAAATACTTCGGGAGCGATTTCAACCTAACAGATATGTAATTTACATCAAATCGATCAACATGGCATTCCGGGTTCCGTACATGCTACATGCATGACGGATTCAACAAACATGCGTTTCCCAGTTGTGAACATGTGGATTACTGACCTTTCATCTACCAAACAAGGCATTTATACACTTAGAAATATTTACTCTGACTTCATAGGTTTTTTCTCTCACCAGATTCCACAATCGGACATTTTGCTCCAAAAAACACTCTATGGGTGAATTCTCACCAATACACATTTCAGTTACATTGTTTTCATAAACATGGCATTCCATATTCCAATCGTGTTTCATACATCACAGATTCCACAAACATGCATTTCTGAGTTGTGAACATTTGGATGACTGATGTTTCAACCACCAAACAAGGTACCTATGCAGATTGAAATATTTAAATTGACTTCATAGATTTTTCCTATCACCGGTTCTTTTCTCCCAGAAAAACCCTCTCGGTGCGAATTCTTCCCTATAGATATGTAATTTGAATAGATTCCATCAACATGATACTCCGTTTTCCGTACATGCTACATGCATGACGGATTCGACAAACATGCATTCCTGAGTTGAGGGCATGTGCATTACTGACCTTTCATCCTCTATAAAAGGAATATTTTCATCAAGAGCCGTGTACTATTTTTCACAAGCTTTTCCTATCACCAGTTGTGCATTCGTGCATTTTTCACAGAAAAATATTTCTGGAGCGATTTAAACCTTACAGATATGTAATTTACATAAATTCGATCAACATGGCATTCCAGGTTCCGTACATGATACATGCATGACGGATTCGGCAAACATTCATTTCTGACTTGTGTGCATGTGGATCACTGATCTTCACCCTCAAACAAGCATATATACACTTAGAAATAGTTACTCTGAATTCATAGGTTTTTGTATCACCAGATATTAAAATAGGACATTAGACACCAGAAAAAACTCTTTGAGCGAATTCTCAACAATACACATATAATTTATATTGTTTACATAACCATGGCATTCCGTATTCCGAACATGTTTCATGCGTCACGGATTTCTCAAGCATGCATTTCTGAGTTGTGAACATGCGGATGACACATGTTTCAAACACCAAACAAGTTACTTATGCACTTTGAAATATTTACTTTGACTTCGTAGCTTCTACCTATCACCAGATTCAAGAATCACAATTTTATCTCAGAAAAACCATTCTGGTGCGAATTCTACCATAGAGACATGTATGATAAATAGACTCCATCAACATGATATTCCGTGCTCAGTACATGCTTCATGCATGACGGATTCGACAAACATGCATTCCTGTGTTGAGAGCATGTGGATTACTAATCGTTCATCCTCTATAAAAGGAATATTTTCATCTAGACACGTGTACTCATTTTCACAAGCTTTCCCTAACACCTGTTTCGAATTCGCGCATTTTTCACAGAAAAATACTTCTGGAGCGAGTTCCATGTAAAAGATATGTAATGTACATGAATTCCATCAACATGGAGTTCTGGGTCCCGTACAGCCTACATGCATGACGAATTCGGCAAACATGATTTTCTGAGTTGTGAGCATGTGGATTACTGACCTTTCATCCACCAAACAAGGCGTATATAGACTTAGAAATATTTAATCTGACTTCATAGGTTTTTCCTATCACCAGGTTCTAAAATTGGACATTTGGCACCATAAAAATGCTTTGAGCGAATTCTCACCAATACACATGTAATTTACATTGTCTACATATCCATGGCATTCCGTATTCCGAACATGATTCATGCATCATGGATTCCTCAAACATGCATTTCTGAGTTGTGAACATGAGCATGACTGATGTTTCAACCAACAAACAATTTACCTATGCACTTTGAAATATTTACTTTGACTTCGTAGCTGCTTCCTATCACCAGTTTCAAAATCACACTTTGACCCCAGAAACACACACTTGCAGCGAATTCTACCCTAGAGATATGTAATTTGAATAGATTCCATCAACATGGCATCCCGGTTTCTGAACATATTTCATGCATGACGGATTCGACCAACATGGGTTTCTGAGTTGTGAGCATGTGGATTAGTGAACTTTCATCCACCAAACAAGGCATATATACACTTTGAATGTGTGCTCTGACTTCAGAGGCTTTTTCTATCACCAGGGTCTAAAATCGGACATTTGGCACCAGAAAACACTCTATGAGCAAATTCTCAACAATACACATGCAATTTATATTGTTTACATAACCATGGCATTCCGTATTCCGAACATGTTTCATGCAACTCCGATTCCTCAAACAGGCATTTCTGAGTTGTGAACATGCACATGACTCATATTTCAAACACCAAACAAGTTACCTATGCACTTTGAAATATTTACTTGGACTTCGTAGCTTCTTTCTATCACCAGTTTCAAAAATCACACTTTTATCTCAGAAAATCACTTGGTACGAATTCTATCCTACAGATATGTAATTTAAATAGATTACATCAACATGATATTCCATGCTCAGTACATGCTTCATGCACGACGCATTCGACAAACATGTATTCCTGAGTTGAGAGCATGTGGATTACTGATCTTTCATCCTCTATAAATGGAAAGATTTCATCTAGACACGTGTACTCATTTTCACAAGCTTTCCCAAACACCAGTTTCGAATTCGTGCATTTTTCATAGAAAAATACTTCTGAAGCGATTTCAACCTAATAGATATGTAATTTACATGAATCCCATCAACATGGCATTCCGGGTTCCGTACATGCTTCATGCATGACGGATCTGGCAAACATGCGTTCCTGACTTGTGAGCATGTGGATTACTGACCTTTCATCCACCAAACAAGGCATATATTCACTTAGAAATATTTACTCAGACTTCATAGGTTTTTTCTATAACCAGGTCCTAAAATAGGACATTAGGTACCAGAAAATCTCTTTGAGCGAATTCTCAACAATACACATGTAATTTATATTATCTACATATCCATGGCATTCCGTATTCCGAACATGATTCATGCATCATGGATTCCTGAAACATGCATTTCTGAGTTGTGAACATGCGCATGACTGATGTTTCAACCACCAAACTAGTTACCTATGCACTTTGAATTATTTACTTTGACTTCGTAGCATCTTCCTATCACCAGATTCAAGAATCACAATTTGACCCCAGAAAAAACTTCTTGGAGTGAAATCTACCCTAGTGATATGAAATTTGAATAGATTCCATCAACATGGCATTCCGGTTTCTGTACATATTTCATGCATGACGGATTCGACAAACATGGATTTCTGAGTTGTGAACATGTGCATGACTGATGTTTCAACCACCAAACAAGTTTCCTATGCGCTTTGAAATATTTACTTTGACTTCGTAGTTTCTTCCTATCACCAGTTTCAAGAATCACACTTTGACCCCAGAAAAACCCTCTTGAGCGAATTCTACCCAAGAGATATGTAATTTGAATAGATTACACAACATGATATTCATTGTTCCGTACATGCTACAGGCATGATGAATTCGACAAACATGCATTCCTGAGTTGAGACCATGTGGATTACTGATCTTTCATTCTCTATAAATGGAATGTTTTCATCTAGACACATGTACTCATTTTCACAAGCTATCCCTAACACCAGTTCGAACTCTTGTTTTTTCACAGAAAAATACTTGTAGAGCGATTTCCACCTAACAGATATGTAATTTACATGAATTCCGTCAACATGGCATTCCGGGTTCCGTACATGCTATATGCATGACGGATTCAGCAAACATGCGTTTCTGACATGTGAGCATGTGGAATAGTGATCTTTCATCCACCAACAAGGCATATAAACACTTAGTAATATTTACTCTGACATCATAGATTTTTTCTATCAGCAGGTCTTAAAATAGGACATTAGGCACCAGAAAACCCTCTTTGAGCGAATTCTCAACAATACACATGTAATGTACATTGTTATATAACCTTGGCATTCCGTATTCTGAACATGTTTCATGCATCACGGATTCTTCAAACATGCATTTCTGAGTTGTGAACATGCGAATGACTAATATTTCAAACACCAAACAAGTTACCTATGCGCTTTGAAATATTTACTTGGACTTCGTAGCTTCTTTCTATCACCAGTTTCAAGAATCAAACTTTAATCTCAGAAAAACACTCTTGGTACGAATTCTATCCTAGAGATATATAATTTAAATAGCTTCCATGAACATGAGATTCCGTGCTCAGTAAATGCTACATGAATGACGGATTCGACAAACATGCATTCCTGAGTTGAGAGCATGTTCATTACTGATCTTTCATCCTCTATAAAAGGAAATTTTTATCTAGACACGTGTACTCATTTTCACAAGCTTTCCCTAAAACCAGTGTCGAATTCTTGCATTTTTCACAGAAAAATACTTCTGGAGCGATTCCAATGAAATAGATATGTAATTTACATGAATTCCATCAACATGGCATTCCGGGTTTCGTACATGCTATAAGCATGACAGATACGAAAACATGAGTCTCTGAGTTGTGAGCATGTGGATTATTGAACTTTCATCCACCATACAAGGCGTATATACACTTAGAAATATATACTCTGACTTCATAGGTTTTTTCTATCACCAGGTTCTAAAATCGGACATTTGACACCAGAATACACTCTTTGAGCGAATTCTCACCAACACACATGTAATTTACATTGTTTACATAACCATGGCATTCCGTATTTCAAACATGTTTCATGCAACGCTGATTGCTCAAACATGAATTTCTGAGTTGTGAGCACGTGGATTACAGTCTTTCATACACCAAACAAGGCATATATAAACTTAGAAATATTTACTCAGATTTCAAAGATTTTTTCTATCACCAGTTTCTAAAATCGGACATTTGGCACACGAAAAACCTCTTTGAGCTAATTCTAACCAATACAGATGTAAGTTACATTGTTTACATAACCGTGGCATTCCGTATTCGGAACGTGTTTCATGAATCATGGTTTCCTCAAACATGCATTTCTGAGTTGTGAACATGCGCATGACTGATGTTTCAACCACCAAAAAAGTTACCTACGCACTTTGAAATATTTACTTTGACTTCAAACTTCTTCCTATCACCAGTTTCAAGAATCACAAATTGAGCCCAGAATAAACCTCTTGTAGCGAATTCCACCCTAGAGATAAGTAATTTGTATCGATTCTATCAAAAGAATATTCCGTGTTCTGTACATGCTACATGCTTGACAGATTTGACAATCATGCATTCCTGAGTTGAGAGCATGTGCATTACTGATTTTTCATCCTCTATAAAAGGAATATTTTCATTAGAAACGTGTACACATTTTCACAAGCTTTCCCGAATACCAGTTTCAAATTCGTGCATTTTTCACAGAAATATACTTCTGGAGCGATTACCACCTAATAGATATGTAATTTACATGAATTCCATCAACATGGCATTCCAGGTTCCTAACATGCTACATGCATAACGGATTCAGCAAACATGCATTTCTGAGTTGTGAGCACGTGGATTACTGACCTTTCATCCAACAAACAATGCATATATACACGTAGAAATATTTGCTCTGATTTCATACGTTTTTTTATCAACAGGTTCTAAAATCAGACATTTGGCACCAGAAAACACCCTTTGAGCATATTCTCACCAATACACATGTAATTTACATTGTTAACATAAACATGGCATTCCTATTTCAAAAATGTTTCATGCAACACGGATTCCTCAATCATGCATTTCTGAGTTGTGAACATGCGCATGACAGTTGTTTCAACCATAAAAGGTTACCTATGCACTTTGAAATATTTACTTTGACTTCATAGCTTCTCAGTGTCACCAGTTTCAAGAGTCACAGTTTGATCCCAGAAAAACCCTCTTGGAGGGAATTCAACCCCAGAGATATGTAATTTGTATAGATTCCATCAACATGATATTCCATGTTCCGTACAGGATACATGCATGACGGATTCGACAAACATGCATTCCTGAGTTGAGAACATGTGCATTACTGATCTTTCATCCTCTATAAAAGGAATATTTTTATCTTCAAACGTGTACACATTTTCACAAGCTTTCACTAATACCAGTTTCGAATTCATGCATTTTTCACAGAAAAATACTTCTGGAGCGATTTCAAACTAATACATATGTAAGTTGCATTAATTCCATCAACATGGCATTCCAGATTCCTTACATGCTACATGCATGATGGATCCGGCATACATGAATTTCTGAGTTGTGAGCACGTGGATTACTGACCTTTAATCAACCAAACAAGGTATATATACACTTAGAAATATTTACTCTGACTTCATATGTTTTTTCTATCTCCAGGTCCTAAAATCGGACATTTGGCACCAGAAAACACTCTTTGAGCGTATTCTCACCAATACACATGTAAGTTACATTGTTTACGTAATCATGGCATTCCGTATTTCAAACATGTTTCATGCAACATGGATTACTCAAACATGCATTTCTGAGTTGTGAACATTCTCATGACTGATGTTTCAAACATAACAGTGTACCTATGTTCTTTGATATATTTACTTTGACTTCATAGTTTCTCCCTCTCACCAGTTTCAAGAATCACACTTTGATTCAAGAAAAACCCTCTTCGAGCGAATTCTACCCTAGAGATATATAATTTGAATAGATTTCATACATGATATTCCATGTTATGTACATGCTACATGCATGACGGATTTGACAAACATGCATTCATGAGTCGAGAGCATGTGGATTACTGATCTTTCATCCTCTATAAAAGGAAAATATTAATCTAGACACGTGTACACATTTTCACAAGCTTCCCCTAACACCAGTTTCGAGTTTGTGCATTTTTCACAGAAAAATAATTCTGGAGCGATTTCCACCTAATAGATTTGTAATTTATATGGAATTCCATCAACATGGAATTCTGGGTTCCGTATATTTTACATGCATGACGTATTCGACAAACATGCTTTCCTGTGTTGAGAGCATGTGGATTACTGATCTTTCATCCTCTATAAAAGGAATATTTCATCAAGAGCTGCGTACTCATTTTCACAAGCTTTTCCTAACACCAGTTGCGAATTCGTGCATTTATCACTGAAAAATACTTCGGGAGCGATTTCAACCTAACAGATATGTAATTTACATCAAATCGATCAACATGGCATTCCGGGTTCCGTACATGCTACATGCATGACGGATTCAACAAACATGCGTTTCCCAGTTGTGAACATGTGGATTACTGACCTTTCATCTACCAAACAAGGCATTTATACACTTAGAAATATTTACTCTGACTTCATAGGTTTTTTCTCTCACCAGATTCCACAATCGGACATTTTGCTCCAAAAAACACTCTATGGGTGAATTCTCACCAATACACATTTCAGTTACATTGTTTTCATAAACATGGCATTCCATATTCCAATCGTGTTTCATACATCACAGATTCCACAAACATGCATTTCTGAGTTGTGAACATTTGGATGACTGATGTTTCAACCACCAAACAAGGTACCTATGCAGATTGAAATATTTAAATTGACTTCATAGATTTTTCCTATCACCGGTTCTTTTCTCCCAGAAAAACCCTCTCGGTGCGAATTCTTCCCTATAGATATGTAATTTGAATAGATTCCATCAACATGATACTCCGTTTTCCGTACATGCTACATGCATGACGGATTCGACAAACATGCATTCCTGAGTTGAGGGCATGTGCATTACTGACCTTTCATCCTCTATAAAAGGAATATTTTCATCAAGAGCCGTGTACTATTTTTCACAAGCTTTTCCTATCACCAGTTGTGCATTCGTGCATTTTTCACAGAAAAATATTTCTGGAGCGATTTAAACCTTACAGATATGTAATTTACATAAATTCGATCAACATGGCATTCCAGGTTCCGTACATGATACATGCATGACGGATTCGGCAAACATTCATTTCTGACTTGTGTGCATGTGGATCACTGATCTTCACCCTCAAACAAGCATATATACACTTAGAAATAGTTACTCTGAATTCATAGGTTTTTGTATCACCAGATATTAAAATAGGACATTAGACACCAGAAAAAACTCTTTGAGCGAATTCTCAACAATACACATATAATTTATATTGTTTACATAACCATGGCATTCCGTATTCCGAACATGTTTCATGCGTCACGGATTTCTCAAGCATGCATTTCTGAGTTGTGAACATGCGGATGACACATGTTTCAAACACCAAACAAGTTACTTATGCACTTTGAAATATTTACTTTGACTTCGTAGCTTCTACCTATCACCAGATTCAAGAATCACAATTTTATCTCAGAAAAACCATTCTGGTGCGAATTCTACCATAGAGACATGTATGATAAATAGACTCCATCAACATGATATTCCGTGCTCAGTACATGCTTCATGCATGACGGATTCGACAAACATGCATTCCTGTGTTGAGAGCATGTGGATTACTAATCGTTCATCCTCTATAAAAGGAATATTTTCATCTAGACACGTGTACTCATTTTCACAAGCTTTCCCTAACACCTGTTTCGAATTCGCGCATTTTTCACAGAAAAATACTTTTGGAGCGAGTTCCATGTAAAAGATATGTAATGTACATGAATTCCATCAACATGGAGTTCTGGGTCCCGTACAGCCTACATGCATGACGAATTCGGCAAACATGATTTTCTGAGTTGTGAGCATGTGGATTACTGACCTTTCATCCACCAAACAAGGCGTATATAGACTTAGAAATATTTAATCTGACTTCATAGGTTTTTCCTATCACCAGGTTCTAAAATCGGACATTTGGCACCATAAAAATGCTTTGAGCGAATTCTCACCTATACACATGTAATTTACATTGTCTACATATCCATGGCATTCCGTATTCCGAACATGATTCATGCATCATGGATTCCTCAAACATGCATTTCTGAGTTGTGAACATGAGCATGACTGATGTTTCAACCAACAAACAATTTACCTATGCACTTTGAAATATTTACTTTGACTTCGTAGCTGCTTCCTATCACCAGTTTCAAAATCACACTTTGACCCCAGAAACACACACTTGCAGCGAATTCTACCCTAGAGATATGTAATTTGAATAGATTCCATCAACATGGCATCCCGGTTTCTGAACATATTTCATGCATGACGGATTTGACCAACATGGGTTTCTGAGTTGTGAGCATGTGGATTAGTGAACTTTCATCCACCAAACAAGGCATATATACACTTTGAATGTGTGCTCTGACTTCAGAGGCTTTTTCTATCACCAGGGTCTAAAATCGGACATTTGGCACCAGAAAACACTCTATGAGCAAATTCTCAACAATACACATGCAATTTATATTGTTTACATAACCATGGCATTCCGTATTCCGAACATGTTTCATGCAACTCCGATTCCTCAAACAGGCATTTCTGAGTTGTGAACATGCACATGACTCATATTTCAAACACCAAACAAGTTACCTATGCACTTTGAAATATTTACTTGGACTTCGTAGCTTCTTTCTATCACCAGTTTCAAAAATCACACTTTTATCTCAGAAAATCACTTGGTACGAATTCTATCCTACAGATATGTAATTTAAATAGATTACATCAACATGATATTCCATGCTCAGTACATGCTTCATGCATGACGCATTCGACAAACATGTATTCCTGAGTTGAGAGCATGTGGATTACTGATCTTTCATCCTCTATAAATGGAAAGATTTCATCTAGACACGTGTACTCATTTTCACAAGCTTTCCCAAACACCAGTTTCGAATTCGTGCATTTTTCATAGAAAAATACTTCTGAAGCGATTTCAACCTAATAGATATGTAATTTACATGAATTCCATCAACATGGCATTCCGGGTTCCGTACATGCTTCATGCATGACGGATCTGGCAAACATGCGTTCCTGACTTGTGAGCATGTGGATTACTGACCTTTCATCCACCAAACAAGGCATATATTCACTTAGAAATATTTACTCAGACTTCATAGTTTTTTTTTATAACCAGGTCCTAAAATAGGACATTAGGTACCAGAAAATCTCTTTGAGCGAATTCTCAACAATACACATGTAATTTATATTATCTACATATCCATGGCATTCCGTATTCCGAACATGATTCATGCATCATGGATTCCTGAAACATGCATTTCTGAGTTGTGAACATGCGCATGACTGATGTTTCAACCACCAAACTAGTTACCTATGCACTTTGAATTATTTACTTTGACTTCGTAGCATCTTCCTATCACCAGATTCAAGAATCACAATTTGACCCCAGAAAAAACTTCTTGGAGTGAAATCTACCCTAGTGATATGAAATTTGAATAGATTCCATCAACATGGCATTCCGGTTTCTGTACATATTTCATGCATGACGGATTCGACAAACATGGATTTCTGAGTTGTGAACATGTGCATGACTGATGTTTCAACCACCAAACAAGTTTCCTATGCGCTTTGAAATATTTACTTTGACTTCGTAGTTTCTTCCTATCACCAGTTTCAAGAATCACACTTTGACCCCAGAAAAACCCTCTTGAGCGAATTCTACCCAAGAGATATGTAATTTGAATAGATTACACAACATGATATTCATTGTTCCGTACATGCTACAGGCATGATGAATTCGACAAACATGCATTCCTGAGTTGAGACCATGTGGATTACTGATCTTTCATTCTCTATAAATGGAATGTTTTCATCTAGACACATGTACTCATTTTCACAAGCTATCCCTAACACCAGTTCGAACTCTTGTTTTTTCACAGAAAAATACTTGTAGAGCGATTTCCACCTAACAGATATGTAATTTACATGAATTCCGTCAACATGGCATTCCGGGTTCCGTACATGCTATATGCATGACGGATTCAGCAAACATGCGTTTCTGACATGTGAGCATGTGGAATAGTGATCTTTCATCCACCAACAAGGCATATAAACACTTAGTAATATTTACTCTGACATCATAGATTTTTTCTATCAGCAGGTCTTAAAATAGGACATTAGGCACCAGAAAACCCTCTTTGAGCGAATTCTCAACAATACACATGTAATGTACATTGTTATATAACCTTGGCATTCCGTATTCTGAACATGTTTCATGCATCACGGATTCTTCAAACATGCATTTCTGAGTTGTGAACATGCGAATGACTAATATTTCAAACACCAAACAAGTTACCTATGCGCTTTGAAATATTTACTTGGACTTCGTAGCTTCTTTCTATCACCAGTTTCAAGAATCAAACTTTAATCTCAGAAAAACACTCTTGGTACGAATTCTATCCTAGAGATATATAATTTAAATAGCTTCCATGAACATGAGATTCCGTGCTCAGTAAATGCTACATGAATGACGGATTCGACAAACATGCATTCCTGAGTTGAGAGCATGTTCATTACTGATCTTTCATCCTCTATAAAAGGAAATTTTTATCTAGACACGTGTACTCATTTTCACAAGCTTTCCCTAAAACCAGTGTCGAATTCTTGCATTTTTCACAGAAAAATACTTCTGGAGCGATTCCAATGAAATAGATATGTAATTTACATGAATTCCATCAACATGGCATTCCGGGTTTCGTACATGCTATAAGCATGACAGATACGAAAACATGAGTCTCTGAGTTGTGAGCATGTGGATTATTGAACTTTCATCCACCATACAAGGCGTATATACACTTAGAAATATATACTCTGACTTCATAGGTTTTTTCTATCACCAGGTTCTAAAATCGGACATTTGACACCAGAATACACTCTTTGAGCGAATTCTCACCAACACACATGTAATTTACATTGTTTACATAACCATGGCATTCCGTATTTCAAACATGTTTCATGCAACGCTGATTGCTCAAACATGAATTTCTGAGTTGTGAGCACGTGGATTACAGTCTTTCATACACCAAACAAGGCATATATAAACTTAGAAATATTTACTCAGATTTCAAAGATTTTTTCTATCACCAGTTTCTAAAATCGGACATTTGGCACACGAAAAACCTCTTTGAGCTAATTCTAACCAATACAGATGTAAGTTACATTGTTTACATAACCGTGGCATTCCGTATTCGGAACGTGTTTCATGAATCATGGTTTCCTCAAACATGCATTTCTGAGTTGTGAACATGCGCATGACTGATGTTTCAACCACCAAACAAGTTACCTACGCACTTTGAAATATTTACTTTGACTTCAAACTTCTTCCTATCACCAGTTTCAAGAATCACAAATTGAGCCCAGAATAAACCTCTTGTAGCGAATTCCACCCTAGAGATAAGTAATTTGTATCGATTCTATCAAAAGAATATTCCGTGTTCTGTACATGCTACATGCTTGACAGATTTGACAATCATGCATTCCTGAGTTGAGAGCATGTGCATTACTGATTTTTCATCCTCTATAAAAGGAATATTTTCATTAGAAACGTGTACACATTTTCACAAGCTTTCCCGAATACCAGTTTCAAATTCGTGCATTTTTCACAGAAATATACTTCTGGAGCGATTACCACCTAATAGATATGTAATTTACATGAATTCCATCAACATGGCATTCCAGGTTCCTAACATGCTACATGCATAACGGATTCAGCAAACATGCATTTCTGAGTTGTGAGCACGTGGATTACTGACCTTTCATCCAACAAACAATGCATATATACACGTAGAAATATTTGCTCTGATTTCATACGTTTTTTTATCAACAGGTTCTAAAATCAGACATTTGGCACCAGAAAACACCCTTTGAGCGTATTCTCACCAATACACATGTAATTTACATTGTTAACATAAACATGGCATTCCTATTTCAAAAATGTTTCATGCAACACGGATTCCTCAATCATGCATTTCTGAGTTGTGAACATGCGCATGACAGTTGTTTCAACCATAAAAGGTTACCTATGCACTTTGAAATATTTACTTTGACTTCATAGCTTCTCAGTGTCACCAGTTTCAAGAGTCACAGTTTGATCCCAGAAAAAACCTCTTGGAGGGAATTCTACCCCAGAGATATGTAATTTGTATAGATTCCATCAACATGATATTCCATGTTCCGTACAGGATACATGCATGACGGATTCGACAAACATGCATTCCTGAGTTGAGAACATGTGCATTACTGATCTTTCATCCTCTATAAAAGGAATATTTTTATCTTCAAACGTGTACACATTTTCACAAGCTTTCACTAATACCAGTTTCGAATTCATGCATTTTTCACAGAAAAATACTTCTGGAGCGATTTCAAACTAATACATATGTAAGTTGCATTAATTCCATCAACATGGCATTCCGGATTCCTTACATGCTACATGCATGATGGATCCGGCATACATGAATTTCTGAGTTGTGAGCACGTGGATTACTGACCTTTAATCCACCAAACAAGGTATATATACACTTAGAAATATTTACTCTGACTTCATATGTTTTTTCTATCTCCAGGTCCTAAAATCGGACATTTGGCACCAGAAAACACTCTTTGAGCGTATTCTCACCAATACACATGTAAGTTACATTGTTTACGTAATCATGGCATTCCGTATTTCAAACATGTTTCATGCAACATGGATTACTCAAACATGCATTTCTGAGTTGTGAACATTCGCATGACTGATGTTTCAAACATAACAGTGTACCTATGTTCTTTGATATATTTACTTTGACTTCATAGTTTCTCCCTCTCACCAGTTTCAAGAATCACACTTTGATTCAAGAAAAACCCTCTTAGAGCGAATTCTACCCTAGAGATATATAACTTGAATAGATTTCATACATGATATTCCATGTTATGTACATGCTACATGCATGACGGATTTGACAAACATGCATTCATGAGTCGAGAGCATGTGGATTACTGATCTTTCATCCTCTATAAAAGGAAAATATTAATCTAGACACGTGTACACATTTTCACAAGCTTCCCCTAACACCAGTTTCGAGTTTGTGCATTTTTCACAGAAAAATAATTCTGGAGCGATTTCCACCTAATAGATTTGTAATTTATATGGAATTCCATCAACATGGAATTCTGGGTTCCGTATATTTTACATGCATGACGTATTCGACAAACATGCTTTCCTGTGTTGAGAGCATGTGGATTACTGATCTTTCATCCTCTATAAAAGGAATAATTCATCAAGAGCTGCGTACTCATTTTCACAAGCTTTTCCTAACACCAGTTGCGAATTCGTGCATTTATCACTGAAAAATACTTCGGGAGCGATTTCAACCTAACAGATATGTAATTTACATCAAATCGATCAACATGGCATTCCGGGTTCCGTACATGCTACATGCATGACGGATTCAACAAACATGCGTTTCCCAGTTGTGAACATGTGGATTACTGACCTTTCATCTACCAAACAAGGCATTTATACACTTAGAAATATTTACTCTGACTTCATAGGTTTTTTCTCTCACCAGATTCCACAATCGGACATTTTGCTCCAAAAAACACTCTATGGGTGAATTCTCACCAATACACATTTCAGTTACATTGTTTTCATAAACATGGCATTCCATATTCCAATCGTGTTTCATACATCACAGATTCCACAAACATGCATTTCTGAGTTGTGAACATTTGGATGACTGATGTTTCAACCACCAAACAAGGTACCTATGCAGATTGAAATATTTAAATTGACTTCATAGATTTTTCCTATCACCGGTTCTTTTCTCCCAGAAAAACCCTCTCGGTGCGAATTCTTCCCTATAGATATGTAATTTGAATAGATTCCATCAACATGATACTCCGTTTTCCGTACATGCTACATGCATGACGGATTCGACAAACATGCATTCCTGAGTTGAGGGCATGTGCATTACTGACCTTTCATCCTCTATAAAAGGAATATTTTCATCAAGAGCCGTGTACTATTTTTCACAAGCTTTTCCTATCACCAGTTGTGCATTCGTGCATTTTTCACAGAAAAATATTTCTGGAGCGATTTAAACCTTACAGATATGTAATTTACATAAATTCGATCAACATGGCATTCCAGGTTCCGTACATGATACATGCATGACGGATTCGGCAAACATTCATTTCTGACTTGTGTGCATGTGGATCACTGATCTTCACCCTCAAACAAGCATATATACACTTAGAAATAGTTACTCTGAATTCATAGGTTTTTGTATCACCAGATATTAAAATAGGACATTAGACACCAGAAAAAACTCTTTGAGCGAATTCTCAACAATACACATATAATTTATATTGTTTACATAACCATGGCATTCCGTATTCCGAACATGTTTCATGCGTCACGGATTTCTCAAGCATGCATTTCTGAGTTGTGAACATGCGGATGACACATGTTTCAAACACCAAACAAGTTACTTATGCACTTTGAAATATTTACTTTGACTTCGTAGCTTCTACCTATCACCAGATTCAAGAATCACAATTTTATCTCAGAAAAACCATTCTGGTGCGAATTCTACCATAGAGACATGTATGATAAATAGACTCCATCAACATGATATTCCGTGCTCAGTACATGCTTCATGCATGACGGATTCGACAAACATGCATTCCTGTGTTGAGAGCATGTGGATTACTAATCGTTCATCCTCTATAAAAGGAATATTTTCATCTAGACACGTGTACTCATTTTCACAAGCTTTCCCTAACACCTGTTTCGAATTCGCGCATTTTTCACAGAAAAATACTTCTGGAGCGAGTTCCATGTAAAAGATATGTAATGTACATGAATTCCATCAACATGGAGTTCTGGGTCCCGTACAGCCTACATGCATGACGAATTCGGCAAACATGATTTTCTGAGTTGTGAGCATGTGGATTACTGACCTTTCATCCACCAAACAAGGCGTATATAGACTTAGAAATATTTAATCTGACTTCATAGGTTTTTCCTATCACCAGGTTCTAAAATCGGACATTTGGCACCATAAAAATGCTTTGAGCGAATTCTCACCTATACACATGTAATTTACATTGTCTACATATCCATGGCATTCCGTATTCCGAACATGATTCATGCATCATGGATTCCTCAAACATGCATTTCTGAGTTGTGAACATGAGCATGACTGATGTTTCAACCAACAAACAATTTACCTATGCACTTTGAAATATTTACTTTGACTTCGTAGCTGCTTCCTATCACCAGTTTCAAAATCACACTTTGACCCCAGAAACACACACTTGCAGCGAATTCTACCCTAGAGATATGTAATTTGAATAGATTCCATCAACATGGCATCCCAGTTTCTGAACATATTTCATGCATGACGGATTCGACCAACATGGGTTTCTGAGTTGTGAGCATGGGGATTAGTGAACTTTCATCCACCAAACAAGGCATATATACACTTTGAATGTGTGCTCTGACTTCAGAGGCTTTTTCTATCACCAGGGTCTAAAATCGGACATTTGGCACCAGAAAACACTCTATGAGCAAATTCTCAACAATACACATGCAATTTATATTGTTTACATAACCATGGCATTCCGTATTCCGAACATGTTTCATGCAACTCCGATTCCTCAAACAGGCATTTCTGAGTTGTGAACATGCACATGACTCATATTTCAAACACCAAACAAGTTACCTATGCACTTTGAAATATTTACTTGGACTTCGTAGCTTCTTTCTATCACCAGTTTCAAAAATCACACTTTTATCTCAGAAAATCACTTGGTACGAATTCTATCCTACAGATATGTAATTTAAATAGATTACATCAACATGATATTCCATGCTCAGTACATGCTTCATGCATGACGCATTCGACAAACATGTATTCCTGAGTTGAGAGCATGTGGATTACTGATCTTTCATCCTCTATAAATGGAAAGATTTCATCTAGACACGTGTACTCATTTTCACAAGCTTTCCCAAACACCAGTTTCGAATTCGTGCATTTTTCATAGAAAAATACTTCTGAAGCGATTTCAACCTAATAGATATGTAATTTACATGAATCCCATCAACATGGCATTCCGGGTTCCGTACATGCTTCATGCATGACGGATCTGGCAAACATGCGTTCCTGACTTGTGAGCATGTGGATTACTGACCTTTCATCCACCAAACAAGGCATATATTCACTTAGAAATATTTACTCAGAATTCATAGGTTTTTTCTATAACCAGGTCCTAAAATAGGACATTAGGTACCAGAAAATCTCTTTGAGCGAATTCTCAACAATACACATGTAATTTATATTATCTACATATCCATGGCATTCCGTATTCCGAACATGATTCATGCATCATGGATTCCTGAAACATGCATTTCTGAGTTGTGAACATGCGCATGACTGATGTTTCAACCACCAAACTAGTTACCTATGCACTTTGAATTATTTACTTTGACTTCGTAGCATCTTCCTATCACCAGATTCAAGAATCACAATTTGACCCCAGAAAAAACTTCTTGGAGTGAAATCTACACTAGTGATATGAAATTTGAATAGATTCCATCAACATGGCATTCCGGTTTCTGTACATATTTCATGCATGACGGATTCGACAAACATGGATTTCTGAGTTGTGAACATGTGCATCACTGATGTTTCAACCACCAAACAAGTTTCCTATGCGCTTTGAAATATTTACTTTGACTTCGTAGTTTCTTCCTATCACCAGTTTCAAGAATCACACTTTGACCCCAGAAAAACCCTCTTGAGCGAATTCTACCCAAGAGATATGTAATTTGAATAGATTACACAACATGATATTCATTTTTCCGTACATGCTACAGGCATGATGAATTCGACAAACATGCATTCCTGAGTTGAGACCGTGTGGATTACTGATCTTTCATTCTCTATAAATGGAATGTTTTCATCTAGACACATGTACTCATTTTCACAAGCTATCCCTAACACCAGTTCGAACACTTGTTTTTTCACAGAAAAATACTTGTAGAGCGATTTCCACCTAACAGATATGTAATTTACATGAATTCCGTCAACATGGCATTCCGGGTTCCGTACATGCTATATGCATGACGGATTCAGCAAACATGCGTTTCTGACATGTGAGCATGTGGAATAGTGATCTTTCATCCACCAACAAGGCATATAAACACTTAGTAATATTTACTCTGACATCATAGATTTTTTCTATCAGCAGGTCTTAAAATAGGACATTAGGCACCAGAAAACCCTCTTTGAGCGAATTCTCAACAATACACATGTAATGTACATTGTTATATAACCTTGGCATTCCGTATTCTGAACATGTTTCATGCATCACGGATTCTTCAAACATGCATTTCTGAGTTGTGAACATGCGAATGACTAATATTTCAAACACCAAACAAGTTACCTATGCGCTTTGAAATATTTACTTGGACTTCGTAGCTTCTTTCTATCACCAGTTTCAAGAATCAAACTTTAATCTCAGAAAAACACTCTTGGTACGAATTCTATCCTAGAGATATATAATTTAAATAGCTTCCATGAACATGAGATTCCGTGCTCAGTAAATGCTACATGAATGACGGATTCGACAAACATGCATTCCTGAGTTGAGAGCATGTTCATTACTGATCTTTCATCCTCTATAAAAGGAAATTTTTATCTAGACACGTGTACTCATTTTCACAAGCTTTCCCTAAAACCAGTGTCGAATTCTTGCATTTTTCACAGAAAAATACTTCTGGAGCGATTCCAATGAAATAGATATGTAATTTACATGAATTCCATCAACATGGCATTCCGGGTTTCGTACATGCTATAAGCATGACAGATACGAAAACATGAGTCTCTGAGTTGTGAGCATGTGGATTATTGAACTTTCATCCACCATACAAGGCGTATATACACTTAGAAATATATACTCTGACTTCATAGGTTTTTTCTATCACCAGGTTCTAAAATCGGACATTTGACACCAGAATACACTCTTTGAGCGAATTCTCACCAACACACATGTAATTTACATTGTTTACATAACCATGGCATTCCGTATTTCAAACATGTTTCATGCAACGCTGATTGCTCAAACATGAATTTCTGAGTTGTGAGCACGTGGATTACAGTCTTTCATACACCAAACAAGGCATATATAAACTTAGAAATATTTACTCAGATTTCAAAGATTTTTTCTATCACCAGTTTCTAAAATCGGACATTTGGCACACGAAAAACCTCTTTGAGCTAATTCTAACCAATACAGATGTAAGTTACATTGTTTACATAACCGTGGCATTCCGTATTCGGAACGTGTTTCATGAATCATGGTTTCCTCAAACATGCATTTCTGAGTTGTGAACATGCGCATGACTGATGTTTCAACCACCAAACAAGTTACCTACGCACTTTGAAATATTTACTTTGACTTCAAACTTCTTCCTATCACCAGTTTCAAGAATCACAAATTGAGCCCAGAATAAACCTCTTGTAGCGAATTCCACCCTAGAGATAAGTAATTTGTATCGATTCTATCAAAAGAATATTCCGTGTTCTGTACATGCTACATGCTTGACAGATTTGACAATCATGCATTCCTGAGTTGAGAGCATGTGCATTACTGATTTTTCATCCTCTATAAAAGGAATATTTTCATTAGAAACGTGTACACATTTTCACAAGCTTTCCCGAATACCAGTTTCAAATTCGTGCATTTTTCACAGAAATATACTTCTGGAGCGATTACCACCTAATAGATATGTAATTTACATGAATTCCATCAACATGGCATTCCAGGTTCCTAACATGCTACATGCATAACGGATTCAGCAAACATGCATTTCTGAGTTGTGAGCACGTGGATTACTGACCTTTCATCCAACAAACAATGCATATATACACGTAGAAATATTTGCTCTGATTTCATACGTTTTTTTATCAACAGGTTCTAAAATCAGACATTTGGCACCAGAAAACACCCTTTGAGCGTATTCTCACCAATACACATGTAATTTACATTGTTAACATAAACATGGCATTCCTATTTCAAAAATGTTTCATGCAACACGGATTCCTCAATCATGCATTTCTGAGTTGTGAACATGCGCATGACAGTTGTTTCAACCATAAAAGGTTACCTATGCACTTTGAAATATTTACTTTGACTTCATAGCTTCTCAGTGTCACCAGTTTCAAGAGTCACAGTTTGATCCCAGAAAAACCCTCTTGGAGGGAATTCAACCCCAGAGATATGTAATTTGTATAGATTCCATCAACATGATATTCCATGTTCCGTACAGGATACATGCATGACGGATTCGACAAACATGCATTCCTGAGTTGAGAACATGTGCATTACTGATCTTTCATCCTCTATAAAAGGAATATTTTTATCTTCAAACGTGTACACATTTTCACAAGCTTTCACTAATACCAGTTTCGAATTCATGCATTTTTCACAGAAAAATACTTCTGGAGCGATTTCAAACTAATACATATGTAAGTTGCATTAATTCCATCAACATGGCATTCCGGATTCCTTACATGCTACATGCATGATGGATCCGGCATACATGAATTTCTGAGTTGTGAGCACGTGGATTACTGACCTTTAATCAACCAAACAAGGTATATATACACTTAGAAATATTTACTCTGACTTCATATGTTTTTTCTATCTCCAGGTCCTAAAATCGGACATTTGGCACCAGAAAACACTCTTTGAGCGTATTCTCACCAATACACATGTAAGTTACATTGTTTACGTAATCATGGCATTCCGTATTTCAAACATGTTTCATGCAACATGGATTACTCAAACATGCATTTGTGAGTTGTGAACATTCGCATGACTGATGTTTCAAACATAACAGTGTACCTATGTTCTTTGATATATTTACTTTGACTTCATAGTTTCTCCCTCTCACCAGTTTCAAGAATCACACTTTGATTCAAGAAAAACCCTCTTAGAGCGAATTCTACCCTAGAGATATATAACTTGAATAGATTTCATACATGATATTCCATGTTATGTACATGCTACATGCATGACGGATTTGACAAACATGCATTCATGAGTCGAGAGCATGTGGATTACTGATCTTTCATCCTCTATAAAAGGAAAATATTAATCTAGACACGTGTACACATTTTCACAAGCTTCCCCTAACACCAGTTTCGAGTTTGTGCATTTTTCACAGAAAAATAATTCTGGAGCGATTTCCACCTAATAGATTTGTAATTTATATGGAATTCCATCAACATGGAATTCTGGGTTCCGTATATTTTACATGCATGACGTATTCGACAAACATGCTTTCCTGTGTTGAGAGCATGTGGATTACTGATCTTTCATCCTCTATAAAAGGAATATTTCATCAAGAGCTGAGTACTCATTTTCACAAGCTTTTCCTAACACCAGTTGCGAATTCGTGCATTTATCACTGAAAAATACTTCGGGAGCGATTTCAACCTAACAGATATGTAATTTACATCAAATCGATCAACATGGCATTCCGGGTTCCGTACATGCTACATGCATGACGGATTCAACAAACATGCGTTTCCCAGTTGTGAACATGTGGATTACTGACCTTTCATCTACCAAACAAGGCATTTATACACTTAGAAATATTTACTCTGACTTCATAGGTTTTTTCTCTCACCAGATTCCACAATCGGACATTTTGCTCCAAAAAACACTCTATGGGTGAATTCTCACCAATACACATTTCAGTTACATTGTTTTCATAAACATGGCATTCCATATTCCAATCGTGTTTCATACATCACAGATTCCACAAACATGCATTTCTGAGTTGTGAACATTTGGATGACTGATGTTTCAACCACCAAACAAGGTACCTATGCAGATTGAAATATTTAAATTGACTTCATAGATTTTTCCTATCACCGGTTCTTTTCTCCCAGAAAAACCCTCTCGGTGCGAATTCTTCCCTATAGATATGTAATTTGAATAGATTCCATCAACATGATACTCCGTTTTCCGTACATGCTACATGCATGACGGATTCGACAAACATGCATTCCTGAGTTGAGGGCATGTGCATTACTGACCTTTCATCCTCTATAAAAGGAATATTTTCATCAAGAGCCGTGTACTATTTTTCACAAGCTTTTCCTATCACCAGTTGTGCATTCGTGCATTTTTCACAGAAAAATATTTCTGGAGCGATTTAAACCTTACAGATATGTAATTTACATAAATTCGATCAACATGGCATTCCAGGTTCCGTACATGATACATGCATGACGGATTCGGCAAACATTCATTTCTGACTTGTGTGCATGTGGATCACTGATCTTCACCCTCAAACAAGCATATATACACTTAGAAATAGTTACTCTGAATTCATAGGTTTTTGTATCACCAGATATTAAAATAGGACATTAGACACCAGAAAAAACTCTTTGAGCGAATTCTCAACAATACACATATAATTTATATTGTTTACATAACCATGGCATTCCGTATTCCGAACATGTTTCATGCGTCACGGATTTCTCAAGCATGCATTTCTGAGTTGTGAACATGCGGATGACACATGTTTCAAACACCAAACAAGTTACTTATGCACTTTGAAATATTTACTTTGACTTCGTAGCTTCTACCTATCACCAGATTCAAGAATCACAATTTTATCTCAGAAAAACCATTCTGGTGCGAATTCTACCATAGAGACATGTATGATAAATAGACTCCATCAACATGATATTCCGTGCTCAGTACATGCTTCATGCATGACGGATTCGACAAACATGCATTCCTGTGTTGAGAGCATGTGGATTACTAATCGTTCATCCTCTATAAAAGGAATATTTTCATCTAGACACGTGTACTCATTTTCACAAGCTTTCCCTAACACCTGTTTCGAATTCGCGCATTTTTCACAGAAAAATACTTCTGGAGCGAGTTCCATGTAAAAGATATGTAATGTACATGAATTCCATCAACATGGAGTTCTGGGTCCCGTACAGCCTACATGCATGACGAATTCGGCAAACATGATTTTCTGAGTTGTGAGCATGTGGATTACTGACCTTTCATCCACCAAACAAGGCGTATATAGACTTAGAAATATTTAATCTGACTTCATAGGTTTTTCCTATCACCAGGTTCTAAAATTGGACATTTGGCACCATAAAAATGCTTTGAGCGAATTCTCACCAATACACATGTAATTTACATTGTCTACATATCCATGGCATTCCGTATTCCGAACATGATTCATGCATCATGGATTCCTCAAACATGCATTTCTGAGTTGTGAACATGAGCATGACTGATGTTTCAACCAACAAACAATTTACCTATGCACTTTGAAATATTTACTTTGACTTCGTAGCTGCTTCCTATCACCAGTTTCAAAATCACACTTTGACCCCAGAAACACACACTTGCAGCGAATTCTACCCTAGAGATATGTAATTTGAATAGATTCCATCAACATGGCATCCCGGTTTCTGAACATATTTCATGCATGACGGATTCGACCAACATGGGTTTCTGAGTTGTGAGCATGTGGATTAGTGAACTTTCATCCACCAAACAAGGCATATATACACTTTGAATGTGTGCTCTGACTTCAGAGGCTTTTTCTATCACCAGGGTCTAAAATCGGACATTTGGCACCAGAAAACACTCTATGAGCAAATTCTCAACAATACACATGCAATTTATATTGTTTACATAACCATGGCATTCCGTATTCCGAACATGTTTCATGCAACTCCGATTCCTCAAACAGGCATTTCTGAGTTGTGAACATGCACATGACTCATATTTCAAACACCAAACAAGTTACCTATGCACTTTGAAATATTTACTTGGACTTCGTAGCTTCTTTCTATCACCAGTTTCAAAAATCACACTTTTATCTCAGAAAATCACTTGGTACGAATTCTATCCTACAGATATGTAATTTAAATAGATTACATCAACATGATATTCCATGCTCAGTACATGCTTCATGCATGACGCATTCGACAAACATGTATTCCTGAGTTGAGAGCATGTGGATTACTGATCTTTCATCCTCTATAAATGGAAAGATTTCATCTAGACACGTGTACTCATTTTCACAAGCTTTCCCAAACACCAGTTTCGAATTCGTGCATTTTTCATAGAAAAATACTTCTGAAGCGATTTCAACCTAATAGATATGTAATTTACATGAATCCCATCAACATGGCATTCCGGGTTCCGTACATGCTTCATGCATGACGGATCTGGCAAACATGCGTTCCTGACTTGTGAGCATGTGGATTACTGACCTTTCATCCACCAAACAAGGCATATATTCACTTAGAAATATTTACTCAGACTTCATAGGTTTTTTCTATAACCAGGTCCTAAAATAGGACATTAGGTACCAGAAAATCTCTTTGAGCGAATTCTCAACAATACACATGTAATTTATATTATCTACATATCCATGGCATTCCGTATTCCGAACATGATTCATGCATCATGGATTCCTGAAACATGCATTTCTGAGTTGTGAACATGCGCATGACTGATGTTTCAACCACCAAACAAGTTTCCTATGCGCTTTGAAATATTTACTTTGACTTCGTAGTTTCTTCCTATCACCAGTTTCAAGAATCACACTTTGACCCCAGAAAAACCCTCTTGAGCGAATTCTACCCAAGAGATATGTAATTTGAATAGATTACACAACATGATATTCATTTTTCCGTACATGCTACAGGCATGATGAATTCGACAAACATGCATTCCTGAGTTGAGACCGTGTGGATTACTGATCTTTCATTCTCTATAAATGGAATGTTTTCATCTAGACACATGTACTCATTTTCACAAGCTATCCCTAACACCAGTTCGAACACTTGTTTTTTCACAGAAAAATACTTGTAGAGCGATTTCCACCTAACAGATATGTAATTTACATGAATTCCGTCAACATGGCATTCCGGGTTCCGTACATGCTATATGCATGACGGATTCAGCAAACATGCGTTTCTGACATGTGAGCATGTGGAATAGTGATCTTTCATCCACCAACAAGGCATATAAACACTTAGTAATATTTACTCTGACATCATAGATTTTTTCTATCAGCAGGTCTTAAAATAGGACATTAGGCACCAGAAAACCCTCTTTGAGCGAATTCTCAACAATACACATGTAATGTACATTGTTATATAACCTTGGCATTCCGTATTCTGAACATGTTTCATGCATCACGGATTCTTCAAACATGCATTTCTGAGTTGTGAACATGCGAATGACTAATATTTCAAACACCAAACAAGTTACCTATGCGCTTTGAAATATTTACTTGGACTTCGTAGCTTCTTTCTATCACCAGTTTCAAGAATCAAACTTTAATCTCAGAAAAACACTCTTGGTACGAATTCTATCCTAGAGATATATAATTTAAATAGCTTCCATGAACATGAGATTCCGTGCTCAGTAAATGCTACATGAATGACGGATTCGACAAACATGCATTCCTGAGTTGAGAGCATGTTCATTACTGATCTTTCATCCTCTATAAAAGGAAATTTTTATCTAGACACGTGTACTCATTTTCACAAGCTTTCCCTAAAACCAGTGTCGAATTCTTGCATTTTTCACAGAAAAATACTTCTGGAGCGATTCCAATGAAATAGATATGTAATTTACATGAATTCCATCAACATGGCATTCCGGGTTTCGTACATGCTATAAGCATGACAGATACGAAAACATGAGTCTCTGAGTTGTGAGCATGTGGATTATTGAACTTTCATCCACCATACAAGGCGTATATACACTTAGAAATATATACTCTGACTTCATAGGTTTTTTCTATCACCAGGTTCTAAAATCGGACATTTGACACCAGAATACACTCTTTGAGCGAATTCTCACCAACACACATGTAATTTACATTGTTTACATAACCATGGCATTCCGTATTTCAAACATGTTTCATGCAACGCTGATTGCTCAAACATGAATTTCTGAGTTGTGAGCACGTGGATTACAGTCTTTCATACACCAAACAAGGCATATATAAACTTAGAAATATTTACTCAGATTTCAAAGATTTTTTCTATCACCAGTTTCTAAAATCGGACATTTGGCACACGAAAAACCTCTTTGAGCTAATTCTAACCAATACAGATGTAAGTTACATTGTTTACATAACCGTGGCATTCCGTATTCGGAACGTGTTTCATGAATCATGGTTTCCTCAAACATGCATTTCTGAGTTGTGAACATGCGCATGACTGATGTTTCAACCACCAAACAAGTTACCTACGCACTTTGAAATATTTACTTTGACTTCAAACTTCTTCCTATCACCAGTTTCAAGAATCACAAATTGAGCCCAGAATAAACCTCTTGTAGCGAATTCCACCCTAGAGATAAGTAATTTGTATCGATTCTATCAAAAGAATATTCCGTGTTCTGTACATGCTACATGCTTGACAGATTTGACAATCATGCATTCCTGAGTTGAGAGCATGTGCATTACTGATTTTTCATCCTCTATAAAAGGAATATTTTCATTAGAAACGTGTACACATTTTCACAAGCTTTCCCGAATACCAGTTTCAAATTCGTGCATTTTTCACAGAAATATACTTCTGGAGCGATTACCACCTAATAGATATGTAATTTACATGAATTCCATCAACATGGCATTCCAGGTTCCTAACATGCTACATGCATAACGGATTCAGCAAACATGCATTTCTGAGTTGTGAGCACGTGGATTACTGACCTTTCATCCAACAAACAATGCATATATACACGTAGAAATATTTGCTCTGATTTCATACGTTTTTTTATCAACAGGTTCTAAAATCAGACATTTGGCACCAGAAAACACCCTTTGAGCGTATTCTCACCAATACACATGTAATTTACATTGTTAACATAAACATGGCATTCCTATTTCAAAAATGTTTCATGCAACACGGATTCCTCAATCATGCATTTCTGAGTTGTGAACATGCGCATGACAGTTGTTTCAACCATAAAAGGTTACCTATGCACTTTGAAATATTTACTTTGACTTCATAGCTTCTCAGTGTCACCAGTTTCAAGAGTCACAGTTTGATCCCAGAAAAACCCTCTTGGAGGGAATTCAACCCCAGAGATATGTAATTTGTATAGATTCCATCAACATGATATTCCATGTTCCGTACAGGATACATGCATGACGGATTCGACAAACATGCATTCCTGAGTTGAGAACATGTGCATTACTGATCTTTCATCCTCTATAAAAGGAATATTTTTATCTTCAAACGTGTACACATTTTCACAAGCTTTCACTAATACCAGTTTCGAATTCATGCATTTTTCACAGAAAAATACTTCTGGAGCGATTTCAAACTAATACATATGTAAGTTGCATTAATTCCATCAACATGGCATTCCGGATTCCTTACATGCTACATGCATGATGGATCCGGCATACATGAATTTCTGAGTTGTGAGCACGTGGATTACTGACCTTTAATCAACCAAACAAGGTATATATACACTTAGAAATATTTACTCTGACTTCATATGTTTTTTCTATCTCCAGGTCCTAAAATCGGACATTTGGCACCAGAAAACACTCTTTGAGCGTATTCTCACCAATACACATGTAAGTTACATTGTTTACGTAATCATGGCATTCCGTATTTCAAACATGTTTCATGCAACATGGATTACTCAAACATGCATTTCTGAGTTGTGAACATTCGCATGACTGATGTTTCAAACATAACAGTGTACCTATGTTCTTTGATATATTTACTTTGACTTCATAGTTTCTCCCTCTCACCAGTTTCAAGAATCACACTTTGATTCAAGAAAAACCCTCTTAGAGCGAATTCTACCCTAGAGATATATAACTTGAATAGATTTCATACATGATATTCCATGTTATGTACATGCTACATGCATGACGGATTTGACAAACATGCATTCATGAGTCGAGAGCATGTGGATTACTGATCTTTCATCCTCTATAAAAGGAAAATATTAATCTAGACACGTGTACACATTTTCACAAGCTTCCCCTAACACCAGTTTCGAGTTTGTGCATTTTTCACAGAAAAATAATTCTGGAGCGATTTCCACCTAATAGATTTGTAATTTATATGGAATTCCATCAACATGGAATTCTGGGTTCCGTATATTTTACATGCATGACGTATTCGACAAACATGCTTTCCTGTGTTGAGAGCATGTGGATTACTGATCTTTCATCCTCTATAAAAGGAATATTTCATCAAGAGCTGAGTACTCATTTTCACAAGCTTTTCCTAACACCAGTTGCGAATTCGTGCATTTATCACTGAAAAATACTTCGGGAGCGATTTCAACCTAACAGATATGTAATTTACATCAAATCGATCAACATGGCATTCCGGGTTCCGTACATGCTACATGCATGACGGATTCAACAAACATGCGTTTCCCAGTTGTGAACATGTGGATTACTGACCTTTCATCTACCAAACAAGGCATTTATACACTTAGAAATATTTACTCTGACTTCATAGGTTTTTTCTCTCACCAGATTCCACAATCGGACATTTTGCTCCAAAAAACACTCTATGGGTGAATTCTCACCAATACACATTTCAGTTACATTGTTTTCATAAACATGGCATTCCATATTCCAATCGTGTTTCATACATCACAGATTCCACAAACATGCATTTCTGAGTTGTGAACATTTGGATGACTGATGTTTCAACCACCAAACAAGGTACCTATGCAGATTGAAATATTTAAATTGACTTCATAGATTTTTCCTATCACCGGTTCTTTTCTCCCAGAAAAACCCTCTCGGTGCGAATTCTTCCCTATAGATATGTAATTTGAATAGATTCCATCAACATGATACTCCGTTTTCCGTACATGCTACATGCATGACGGATTCGACAAACATGCATTCCTGAGTTGAGGGCATGTGCATTACTGACCTTTCATCCTCTATAAAAGGAATATTTTCATCAAGAGCCGTGTACTATTTTTCACAAGCTTTTCCTATCACCAGTTGTGCATTCGTGCATTTTTCACAGAAAAATATTTCTGGAGCGATTTAAACCTTACAGATATGTAATTTACATAAATTCGATCAACATGGCATTCCAGGTTCCGTACATGATACATGCATGACGGATTCGGCAAACATTCATTTCTGACTTGTGTGCATGTGGATCACTGATCTTCACCCTCAAACAAGCATATATACACTTAGAAATAGTTACTCTGAATTCATAGGTTTTTGTATCACCAGATATTAAAATAGGACATTAGACACCAGAAAAAACTCTTTGAGCGAATTCTCAACAATACACATATAATTTATATTGTTTACATAACCATGGCATTCCGTATTCCGAACATGTTTCATGCGTCACGGATTTCTCAAGCATGCATTTCTGAGTTGTGAACATGCGGATGACACATGTTTCAAACACCAAACAAGTTACTTATGCACTTTGAAATATTTACTTTGACTTCGTAGCTTCTACCTATCACCAGATTCAAGAATCACAATTTTATCTCAGAAAAACCATTCTGGTGCGAATTCTACCATAGAGACATGTATGATAAATAGACTCCATCAACATGATATTCCGTGCTCAGTACATGCTTCATGCATGACGGATTCGACAAACATGCATTCCTGTGTTGAGAGCATGTGGATTACTAATCGTTCATCCTCTATAAAAGGAATATTTTCATCTAGACACGTGTACTCATTTTCACAAGCTTTCCCTAACACCTGTTTCGAATTCGCGCATTTTTCACAGAAAAATACTTCTGGAGCGAGTTCCATGTAAAAGATATGTAATGTACATGAATTCCATCAACATGGAGTTCTGGGTCCCGTACAGCCTACATGCATGACGAATTCGGCAAACATGATTTTCTGAGTTGTGAGCATGTGGATTACTGACCTTTCATCCACCAAACAAGGCGTATATAGACTTAGAAATATTTAATCTGACTTCATAGGTTTTTCCTATCACCAGGTTCTAAAATTGGACATTTGGCACCATAAAAATGCTTTGAGCGAATTCTCACCAATACACATGTAATTTACATTGTCTACATATCCATGGCATTCCGTATTCCGAACATGATTCATGCATCATGGATTCCTCAAACATGCATTTCTGAGTTGTGAACATGAGCATGACTGATGTTTCAACCAACAAACAATTTACCTATGCACTTTGAAATATTTACTTTGACTTCGTAGCTGCTTCCTATCACCAGTTTCAAAATCACACTTTGACCCCAGAAACACACACTTGCAGCGAATTCTACCCTAGAGATATGTAATTTGAATAGATTCCATCAACATGGCATCCCGGTTTCTGAACATATTTCATGCATGACGGATTCGACCAACATGGGTTTCTGAGTTGTGAGCATGTGGATTAGTGAACTTTCATCCACCAAACAAGGCATATATACACTTTGAATGTGTGCTCTGACTTCAGAGGCTTTTTCTATCACCAGGGTCTAAAATCGGACATTTGGCACCAGAAAACACTCTATGAGCAAATTCTCAACAATACACATGCAATTTATATTGTTTACATAACCATGGCATTCCGTATTCCGAACATGTTTCATGCAACTCCGATTCCTCAAACAGGCATTTCTGAGTTGTGAACATGCACATGACTCATATTTCAAACACCAAACAAGTTACCTATGCACTTTGAAATATTTACTTGGACTTCGTAGCTTCTTTCTATCACCAGTTTCAAAAATCACACTTTTATCTCAGAAAATCACTTGGTACGAATTCTATCCTACAGATATGTAATTTAAATAGATTACATCAACATGATATTCCATGCTCAGTACATGCTTCATGCACGACGCATTCGACAAACATGTATTCCTGAGTTGAGAGCATGTGGATTACTGATCTTTCATCCTCTATAAATGGAAAGATTTCATCTAGACACGTGTACTCATTTTCACAAGCTTTCCCAAACACCAGTTTCGAATTCGTGCATTTTTCATAGAAAAATACTTCTGAAGCGATTTCAACCTAATAGATATGTAATTTACATGAATCCCATCAACATGGCATTCCGGGTTCCGTACATGCTTCATGCATGACGGATCTGGCAAACATGCGTTCCTGACTTGTGAGCATGTGGATTACTGACCTTTCATCCACCAAACAAGGCATATATTCACTTAGAAATATTTACTCAGACTTCATAGGTTTTTTCTATAACCAGGTCCTAAAATAGGACATTAGGTACCAGAAAATCTCTTTGAGCGAATTCTCAACAATACACATGTAATTTATATTATCTACATATCCATGGCATTCCGTATTCCGAACATGATTCATGCATCATGGATTCCTGAAACATGCATTTCTGAGTTGTGAACATGCGCATGACTGATGTTTCAACCACCAAACTAGTTACCTATGCACTTTGAATTATTTACTTTGACTTCGTAGCATCTTCCTATCACCAGATTCAAGAATCACAATTTGACCCCAGAAAAAACTTCTTGGAGTGAAATCTACCCTAGTGATATGAAATTTGAATAGATTCCATCAACATGGCATTCCGGTTTCTGTACATATTTCATGCATGACGGATTCGACAAACATGGATTTCTGAGTTGTGAACATGTGCATGACTGATGTTTCAACCACCAAACAAGTTTCCTATGCGCTTTGAAATATTTACTTTGACTTCGTAGTTTCTTCCTATCACCAGTTTCAAGAATCACACTTTGACCCCAGAAAAACCCTCTTGAGCGAATTCTACCCAAGAGATATGTAATTTGAATAGATTACACAACATGATATTCATTGTTCCGTACATGCTACAGGCATGATGAATTCGACAAACATGCATTCCTGAGTTGAGACCATGTGGATTACTGATCTTTCATTCTCTATAAATGGAATGTTTTCATCTAGACACATGTACTCATTTTCACAAGCTATCCCTAACACCAGTTCGAACTCTTGTTTTTTCACAGAAAAATACTTGTAGAGCGATTTCCACCTAACAGATATGTAATTTACATGAATTCCGTCAACATGGCATTCCGGGTTCCGTACATGCTATATGCATGACGGATTCAGCAAACATGCGTTTCTGACATGTGAGCATGTGGAATAGTGATCTTTCATCCACCAACAAGGCATATAAACACTTAGTAATATTTACTCTGACATCATAGATTTTTTCTATCAGCAGGTCTTAAAATAGGACATTAGGCACCAGAAAACCCTCTTTGAGCGAATTCTCAACAATACACATGTAATGTACATTGTTATATAACCTTGGCATTCCGTATTCTGAACATGTTTCATGCATCACGGATTCTTCAAACATGCATTTCTGAGTTGTGAACATGCGAATGACTAATATTTCAAACACCAAACAAGTTACCTATGCGCTTTGAAATATTTACTTGGACTTCGTAGCTTCTTTCTATCACCAGTTTCAAGAATCAAACTTTAATCTCAGAAAAACACTCTTGGTACGAATTCTATCCTAGAGATATATAATTTAAATAGCTTCCATGAACATGAGATTCCGTGCTCAGTAAATGCTACATGAATGACGGATTCGACAAACATGCATTCCTGAGTTGAGAGCATGTTCATTACTGATCTTTCATCCTCTATAAAAGGAAATTTTTATCTAGACACGTGTACTCATTTTCACAAGCTTTCCCTAAAACCAGTGTCGAATTCTTGCATTTTTCACAGAAAAATACTTCTGGAGCGATTCCAATGAAATAGATATGTAATTTACATGAATTCCATCAACATGGCATTCCGGGTTTCGTACATGCTATAAGCATGACAGATACGAAAACATGAGTCTCTGAGTTGTGAGCATGTGGATTATTGAACTTTCATCCACCATACAAGGCGTATATACACTTAGAAATATATACTCTGACTTCATAGGTTTTTTCTATCACCAGGTTCTAAAATCGGACATTTGACACCAGAATACACTCTTTGAGCGAATTCTCACCAACACACATGTAATTTACATTGTTTACATAACCATGGCATTCCGTATTTCAAACATGTTTCATGCAACGCTGATTGCTCAAACATGAATTTCTGAGTTGTGAGCACGTGGATTACAGTCTTTCATACACCAAACAAGGCATATATAAACTTAGAAATATTTACTCAGATTTCAAAGATTTTTTCTATCACCAGTTTCTAAAATCGGACATTTGGCACACGAAAAACCTCTTTGAGCTAATTCTAACCAATACAGATGTAAGTTACATTGTTTACATAACCGTGGCATTCCGTATTCGGAACGTGTTTCATGAATCATGGTTTCCTCAAACATGCATTTCTGAGTTGTGAACATGCGCATGACTGATGTTTCAACCACCAAAAAAGTTACCTACGCACTTTGAAATATTTACTTTGACTTCAA